>NC_142097.1:9757750-10127306 GCF_054644295.1 Miniopterus natalensis | reverse complement strand
TCCCTTCCTCTTTCTGAAATCAATGAAAACGTATTTTTTTAGAAAGGAATTAAAAAAAAAAATTTTTTTTAAATTAAAGTCCGACATAAGAAAGGCTAAGGAAAGGTAAGGATACTTAGGCCCTCGGGGCTCAGGAGCAATAAAGTCCTCTCTGACAAATATAAGCAAATTGTAGCTCCTCCATTTCTACAAGGAGTTAAAAGGGGAGAAGAAAAAATTGTTCAAAGGTCTTACATGAATAAACTCACCAGGATGAAGAGCTCACTATTTGTGATGTTGAGAAAGATGCAGTTTGCTCCCAACGCTTTCTTGAACTCTTTATGGACATTTTCATTGGAACAGCTGCAGAGAAAGAGAAAAGGGTTCAGAGGGCAGAGTGTAGAGTGCAATCAAAGGTTCAGGGGAGCCCTGGCCGGTGTGCAGTGGTTAGAGTTTCAGCTGCTGCACCAAAAGGTCGCCGATTTGATTCCCAGTCAAGGGCACGTATCTGGGTTGCAGGTTCATCCCCATGTGGGAGGCAACCAATTGATATGTCTCGCTCACATCAATGTTTTTCTCTCTCTCTCTTCCCCCTCCCTCCTTCCATTCCACTCTTAAAGAAAAAAAAAAAAAAATCAGTGGAAAAAATATCCTCAGGTGAGAATTAACGAATAAAAAAATAAAATAGCCCAGCCAGGCATGGCTTAGCAGTTGAGCACTGACCTAGGATCCAGATCACGGTTCGATTCCTGGTCAGGGCACATGCCAGGTTGCAGGCTCGATCCCCAGCAGGGGGCATGCAGGAGGCAGCCAATCAATGACTGTCTCACCATTGATGTTTCTATCTCTCTCCCTCTCCCTTCCTCTCTCTGAAATCAATAAAGATATATTTTTAAAAATAAATAAAATTAAATTAAAAAGGTTCGGGGGGGATGGAGAAAAATAAGACGAGGAAGGACTGCAGTAAAGGAACAGGGGTTAAAAAAAAACAAGAACTGGAAGCAAGAAGGGCTCTGGAGGGCCAAGGGAACAAGAGACAAGACTGAAACTGGGAGTGGGGTCCAGGAGAAATAAGGGCAAAGAAGAGGGCTGTAAAGAGGGCCCACCACTCCCGACATCCCTAACACTCACGCTTCTCTCAGATCCTCAGGAACAGCCATGGTAACCTTGAAGAAGCTGCCTTTGGTTGCAAGGGGATTGGGATTAACTGGCCGAAGCCGTTCCAAGGTGACAATCTCATTGTAAGTGGCATCACAGGCAGCATATTCAATGACATAGAACTGACCAAAGGAAAGAAAGGAGAAGTTGTGGATGACCTAAGTTTCTATTTCCCACCTTTCTATGACTAAAATACTTGTTTCAGCAATTCTCCAAAGACCTTCATAATCACTCACATCTCCCTTCATCATCCGCACCCGGGCCAGCCACCAGCCACAAGGTTCTTGCTCATTGGCTCGAGAATAAACCTGAAGGGAAGATGAAAATAAAAAAGATATTGAAGGCCATCCAAAAACATCAAGAATGGAATAAGCATTAAGATACTTGGGAAATATCCTTAAACCAAGATAAAGGAAACAGGAGGAAGGAGCTGCTAATTAAAAATCAGAGGGCACCAGAGTTTAGATGCTGTTATCATTAAAGAAAGAAAGGTGAATAATCCTCTGAAACTGGCAAGCTCCCTGAGAGGTTGTTTGATCACAACAGAGATGGACAGGGAACTGCTGCACTTCACTAGTCCACAGCTACCCGGATGGATGTAGTAGCTTAACTTGGAGAGGAAGAAGAGTGAACCAACCAGGAAGGAACCTATAATACTGGTATTATGGTAAAGGAGATGCAGTGAAAAAAGTGGAATTTAGAAAGGGTGGACTCCATGGCCCTTACCTCCACCTCATCCCCTTCTGTGATCTCCTTATTATAGTCAGCTGGAGGTGGTAGCCGCACATCCCCAAAAGGAATTTGTCTCTCACTCTGCCAGCTGCAAATGAAATGGTGATATGAAAGCTATCCAAGCTAATGTGGCTGCCCATTTCTTCAGGAATGGGTTATTGCCTGAAATCGCTGGGCAATTTCCACCTTCCCTGGTGATGAGAGGCTAAACCCCAGGCCTTGCTCCATAATGGTATATTCCATCTCTTGCTACAATCTAAATACTGGATCAAATGCCCTCCCTACCCTCACTAAATTTTAGCCCTTTCTTCTTCTGGGATCCATATAAAGTTACCCACCGAAACCCTTGGCTCTCCCCCACCTAGTACATGCCTCATGGGACTCAACCACTCCCTCTTCTCCACTCTCCTTCTAGGATCTAATATACTGGATTCTCTATTCCCAAGGTCTTACTTGTTTTCAAAGAAGATGGTGACAGAGTCTTCATGGACATCCTTCACAAAGCCCTAGAATAAATTTTAGAACAAAGTAAAAAAAAAAGAAAACAATTTACCACCATCTTAGCCATTAAGAGTACAGAGACATTCCGAGGCCTGTAAGAGATGTAGCAAATTCCAGAAATAAGATGAGACAGAAAGCGGAAAGGGGCAAATCACTTGCATCAAAACAGCCTGGGAACTGGTGGTCTACTATAGCTCCCACAGGGGACTTCCTATCTGTCTGCCTCCTGTTGTGCTGAGCAGCTTGCCAGAATTCAATTAAAATACCAACAACATTCAGCAAGGCTAAGAATATCCCATGAGACAGCGTGAGGCTGTCCTGGAACACCTAGAGGACATCAGGATATGCCAAGAAGAGAGAAGGGTCTAGCTCTCCAATACAGCAAGAGACCTGAGCAAACTTGGTGCCTTGATGTATACGTCCTAAAAGAATAAACCGAACATTGGAAAAGTTGAAAACAATAAAAGAAAAAATTTACAGAAGGAAAAATTAGAACTTAAAAGATGTGAGATTTCTGAATGCTAGCCTGTAACACTGCTAAGCATTTGAAAAGGATAGTAAAATTTGTAGAAGCCCCCAATCTTGAGATCATGATGAGAAGAACAGGGATGAATGAATAGCCGGTCTACCTAATTTCTGTGTCCTCACTGCAGAAGCCAAAGCTATGCTCCCAATGTTCAATCCTATGCTCCCAATTTTTCTACCTTCTCTCCCTATTTTCACATACTCAAAATTAAGAATCACAAAGTTTTATAAAGTCCAATTCATCAGTTTGTTCTTTTACAACTGAGCTTTTGGTTTCATATCTAAAAAAATGTTTGTCTAACCCAAGGCCACAAGGTATACTCCTATGTCTTCTAGAAGTTTTAGTTTTTATTTTACATTTAGATCTATCATCTATTTTGAGTTAAATTTTGTATATGGCACAAGATAATTTATAACAAAGTTCATTTTCTACCTATGATATCCAGTTGTTTGAGCACCATTTGTTTAAAAGACTATCCTTTCTCTACTGAATTGCCTTTAATTTCTGTCAAAAACCAGGAAATGTGCCCCGGCCAGTATGGCTCAGTTGGTTGAGCATTGTCCTATGCACCGAGAGGTCACTGGTTCGATTCCCAGTATGAGGCATGCAGGAGGCAGCCGAACAATGTTTCTCTCTCCCCTTCTCCCTTCTCTCTCTAAAATCAATAAAAACGTATTTTAAAAAATTTTTTTAATTAAAAAAATCAGGAAATGCAATTAATATATGACAGAAATTAGATGAGTGGTCGGTGGAAGATTTGTGGGGAGTGATAGGAAATGTTCATTATCTTGATTATGGAAATAGTTTTTTTTATACACACACACATATATGTCAAAACCTAACAAATTGTACAATTTAAATATATGTACTTCATTGTATTCCAATTATACCTCAACAAAGCAGTTAAAAAATTTAGGGTGTTCAGCCCAGTCGGACTACCTCAGTTGGCTGAGCATCCTCCCATGCACTGAAAGGTTGCCAGTTCTAGTCCCAGCTGTGTCATGTGACTGAGTTTTGGGGTTTGATCCCCAGTCTGGGTGCATACAAAGGGTGGCTGATGGATGTTTCTCTCTCTCTCTTCCTCTTTCTAAGCATGTCCTTGGGTGAGGATTAAAAGGAAAATTAGAGGGTTCAAGCCCCGACTGGTGTGACTCGGTTGGAGTGTTGTCCCATAGACTGAAAGGACACCGGTTTGATTCCTGGTCACGGGACATATCCAGGTTGCGGGTTCAATCCAGCAACCAATAGATGTTTCTCTCTCACATCAATGTTTCTCTTTCTTGCTCTCCCTTCCTCTCTCTCTAAAATCAATGAAAACATCCTCAAGTGAGGATTAAAAAATTTTTTTTTTATTAGGGGGCTCAAAAGGCTAACTATTCCTGAACTTTGCAACGTATTAGGAGAGAAAACACCAAACACACACATTGTGTCACTCGCACCTCACAGAATTAGACAATCATAAATATTTATTATACTGATATTTCCTTATGGTGGGAAAATCTAAACCTAAATGTCATTTTTAAAAAATATATCTTTATTGATTTCAGAGAGAGGAAGGGAGAGGGAGAGGGAGAGATA
This sequence comes from Miniopterus natalensis, assembly GCF_054644295.1. Taxonomy (NCBI): domain Eukaryota; kingdom Metazoa; phylum Chordata; class Mammalia; order Chiroptera; family Miniopteridae; genus Miniopterus; species Miniopterus natalensis. Next base: position 10,122,832 of record NC_142097.1, on the reverse strand, counting down.
GGAACATCAATGATGAGAGTCATTGATCAGCTGCCTCCTGCAAGCCCCACACTGGGAATCAAGCCTGCAACCCAGGCATGTGCCCTGACCAGGAATCGAACTCCGATCTCCTGGATCCTCGGTTGATGCTCAACCACTGAGCCACGCCCAGCCAGGTTAAATGTCACTCTCGATATAAGCCATCTTTCTCTTCTTTCAGATTGGATCTTGTTATGGAACCTGACTACTGCCCAAGGCATTAGTACTCCTGGTACTGTCTGGCCCCTTCCTTATCCATGCTTTAACTTTCTTTGCTATTCCCTTCCCCAGAAATGGTTTTTTACTCTTCATTCAGCTCCATGACACTGACACCTACTATTCTCCATTCAAGTCTTCTGAAGCACTTTTACTCCTCACTATTTGCCTGAGTCCCTCTTCCTTTTTCAGTTCTTAGCTCCTTAAGTTTCCTCCCCTTTCCTCCCACATCCACTAATATCGTATCCCTTCCCACTTCTTTTCCCCCTTTATAAGGGTGTGTCTGGATTTCTAGAAACATTTCAACCAGCCTCTTCAGCTGACTTCATCCAATTCTTTATCCAAAATGTTTATCTCTAAGCTTTAGAAATAATTTATAAAGAGTAAGCTATTCTTAAAACATTTTAGGGATGAGACAAAAGGAGTGGAAAAAAATCACTTGCCTACCTCTTTGTTTAGAGATAACCACTCCAAGATATACCTATTCACAAAGGATATGCCTAAAGCTCTAATCCAATTCTTCTCCAACAGGTCAGAGTTGGCCCTCAGGTAGAGGCAGCAATGACACCCAGGTTTTTCTAGTTACCATGGATCCCCAAAGCAGAAATGCAGAACTCAGAATGGAGTTTTCCCTCAAATTACTCAGCAGTTCAACCAAACATCACTTACTCGCCCTGACCGGTTAAAGCCTTGGCCTGTGGATTGAAGAGTCTTGGGTTCGATTCCAAGGGCACATGCCTCAGTTGCAGGCTCAAACCCAGCTCTGGTCAATGCCATGTGGGAGGCAAGCAATCAATGTCTCTCTCTCACATCAATGTTTGTTTCTCTCTCTTCCCCTTCCACTCCCTCTGAAAAGCAATGGAAAAATATCCTTGGGTGAGGATTTAAATAAAATAAAAAAAGTCACTTATGCTTCCAGGGTCTTTTTCCTTCAAATATTCTCCAAGTTTTTTCCTCAACTTCATTCATATTTCATCCCAGTCTCTGCTCCTTAATTCTACCCACATCACCCTAGTTTTTTCCTCCAAAGATACTAGTGGTAGACAGTGAGATCCCGGTTCTGCTTAGTGCATGCTCATTGGGAAGATAAACAGGTGAGAGCAGGAGTTGGTGAGTAAATCTCTAGAAAACCAACTAGATCCAAAGGATGACTCAATTCACTGGCCATGGCATTTCCCGGCTTTGGTTTATAGGGCCTACGACTAGACAGAGGAAGAATGAGTCCTAGGGTCCTAGGTACTTCAGTTTCCTCAAATTCTAAAATTGATCTTGCCTTCAACCTATCTTCTAGTCCTGGGCTGTCAAAGAAGAGGGAGTTCTGGGAGAAAAGGAAGAAGGGTTTGGCTTAAAACCACATATGGAAGCTGAGAAAAGAATGGGAATTAGGATTTCCAGGCAAGGTCTGGAAAGTTGGATGATTATGCCCGGGAAGGTGAAAGATATTTCATTTGGGAGAGTACAACTGAAAAAAAAAAAAATACATTAAATTCTGACAGAAAAGAAGAGTTGATACAAAATAACTTAGATCCCAAACCTGAAATTTGCAGTTTTTTCATAAAAGATCAAAAATAGGACCAAATTCTAAGAGAGGAGAAAGGGACCTTCCCAAATTTACAGTTTGAGAAGCAATGTAAACACTCCTAGACCCACACACTAAAGTGTGCTGAGTCATGAATATTAAATCAGTAGCAACATCAGAATGGGTACATGACACCGAAAGTTTAAGAAAAATTAGTCTGAATTTAGGGATTTTTTTGTTGTTTTTAACTAATGCATGGGACAGAAAACACTAAAGTGGTCAGAACAACAACAGCAAAAATCTACATTACCTGGCTTTGACTGAACTCCAAACTCTACTCTCTGATTCAAGGTATCCTGTCCCCAATTCACCCAAGTCTATCATTGAAAGAGCCCATAAGAGAAAAGGGAAAGACTGAGAAAGAGATTTTCTGCTGGATACACATGTGGACAGGGAAACATCCCCCTTCCCAGTTGTTTCACACAGTTAATTTGAACTGGATACCAATCTTTCCCAGCTGTGCTTGGCTCCCATGCTTCCTTGAACAAAAGCAAACATCGCATCTTGACTTCAGACTCAATTTAAGAATCTAAGAATCTGGAGGTGGGAAGGACCCAGATGAAGCACAAGATACTGGGGGAAATAGGGCTAAAATCTTATGAGGGAGGATAGTCTAACAAAGGTAATACAGGTTTGGGGGAAAAGAATGAGACAAATGTACTCTATCAGAATCAGAAAGGAATTAAAAGGCTTTGCCAAAGAAAACAGAAATGCTATGGAGGCAGGCTAGAAGAAAAAGTCCTGTGAATTAGAAAGAATGCAGAAAAAATGACAGAAATCAGCTGGGAGCTTCCTTCAGACAGTGAAAAAGGTGGTTCCTGGGGATTACACAGGAATATAGAAATATCAGGATAAAAAGTCTGAGACTTAAATTGAGAGAATAAGATACGGGTACCCACAGGCACTGAATATCAAGAAACCTGGTGAGGGAAGAGAGAAATAGATAGGCATTTGGAGTGGGTAAAAAAATGACTTCACTGAACTTTATCAATTGAAGCTGGGGTAGTAACCTTCCAGTCCAAGGGCAAACAGGAGACCCTTTCCATGGTAAGATGTGACTTCACAGGGAAGGAGTTAGAGAAAATCATTTCCAAGGGCATGAGGTAGCGGGGTCTATTACAAAACAAAGGCTTAAGGGGAAGTGAATGAAATGCAGCTCTTCTCACAAGTGATGTTATCAGAAGATATCTCAGCTCTTGCTCCCTCAGGGTAAAATGAAAGAATAAGACAGGAATCAAAAGTCTGCAATGATTACAACCATAAAGTCCAAAGAGTTTCCTGAGACAAGAGGGGTCTTTTTCTGGCTTAACCTAAATGTGAAAAAAATGTCCTAGAAAGTGGATTCAGTAAAAGTTCTAAAGAACCAAATCCTGGGCAAGGGGGGAGCTTAAGTAAACAAGGATCTTTTAAAGAAAGTCCTCTTCTTCAAAAAAGGCTACGTGAGATTCCCAAATTGGGAGACTTGGCCATAAATCTTCTAGAAGTGGAAATTCTTAAGAAGATAGAGGGAATCCTCAAGAACCCTCCCCTTTTAGAGATCTTGAATATGAAGCTTACATTCCTCAAGATGAAGAAACTATATGAATGATCTAAATGTATCTGAGGTCAAAGTGAAATAATAAATACAAATCCATCCTTGGGATAGAATGGTAGACCAGCTAGCTTTAGGATAAAGGGGCGGGATGACAGGATGACAGGCTTGTGAAAAAATGCCACCTTATGGCTAGGAGGCAACTTGACTAATACAATCCAGAGTTCCTGAGGTCAAAGATACCAAATGCCACAGATCACAGATTTTGACAATTTCTCCTTGGGCTGGGAACAGCAAATATAAGATCAAAGTGGGGTGCCTTCCCGTGCCAGTAGGTAGAGGCCTCTAAAGGAAGATGAAAGGATATAATGTGGCACGGCCTTCCCAAGGAGATAATAGGGAAAGAATAAAGAGAATTCTCCATGTGCTTGGACTGTGGAGAAAGTGTGATTAAGGTCTAAGATATGTCTTCTACTAAGAAACAGGTAAAGTCAGTAAGACACTGGGTATATGGGGCCTTAGGGGGGAGGGGGTGCTGATCCAAGCACAATAATGTCCTGATGTTCACTCTCTCTGAGATGAAAAAAAGCAGGTATAATAGAGGGGCCAAAAATACGAGGACGGGGGTTAAGGTCCAAAGGTCTCTCAAGAACGGCTTAGGGTGGGAGCGTAGGTATAAGGTTCTAAGGGTCAGGACTCCAGAGGCTCGATCCCGCCCCACTTTTCCTTGCTCTGGCCTGAGGGTGGGGGCTAAAGACGGGTGTCCCGAGTCGGCGCACAGTCTCACCTTGTAGAAGGCCCCGTTGGAGCCGCGCACCTCGACGGGCAGTCCCGGTTCCACATCCCCCCCAGAGGCCAGACCGCCCATGGCGCCGCCGCCGCCTCCGACTCCCCCGACGACTGCGGCAGCGGCGGTCTGAGCACGGGCCGGGCCAGGCCCCCGGCGTTTCCCCGGAGGAGGAGCCGGAGGGGGAGCCGCGGGGGGCGGGAGCCGGGCCGGCCCCACGGCAGCCCTGCCACAGCCAACGAGCAGGGGGCCGGAGCCGGGCCGCTCCCGGTCCGCCGCCACCGCCTTGGTCTCCGCCACCGTGAGAGAGACGGCCGCCGCCGCCGCTGCCTTCGTCACCTCAGCTTCCGCCCGCCGCCGCCCCCGCTGCAGCCTCTGTCGCGGGACCCGCTGCTGCCGCTGCTGTTCCACGGCCTCCACCTCCCCCTGCCGCCGCCTCCTACTGCGCAGGCGTACAGGGCACCCGCCCGCCGCGCGCGGGGCCCTGAGGGCCACGGCGCAGGCGTCAAGGCTGGCGACTCAGCTCGCGCTCACCAGCGCAGCAGAGCTTCCACACTCCCCTTCGCTCTCTCACGCCCCCTCTTGGTCGCTTACTTTGCGCTTGCGCAGAACGAGATTGGTGCTCTTTCTTCGCCACCCCACCATTCGAACACCCCCATCTCTTCCTTTCCCCGCCCCACAACACTGAGAGCTAACCAATCATGGGGAGGGAGGGGCCATGCTCGCTCAATCGGATTGGACTTCTGCTGCTCTGGCCAGACCACACCCACTTTACTGTGCGCTCCAACAGGCTTGGACGCGTTAGGGATGGGCATGCGCCTGAGTGACTGCTTGGTCACTTTCCCCACCTTTGTCTTTCTCCGTGTGCACGCCCCAAGCAAAAAAAGAGGAGGAGTCGAAAAGGAAAAAAAAGAAAAGAAAGTGTCCTGTGCGCATGCCCTGAGGCTTACTGTCCATGCACACATACATATGGACTCTTCTGAGCATCAGTAACTGCGATAGGAAATTTGAGCGTCGTTCTTGCCTTGAGATTCTGATCATCCATATAATGACAGGTTAAAGAATAGTTTCAAAACAGAACCTAAAAGCAAATGCCACTTAGCACAAGATGTGATCTTTTAAATGCTGAGGAACTTCAAAATAGAAAACAATGTCATGGAATAAGGATAGTAGAGAGGACATTTCAGATCCTTGAACTAAGATAAGAAATTTAAATAGAAGTGAATAGCACAGATATTAGAACCGTGTTGTGCATTTAATTATTTACCCAATATTTATTAAGCCCATGCTGTGTTCCAATCACTGTGCTAAGTACTACGGATACGAAGCCATGGTGTGTGGTCCCTGATCTCATGGAATTTATATATTGCGGAAGTGGCAAACAAAGAATTTTTTATCTTTAATCCTCACCCAAGGATATTTTTTCCATTGTTTTTCAGAGAGAGTTGAAGGGAGAAAGGGAAACATCAATGTGAGAGACACATCAGTTGGTTGCCTCCCGCACATGCCCAGACCTGGAGCCAGGGATAAAGCCTGCACCCGAGGCTCTAACCACTGAGCGAAACCGGCTAGGGCCAAACAAATAATTTTTTAAAAATATATCTTTATTTATTTCAGAGAGAGGAAAGGAGAGGGAGAGAGAGAGATAGAAACATCAATGATGAAAGAGTCATTGATCGGCTGCAGCCCACAACCAGGGCATGTGCCCTAACAGGGAATCGAACCCCTATCGCCTGGATCCTAGGTCGATGCTCAACCGCTGAGCCAAGCCCTGCTAGGCCAAACAGGTAATTTTTAACAAGTTATAGGTTCAACAAAAGACTTGATGGAGATAAAGACTCAGCATAAAGAGAATCCCAAGGAGATAAAGGTCATTGTTATTCAGAGTGATCTGGGAACACTGCTGCAAAGGAACTGAAGCAAATTGAGAGTTGAGGGTTCAGTATGAGTTTGTTAGAAAAGCGCAGTAAGAGTACTCTGGAGAAAACAAGGAATACACTGGTGCAGATAAGCAGAAGGAACCTGTCCCTTGGGGAACAACAACTAATTCAAGTAGTATTGGTTTAAACTAGGGAGATGCAAAAAGCTAAATTGTGAAGGACTTTAGATCAGTTTATAGAGAATGGCTTTTACTTTATCAATAATGGAGAGCCATGGAAAGATTTTAAGCCATATGCATTTTATAACTGTGGAGAACAGACTGAAGAGTAAGGGTGACCTGAAGGTGGTGAGACCTGTAAGGAGCCATTGCAGGTAAAGAAAGATGCAGAGGACCTACTTGGATTAGGGGTACAAGCTGATTTGAGCCTGTTAAATTTGCAGTAGAGTCAACAAGAACTGGCGATGCCGGTAGGGTGTGTGGACGAAAAGGGACCACATACTAAACCTGAAAAGCTCAGGGAAGGCCTAGGTGGTGGCCTTGCAAACTCAGAGACCTAAAATTACCACAAAGGATGGTCTGAAATTAAAACTTTTTAAACAAGCAGTTTATGGTTGGTAGCCACGTCCTGAGGCAGTATTTTTCCCTAACAAAGGTTAATTTTCACCTTAACTAAGCCTGTGGGTTCTTTCACTTCTGAGGTAACATAACTGATTAACACATGCCTTTGCAACAAAGTAATTTCCCTTTTTCTGGGCCCTCAATGCACCAGGACAGACACCAGGAATCCTCTCATTCTTACTGATATCTTACTGTTGACAATTAACTCCTGTACCCAGGTATGTAAAAGAAGTATGTGTCTATTGGGTTTTTTTTTTAATTTTTAAATATATCTTTCTTGATTTCAGAAAAAGGTAAGGAGATAGAAACATCAGTGAGTCATTGACTAGCTGCCTCCTGCATGCCCCCTGCTGAGGATAGAGCCCAAAACCCAGGCTTGTGCCCTGACCAGGAATCGAACCGAGATCTCCTAGATCATAGGTTGATGCTCAACCGCTGAGCTATCATTTTACTTTTTATCCAATCTTGGAGGTTTCCCCACTTTGCTTTCTCCCACCTCCCTAATCTATCACCAATGAATTTCATGCAATCCACTTGTATCTTCTCGTTTTATTGTAATCTATAGAGCAGGGTGTAAAACTACCATTCTCCAGAGCATCATCTCAATCCACTGAGGTTTTGGCTCCTTGGCATATGTCAACAGTTTGGCTCAAATAAACTCACAAAAATTCTTCACAGGTTTGAATGTTTCTTACGTTAACAGGTGGGATGAAGTCAGAAGCTAGTGAAGATGTGGAACACAGGACAACTACCAGATTTTTACCTTGGGTGAGTGATTGGTGATGCCAATCATGGAAGAGAGAACACAGGAAACAAAGGTTTGGAAGAGAAGTTGATGAGTTTAATGAGTTGGCTTTTGTTTTTTGAATGTGAGGGGCCTGTGGACCATCTGGGTGGACAGGATCCCTTGTCTTCAACAAATTTCTCTTTCAGGTCCCAACTTAAATATACAGGCTTGGGCAAAAGTAGATTTACAGTTGTTCATATATAAAATAATACAATAATTAATAATAATACAAGAATAAAGTCTTTGTTTCACATGCTAACTGTAAACCTACTTTTGCCCCACCATGTAATTGTTAGCCTTCCACTATGCCCACACTAGGTTGTCTCCTGTCTCATACTGCCAAAACATCTTATACTCCTTTGTAGCACTCATCACGGTTGTAATGTTAATCTCTCCAGCATCTTTCTTCTGCCATTACACTATAAGCATTGTGAGGTCAGAGACTATGTTCCATGTCTGCTTGTCCCCACCACTGTATACCCAGTACCTAGCACAGTTCCTGCCACGGCCAATATTAACTGAATAAAGAAATCAATGTGTGATAAGCAGTTAGACAAGCAGAGCAAGGACAATGGGCCAGGTACAGAAAGTCATCAGGGTGGAATGCCCTGGATGCCTAGCAAAGGACAATTGTAGGGTGGGACCTCACCCCCAAGGTGACCTTTCCTCCCCTAGCATATCAACCCCCTGGCCTTTCCTCCCTAGAGATAACAGTTAGGCCTCAGTTGTGTTTCAGCTCCAGGCCCAGCCACACCTGACCTCAGGAACAACTGCATTGAATAACAACCCTCACCCTGAAGACCTAGACCCTGAAAGGACACACCTGGAAAGCTGCTGAATATTACAATGAGATGTTTCCCTGGGACCTCCCCTAAGATCTTCATGCTATAAACCATTAGGATGGAGGACCCAGTGCTCTCCCTCCTGGGAGCAGCCCCAGAGCCTAAGCCTTTGTCTCTGCCTTTCCCCTTCCCTTCTCCATGCCCCACCCCCCCTAAAAACACATTAGCATTAGCTTCCTCACTCCCAAGTCACAAAGGCCCTTCCTTTGCCTCTATAACTTGTTTCCTAAGCCCATTTCTTCTAGAAATTACTTCTTCCACCTCTGTAATTTTACCAAATAAATATTCTCTTGCAGTTTAGGTCTTGGCTCTGAATTCTTTCCAAGCCAGAACCCAAGTACCGAGGTTGCTGAACCCAGATTTGACCTGACCCCACGGGCCTAACACCTGGTGCTGTTCCTGCCACCTACAGCAAATGGACACACAAGTGTGTGACCCAAGAAAGGTCTGGCCTAGAGACGTAGATGTGGGTATTATCAGCATATGTCATAGTTACAACTGTAAGAAAAATTAAATCTCTAAAGAAAAGTGTAGAGTGAAAAATGAATTGGGTCCAAGATGGAATTCTCAACTACACCAGTATTTAAAGGGCCAGCAGCCCAGCCGGTGTGGCTCAGTGGTTGAGCACCAACCTATTAACCAGGAGGTCGTGGTTCAATTCCTGGTTAGGACACATGCCCAGTTTCTGGGCTCCATCCTGATCCCCAGTAGGGGGTGTGCAGGACGCAACTGATTGATGTTCTCTCATCTTCAATGATTCTATCTCTCTCTCTCTCCTTCTCTCAAATCAATAAAGATGTACTTTTTAAAAAAAGAGATTAACATAGCCCAGCTGGGTGTGGCTAGGATCCAGGAGGTCCAGGTACTATTCCCAGTCTGGGCACATGCTCAGGTTTCAGGTTTAATCCCCAGCAGGGGGCGAGCAGAAGGCAGCAGATCAATGACTCATCATTGATGTTTCTATCTCTCTCTTTGTCTCCCTTCCTCTCTCTCTGAAATCAATAAAGACATATTTTTAAAAATAAAAAAATAAAAAATAAAAAGAGATTAACACAACTAAGGGAGAATTTGGGGATAAATTAGAGTACACAGAAAACTAAGCAAACAAAAAAGACAAGGCATGTATTAATTCCAGGGAAAACAAAAATAGTGCAGAAAAGAAAAACTATAACTATCCACATGGCTCAACTATGAAAAACATTTGCATAATCATAATAATGTAAACACTAAACACAGATCCAACGAGATTACACTGAAAAGATGGAAGGATCGGGAGTAGGTGATGGGGGGTCTGGAAAAGAGAGCAATGGGAAGTCAATAGCTAATGCCTAAAATAAACATCAAGAAGCAACAATATTCGCCCGGCTGGGCGTGGCTTAGCGGTTGAGCATCAACCTTGGATCCAGGAGATCGTGGTTTGATTCCCTGTCAGGGCACATGCCCGGGTTGTGGACTCAATCCCCAGTTGGGGGCATGCAGGAGGCAGATGATCAATGATGACTCATCACTGATGTTTCTATCTCTCTCTCCCTCTCCCTTCCTCTCTCTGAAATCAACAAAGATGTATTTAAAAAATAAAATAACACCATGAAGGGGGTGGTTACAGGAGGCTGGGAGATAGTAAGGAGGTTGCAATTTTCAGAGGTGATAGTGGAAGTGGGGAAGGAATGTGAACAGATGTGAGAGATATTTTTATTGTTTTCTTCATTCTCCCTTTAAAAAGTCCTGACCCTAAATGCCCTTCCCTCTGTTCTTCCTGCAGTGACCAGAACCAAGGCCTTATCACCCATACCAATCAGCCCCAACATCTAACAGAATCACCTTACAGGAGGCTAATGAAGTGAGGAGTGGGCCAGAGCCCATGAAGTGATGCTGAGTGCAAAGACATCATGCTGTGAAAACTGGTAAAATCCGGGCCAAGGTGAGAGAAGTACATAAAAAGTGTAAGCTCTTGCCATAGTCAGTTTGGCTCAGTGGTTAGAACATCGTTCCACAGACTGAAGGGTGCCGGGTTTGATTCCAGCAAAAGGCAAGTACTTAGGCTGCAGGCTCCATCTCCGGCCCTGGTCCTCCAAGTGCATATGCCAGAGGCAGCCGATTGATGTTTCTCTCTCTCTCTCTCTCTCTCTCTCCCCCACTCCCTCTGAAAAGCAGTGGAGAAAATATTCTCAGGTGAGGATTAAAGAAAAAAGTGTAAACTGAAAAGCAAAGACAAAAACAAGATGAGGGCAAGATAAATTTTGGAAATTTTGTAAGTTTCCTAGTTTAGACCCCTTTCTTCTGCATTAATGTTTAAACTTCTATTTATTCATTATTTTCAAAGTAACACATGGGCATTGCACAAAATTCAGAATTCCAAAGTGGTATACAGGAAAAGTAGTCTCCTTCCTTCTGTCCCTCAGCCACCCAGCTACTCTTCCAAGAGGCAACTGTACCCTGCTTGTTCGTGTATCCTACCAGAAATAATCCATTGTGCATTAAAATTTAAGTTTAAAAAGCACCATCACTAAATTGATCATGTTTAAAAGATATTAATCTCTGCCAAACTGAGATGAACCAAGAATGAGATTGGATTCTTCTAGCTCTCATCTGTGAAAGTAGCTAAATAGCTTCACGATCTCTCTCTTTTTTTAAATTAAGCCTCACCCCAGGACATTTTCATTGATTTTTAGAGAGGGAAAGGAGAGAATGGGAGAAACATCACATCGATTGGTTGCCTCCCAAACGTGCCCTGACCGGGATCTGAACCCTCTACCTTCCCAACTGAGCCACCTGGACCAGGGCGTCACTATCTCTTGATCAAGATTATCCTTAAAGCCCATCTGCAGTAAGCTGGATTGTTGTTTTTAATCCTCACCTGAGGATATGTTTTTATTGATTTATAGAGACAGGAAGGGAGAAAGAAACACTGACATGAGAGAAACATTGATGGTGTTGCCTCCTGTACTCGCCTTGACCAGGGATCAAACCTGTAGCCTATGTGCCCTGACCAGGAATCGAACCAACCCACAACCTTTTGGTATAAAAGGGTGCTGCTCCAACCAACTGAGGCAGCTGGCCAGGGCTTCAGGAAATTGGTTTTAAGGGCCAAAAATTTGGGACCCTGAAGTGTTGTTTGACTGAATCATGTTTTTCTTTTTCATTTTAACTTTAAGATGGATCTTCAACTCTCTAGACATCCATAGATTCTGTTTCTTACAATTTACACATTTAAATTACCTGCTTGTCCCCTTTTGGTGTCTAAATTATGACCATTTAACTGACTGTTCATCCCCAAATGGAATAACATGCCACCATGGAAAGTGATGATAGATGTATGTTTAATGGCATGGGAAGATGCTTCTAATATATTAAATGAAAAAACAGTTTGCAAAAGAGTATTCGCTCATAAATCCCTACACACTTATTCTACGTATGTATGTACATTGAAAAAATCTGGCCCTGGCGGGTAGCTTGGGTGGTTAGAGCGTTGTCCTGATAAGCAAAGGCTTCGGGTTCAATCCCTGGTCATAGCACATACAAGGAACCAATAAATGCATAAATAAGTGGAACAAATTGATGTTTCATTCTCTCTCTCTCTCCTTTCTTCTCCTTCTAAAATCAATTTTTTTTTTTAAATCTGAAGAATTGATACCAAAGGGTTAATATAGTTTGGTAAGTCAGGCTATGGACTCTATTTTTATTTTATATTTACATACCAATTTTTCCATAACAAACTTACATTACTTGTGTAATAAAATATTATGAACGTAGTATATGAGCCCATTCCCCTCCATGAATCCTAAAGGTTTTGGTTTTGCTAAACTGAAAATAAAGGCTTTGGGACTTTTTCCCCTCTAATCCTCACCCGAGGACATGCTCATGCTTAGAGAGAGGAAGGGAGAAAGACAGAGAGAGAGAACATCGATTGACTGCCCTCCACACATGCCCAGACCAGGGATTGAACCACTGCAACCCAGGTATGTGCCCTGACTGGAGAATCTAAGCGACAACCATTAGCTGCATAGGAAAATACTCCAACCAACTGAGCCACTCTGGCCGGGAGCTTTGTGACTTTTGAAAAAGAAAGAGCACTAGCTAGCTGATTTTTAAAAGTTGGGGCAACGGGCTGGGTAGTTCAGTTGGTTTGAACGTTGTCCAATATGCTAAGGTTTCAAGTTTGATCCCCAATCAGGGCACATATAAGCGTCAACCAATGAATGCATAAATAAGTGGGATAACAAATCAGTGTTTTTCTCTCACTCTCTCCCTTCCTCCCTCTCTCTCTCTCTCTCTCAAAAAAAAAGTTAACCCATGGACACAGACAATAGTGTGGAGAAGGCCTAGGGGGAGGAGTTCAGGGGGGAGGGGATCAATGGGGGGAAAGGAGGACATCTGTAATACTTTCAACAATAAAGATAAATTAAAATTTTTTTTCAAATTACAAAAAAATTAAGTTAGGGCAAGTGGGCCTTCCCAGTGGCCCTGAAATGCTACCACCAGGTGGCAGTCTGCTCCCTGGGCCTGCCTCAGTCTTGGATCTGGCACAGCTCATCCAGACTTTGGAGGCCTTTGTTTGGGTCCCACATGGGACCAACAAGCCTGATATGCCAAGCTGGCCCCTTGCTCTTCTTTTTCTCCATATTCCACAGGCTCAGAGCCAAAAGTCTTGGGCCCACTTTTATCCCCAGGAGCAACATCCACTAACCAGAATAGTGAGGAAGGGTCATAAAGTGGCTGAATCATATCAAGTCATCAATTCCTCTACCCAATACCACATCAAAACAATAACTGTCATTTATTTTTCATTCTCAGTAAGGAGGTGGAAAGACCTTTCCCTCAATTCTGGCTCTTTCTGTACTTCAGGAATATTCACCCCTAACTCTTCCTTCCTTCAGGGAGAACTTTGGCAATGGAGATAGTCTCTGAGGAGCACTTGAGCTGGTGGAGAAGGAGAAACTCAGAGCCAGATCCCTAAGAGACAGCATCACTTTCCTGCCAACTTCCTCATCACCTCTCCTTCGAAGCGAAAGGAGTGCCAGCCCTCAGCTTCAGTCAGATCTTGGGCTCCTAGGGCCTTGTACAAGTCCATGGCCCTCTTGTTCCAGTCTAGGACTGACAGGCGGAACTGGGAGCAGCCTTTATCCAAGGCCACCTGTGGGAAAAGACATCGCTAACTTTCCTGGAAAAGGCTTTCTCACCCTCCACTCAAGCTGGGTGTCTTCCAGACACCTTTGCCTTTCCAGGTCCCCAGGCTTGCAGCCTCATCACCCTTCTCACCTCAGCCACCTTTTTTATTATTTTGGAACCAATCCCCTGACCTGATGTGGGAAGAAGAAAACAAAAAGAGGGATTATGTGAGTTGAAGGGGATCAGAAAAGGCCAAAAGCTGGGATTAGATGGTGGTCAGGTCTATGAGTTGCTTTTCTCCCACCCCAGCCTCAGCCTCTGCCCTGTACCCCGATATTCCGGCTTAACATAGATGTCTTCCAGATAAATGTTGCGTCCCTTCCATGTGCTGTAGATGAAGTAGTATAGCCCATAGCCCACCACACAGGGCCCTGAAAAAAAGAAAGAGAGGTCAGGCCACTGGATGCCATGGGGAGAGGCCTCTGAGGCTGACAGGAAAGGAGAACTCTGAGGTGGAGGTGTGTTCTTACCCTGTGGCTCCCCGGGGCCTGGAAGGCTCTCTGCTACCAAACAGTGATACAAAGGATTCTCTCCAAAGCCATCTGCCCTCAAGTCTGCACAGATCGAAATTGTGACAAAGAGAGAAAGAGGGCCTGAGTGTGTGCCCAGCCTGGAGCTACAGCCCGGGGAACTCATCCCTCACTTCCTCCCAGCCTCCATCAGGACCCAGGTGCTGAGCCCCAACCTTCTTCACAGATCTTCACCTGATCCGAGAGTTTCTCAAACTCGGCTAGTTCCTATGGCATGGGGACAGAGAGCACATTAGCGCAGGAGGGCCCCGCTGCTCCGCGAGGACCCCAGGGCGCGCTCCTCCCCACCCCACCCCACCCCACCCCCGCTTCCACCTCCTCCCCTTCCTCAAACCTCCCCCCCCAGCTCCCACCTCCTCCGCACCCTCTGCCTCCTCCCAGACCCCTCCAGCCGCGACGCTCTGCCCCTCCCTGAGACCCTGGTTTCTGGCCCACAGACTTAACCCGAATCAGCCTCAGAATATTTCCACAGTCTCCCTCCTTGGCCTCTCGGATCCGCACGGAAACCATCCCGATTCCCACCGCCTGGGACGGAAGTCCAGGATCCCCACTTCCGTTCTGCAGGACCCGGTGAAGGGCTCCGGGGACCTTTTAAAGGGTCTACAAATTCGGATCCCAGAAAGGCAGGGGAGCAAGGTGGTCGCGGGTACCGCGGGCTGGGAAGCGGAAACCCGATCCCAGCCACCTCGGGGCCGAGCGAGTAGCCAGGCGACGCGGTTCTCGCCGCCCAGTACCCCCAAATTCCGCCCCGCGGGCGCGCACCCGCCAGCCAATCATCTTGTAGAGTAGGCACGTCCCCGCCCCCGCCCCCGCCCCCGCCCCCGCCCCCGCTCCCCGCCCCGCTTCCCTCGGCCGGGTCTCGTGACTGGGAGCGGGGGCAGGGGTCAAGGTCTAGCTGCCAGAGGCTCCCTCGCTGTTGATCTGGGATGTCCCAGCCTGAGTCGCAGTAACCCCACAGCTGAAAAGAAGGACTCCGGGTCCTTCTTTAACTGAAGTGGGCCCGGGTTATCTGCTCTACCCTTTACTCTCACTCACCCATTCAAGCCTACTCAGACCCTAGGTGAGCCCTAAGGCTCCCGGCTCTGAAAGCTGTTTAACTATGGCTCTTGGGTGGCACAAAGTGTTACTGTTCAGGGTCCATTTGTATTTTAAAATGGGGCAGGGAGAGGGTGATAAATTTCTGTTGGTAGATGTTTAGGCCTTGTAATAAATGAATAAGAGAAGATAATTTAGTATCCACTAAATCACACTCAGAGACAATACCTCCTTATGAAGCAGTACTTCCCTCCCAGGCCTGGGAAAATAATAAGGGAAGCAATCAGAGCAGATACGAGGCACTGTGCCTGCATTGTCTCAATTAATCCTCATTCGCAGTAGCCACATAAAGTAAGTATTCTTTTTCACATGTTATAGACAAGGACACTAAGGCACAACTGCAAAGTGACCTGCCCACAGTCATTCAGCTAGATATTTGGGATTTCTGTGTCTTGGCTCTAATCCTGACTGGGATGCTGCTTGAGGAGCAGGACAGGACTGTTTCTACACCTCAAGCCTGTCCAGGCAGCTTCCCCGGTGGAGAGAAGGTTTGGAGGACCCAGGTTAGGCTCTAGAGGAGGAGAGGGAAAGTGGGGTGCCCTCTCCCAGCTCAAACTTTCTCAGCAGTGGGGGAGGGTAGTGGAGGAACTTTGTCCCTCACCCCATTTGTCCCCTCAGAAGGGTGGTAGGGTCAGTGCCCCTGTCTCCTGCCCCCCTTCTTCCCCCCGGGCAACCTTTAACCTTCCAATGACCATGCTCAAGGCTGTCTGCTACGCATTCTCCCCAGAGCTGTCTGAGCCACAGAGAGAGAGGACTACGGCTGATTATGGAGTGTGGAGGCCCTCTGGCCAAATCGTGTTGGGTACTGCTGCTACTGCTGCTGCTGCCACCTTATAACCACCAGGGACAGGCTCTGAGACAGATTCCCCTCACCCAGCTGCAGGAACGGGACAGGGTAATCAGCCCATGTGTTTAAATGAGCTACATTTTGGCTCTGCCCTCTTCCTTTCTTTCCTCCTCTGGCCCTGTAACACTGCCTCTCCTTCTGTCTGTCTCAGGCATGTCCTTACTCCAGCTTGTTTATTTTCTTCTCTGATAGGGGATCCAGGACCCTCCTGCTGTGCACCTCAGCAATGGCCCAGGACAAGAACCTGTCTCTATCATGACCTTTAACCTCACCAAGATCACAAAGTATGAGGTTCACCTAGTCCCTTGACCTAATCCCCTGACCCTGCCATCTCCATCGCCTCTTCTCTTTTCCCCGTCTCACTGTCCTTCTCGCTCCCTTACCTCCTCACCTCCCCAAACCGCACATTTACCTTCAAAGGCACACCCCATACACAGCCCTTCCATTTGTGTTCTTCCAGAACCTCCTCCTCCTTTGAGTTTCGAACCTGGGATCCAGAAGGAGTGATTTTTTATGGTGATACCAATCCAAGGGATGACTGGTTTGTCCTGGGGCTTCGAGATGGCCGGCCTGAGATCCAACTGCACAATCCCTGGGCCCAGCTTACAGTGGGTGCTGGACCCCGGCTGGACGATGGGAGGTGGCACCAGGTAAGCCAGATCTGGTCCTGAGGGGAAGGGTGTCTTGAGCTAGTCTGAGGAAGGGGAACAGAATCAAGTCATTGGGCATCCCATTACCATTGCCATCTCATTTAATCTGCACAAAACCTCCATTTTTTCAGAGGGGAATTCTAAAACTCAGTCAGTATATAAGTGACAAGTCCTAAGTGAGCCAAGGATGTATGTTCTTTCCACTATACTTGGCTGACTCTGAAGAAATTAGTGGAAACAGGTCCCAGGGGTCTCTGATTCTGTTTCTCCTTTTTTCTACAGGTAGAGGTGAAGATCCTTGGGGACTCAGTGTTGCTGGGAGTGGACGAGGAGGAGGTGCTTCGTCTGAGACAGGTCTCTGGCCCACTGGCCAAAAAACCACAGCCCATCATGAGGATTGCACTTGGGGGACTGCTGTTCCCTGCCTCCCACCTCCGGTTGCCGGTAACTGCATCATAGGCGTGGGAACCATCACCTAAGCTGATAAAACATTGCTGGCTTGGTGGCTATGGGGGTCTAAGTCCACACTTTTGAGAAGAGGGGATGGGATAAGAGCTTCATGGGGGAGGCCAAATGCTTGTGTATTGGTGGGGGGGGAGTGAATTGAGGGTGGGGAGCCTGGGACTGGGCTCAGATGTCCCAATTCTGACATCCTTGTGTCTTCCCTTCCCCCTATGGGCTCCAGCTGGTACCTGCCCTGGATGCCTGTTTGCGCAGGGATAACTGGCTGGACAAACAGGCCCAGATTTCAGTGTCAGTCCCCACTAGCCTCAGAAACTGTGCTATAGAGTCCCAACCTGGGATATTCTTCCCTCCAGGAACTCATGCAGAATTCAGTCTCCAAGGTAAAGGCTGGTTTTCTGCCTCCATGGCTATCTCTGTGTTTTCCTTCCTCTGTCTCTTTCCATTACTAGCCCCTTCCCTCCATGAATCCCTAACCTTGAGGCCTCATTTCTCCCCACCAGATATTCCCCAGCCTCATGTAGAGCCCTGGGCCTTCTCTCTGGACCTGGGACTCCAATTGGCAGCAGGCTCTGGCCACCTCCTTGCCTTCGGGACCCCAGAAAACCCTTCTTGGCTCAGCCTCCACCTCCAAGATCAAGTAAGAGGGGGCACTGCCTGTGGTGGCACCTAGGAGCAGTGGAAGAAAGGGGACTCCAAAATGTCAATATTAAGAAGGCTTAAGGCAGCCAGGGATACATCTTAAAGCTGGGGACACCAAGCAAACCACTTTTACTTATTTTAAAAAATTTTATTTATTGATTTTTAGAGAGAGGAAGGGAAAGAGAGAGAGAAACATTGATTTGTTGTCCCACTAATTCATGGGTTCATTGGTTGTTTCTTTTTTTGTTGACTTTTTTTTAGAGAGAGAGGAAGGGGGAGAGAGATAGAGAGAGAAACATTGATTTGATGTTTCACTTATTTATGCATTTATTGGTTGATTCTTGTATATGTCCTAACTGAGGATTGAACCCACAACGCTGGTGTATGGGATGATGCCCTAACCAATTGAGCTACCAGCCAGGAGCACAAACAGCTTTTATTTAGATTGTATTACTTACTTGGGGTGAGTATGGCTTTATGGAAGGTCAAGCCAGGAGAACTGAGGCAGGATTTAGGAGGTGGGGATGGCCAGTAGATACGAGGTGTGGCTAAGAGGCAGACTTAAGGCAGCTAGGTGATGGGGCCACAAGGAATAGATGTGATTCATTCTTTCCTCCCCAACTTATGTCCCTGTCCTACACACTCTGCAGAAAGTGGTGCTGTCTTATGGGTCAGAGCCAGGGCTGGATCTGCCCCTGGTCTTGGGACTCCCTCTTCAGCTGAAGCTGGATGTGTCCAGGGTGCTCTTGAGCCAGGGGCCAAGGAAGATCCTCGCTCCACCTCCTGTGGGCCTTGGCTCCCTCCTCAACCTCTGGGCCCACCCCCAGGGGCGTCTCTTCCTGGGGACTTTGCCAGGTAAAAGAGAGTGATGCTCAAGTTCCTCACCACACCATTGGAAACAGCTAAAGGCAGGGGAGAAGATAAGAAGGGGGGGTATTTTTAGAGGAAGGAAACCTTTTGGCCACAAGATGAGAGAGGATGGGGGCAGTGGAAGGAAGTGCTTTTAAAAAACTTAGTTTGGAGAAAGGAAGAAAAGTGGGGAGGAGATTCTGTATCCAAATCATCCTAATGCCCTAATGCCCCTCTAGGAGAGGCATCTTCTGCCTCCTTTTGCTTGGACGGCCTTTGGGCACAAGACCAGAGGCTAGACATGGATCGGGCCCTGAGCAGAAGCCAGGACATCTGGACTCACAGCTGTCCCCAGAGCCCAGGCAATGGCACTAACACCACCCATTAAATCCCCACTTAAGAACTCCCTTTGAATGTCACTCATTTATTTATTCAACAAATATTTATTGTCCATCTGCAATGTACCAGCCATTGTGCGGAGCATTGGGTTGTGTTGATGAGTAAAAATAACCCTGGTTTCTGTCCTCTTGGTGCTCACAGTTCCCTGGGGAAGGCATGTATTCCTCAAACACTAACAAATAAGTGGATAATTAGAAACTCTGATAATGCCATTAAAGAGCAGTCAAGGAATTGAGAAATCTTGTAGACCAGGAGCCTTAAACTACACTGGGGGTCAAAGAAGGCTTCTTGAGGAAGCAGTGACTTCGCAGGCTGAGATCCCAGCAACAGCACCCACAGACACATGCACCAGACATAGATCACTTTCTGGAGCCAGGAACCCACCTCCTCCAGCAGATATCTACTCCCTTCCTTTTGGGACTTTAGCTTCTCCTCTCTGAGGATGGTCCTGAGAAGTCAGGAGGAAAGGGAAGAGATTGAATTCTATTGTTCTTTAGACTGCCCACAGTTCAAAGAAGCAGCAGCAGGGGGCATGAGAGGGTCATAGAGAGATGGGGGCAGGGATTTGGGGAGAAGGGGTGGAGGCAGGAGGGAGAAAGGAAAGGGGAGAAGAACAGAGGGAGAAAGCTGCCTCTCTCTCTTCTAGTCTTGATCCACTAGCTGTATTCTACTCTATTAAGCAAGAACTGGCTTGTGCTGGTCATAGCTGGGAAGGACAGGCAGATTCAGGAACATCTCTGCCCTCGGAGAATATGATGACCCCCAGACATTTTGAGAATCCTGGTGCCCCAGCCCCTCCCAGGGGCACCCTCCTGCCTCAGCCCCCTGCTCCCTGGGAAACCCTCAAGCCCAAGCCCCCAGCACCTAGCCCCATCTCCCAGTCTTGGGAATCCTTGTGTCCTAGCCCAAAGCTCCCAGCTCCCTAGGGAGCCCTGGGACTGCAGCCCTGAGTCCCAAACTCACAGTCCTCCTCCCTCTCAAGAACTGCTAACCCAAAAAAGGGCTTTTGTCATAAGGGGCACACTTGCTGCAGCTTGATTGTTCTACCTGCGGAATCGACATCAGGAGATTTCGGAAGCATAATTTTTTGGTATCTGGGCAGCTGGTAATCGTTGGTCCTGGCATCCAATGAAAAACAAACAAACAAACAAATTGTTAACCATTCCCCATCTCCAGACCCCATAGCGTCCTAGCCTCCTAGCTTCTGATAAAGATCTCCCTACCAGGAATGCAGACAACAGGGTGAGTTATTTGCTGGACCCGCTGCCCCTTCTGCAGGGATCAACCAAGATCTATATGAGTCCAGGGTAAAGAGGCTCCAGGACAGTCTCTAGGTTAGAAGACTCAAATCCTAGGCTCCTCCTTAGACCCTCCCAATCTCGAGTTTGCAGTCTTACAGCTGCCTCCACCCACTCACAGTGTTTTGTAGGAGGGTCCTCAGCATGGCCAGGGAGCCCAGATTCAGCTTCGTTCCCTATGCAATGTTCAGGGTCAGCCTGGGTCACTTGGATATGTCTATTCAACTGATATTTATCGAGTACCTACTGTGTACCAGGCACTGTTCCAGACACTGAGGATACATTAATGAGAAGACATACTCTCTACTCTTATGAAGCTCACAAAATAGGGAAGGGGATGGCCAAACAGCCCATAAACAAGAGAAATAAATAAGCAAGATTATTTCAGATAGTGGTTAGCTCTATAAAGGGAATAAAAGTCAATAATATAATAGGTAGTAGGGGGGAGACAACATTAGCTGGGTGGTCAGGGAAGCCCTCTCTGAGGCCACTTGAGTAGAATGAAAAGAAGCCAGTCCCCAAGGAGTCTCCAGTGTGAGCCAGTCAATAGAGAGGTTAAAGGGCCTGAACACACCTGAGTTCCCACCAAGGGGGTTGTTGTGAGTGGCAACTTGCTGACCTTGTGTCCTGAGGAATCTCCCAGGGGCTGGCTTTTCTCTCCTCCCTCCACACGACCTGCTCAGGACACCATGCCCTCAACCTCTTTCTCCAGCCTGCCCTAGATTCCAAGATCCCTGATTACCATTCAGAGCTGTCTACACTCTTTCATTAAGACTGACTTTGCTTTGACACAGACTACCAGGCCCCCGCCAAGGGCACCTACAATGCCTGCCCAGTGTCCCCTGCCTCTTCCACACCCCTAAAATTTTTTCTGGACTTTGGCAGCATACCCTGCAGCCTCCAGGCCTGGTTTACTCACTCACTCCACCTTCCCTTCTGCCTCTCTCTTCTCTTCCCTCCCTCCCTCCCTCTTCCTCTCTTTTTGTTTCTTTCAACTAACATTTATTGGCTACTGACAGTATGCCAAGCACTGTGTTAGGTAGCCCACAGGGACTCTAAAATGAGTAAGACTTGGTCCTGGCCCTGGAGAATCAGGGTCGTGGGAGACAGACATGTTAAATGCTTTAGTAGAGATCTCTATGAAGTGCCAGGGAACCTGGTTGCAAGCTCTATCAAGGATCATCAAAGAGGTAAGGTATGGGATGTGTGAACTTGAACAAATGCTTAAATCTCTTTAAATTTCCATTTCCCCATCTAGAAAAGGGAGGTTACCCTACTCATAGGCTTGCTGTGAGGATTTGATGACATCATGTAGGTCAAATGCCTAGCGCAGTGCTTGGCATCAAGAAATTGCTCAATATATGAGAGCTGTTGCTCTTGTTGATATCATTAACCTTGTGCATATTTCTTTTTTAAAACTATCGTTACTGATTTTTTTAGAGGGAAAGAGAGAAACATCGGTGTGAGAGCGAAACACCGATAGGCTGCCTCCTGCACCCCCCTACCTGGGACCCAACAGGTGACCTTTCAGTACATGGGACGACACCCAGCCAACTGAACCATGCCGGCCAAGCCTTGTGCATATTTCTTGAAATACAAGTCTGAGCTGAGCCTACAGACTCATGAAAGATGAGGAAGGGTGTGTGATGTGGCTGAATCAGGGATAGGCTGAGGTGGAAAGAGGGCAAACTGGGGATGTTCCAGGTTCCATGGGCTTCATTGTGAGAGGCCTTGTAAGTCCTGATGAGGAGTTGGAGCTTGATCTGTTCAGTGAAGGAACATATGTTTTTCTTTCCTTTTTATTTATTTTTTTCTGAGTTGTAGTAAAATACACAACAACTTTTACCATCCTTTTTTCTTTTTTTTAACTTACCAACCTTAATCATTTTTAACTGGATAGTTCAGTGGCATTAAGTATATTCACAGTGTTGTGCAACCATTACCACCATCCATCTCCAGAACTATTTTTTTTTTTTTTTCAAATTATAAGAGAAAGTTTATTTAGAAAGTTACAGAAGTAGTAGAAGTGAGCCAGCTGAGCTGTGTAGGCTCAGGAAACAAGTTATAGAGGCAGCAGAAGGGCCCTTGGAGCTTAGGAGAGGGAAAGGCGAAGGTAATGCATCTGGGGGAAGAAGAGAAGGAAGGGAAAGGCGTGGACTTGCTCCAGAGAGAGAGAGCTCACCTATCTCCAGAACCCTTTATTTTGAAAAATTGAAACTCTGTACCCATTAAATAATACTCCCATTTCCCTCTCCCCATATCTGTGTTTCAGAACTCTCTTCTTTCCTTGTTTCTGTCCCTGCAAGGACCCATATGGTTGGGAAGCCAGACAGCTGAGTCCCTGGGATTGTGTGGACTTGTGGGGGGAGATTGACCAAGGGACACAGACTTCATGACTGGCTCTGGATATGGCAGAGGGTGTGTGGGCACTCTTATTCCCTTTCTGGAGATGCTGGAGGGAGGGCAGGGCTCCAGGAGGAGTTTGGACATTTGTAATGACTCTTTTCCCTGCCACCCCTTTCTCAGTGTTTTTCTCCTGTGAACACCAATGGGGCATTTAGTAGAGAGATAAAATACACACAAGAGTTTTCAGCCCAACTGCTCAAAACAAAAACCTAAGCATTAGCCTTGATTCCTCTCCTTCTGGCACCCCCATTGTTCATGTCACTGTATTTTCAAAGTAGATCTTGAACCCAGCCTCTTCTTTTCACCTGCAAACCTGCTAACCTGATCCAAGCCATCCATATTTTCCACCTGGACTGCTGCAAAACCTTCCTAACTGGTAGCCTTACTTCTCATGGCAGTTTTCATTAAATTTACTCATGTCACTCTCCTGTTTAAAACACTAAAATTTCTTCTGTGATGGTTGGATTAAATTCCAAACTACTCTCTTTGGCCTACAAGGACCTGTATGACTTGGTCCCTGCTTACCTCTCGGGTCTCTTGCCTGATCAATCTTGCCTTCCCTCATTGAAGACCAGCCTTTGCATTTGCACTTCCCTTCTCCTGGAAAGCTCTCCCCTACATCACCCCATGGCTCCTTTGGGTCACTCAGGTATCACATTATAAGTCATCCCTGACCATCCAGGCACTCTCTGGCACATCACCCTGTTTTATTTTTTCTGCATAATATAAATGTTATTTTATTTTTTGCTTGTTTTAATTTTATTTTTTTAAGTTAATTTCTAGTGAAGTCATCACTTTTTTTTTTTAATATATCTTTATTGATTTCAGAGGGAGGAGGGAGAGGGAAAGAGAGAGAGAAACATCAATGATGAGAGTCATTGATCAGCTGCTTCCTGCACACCCCCTGCTGGGGATCAAGCCTGCAACCCGGGCATGTGCCCTGACCGGGAATCGAACCTTGATCTCCTGGATCCTAGGTCGATGCTCAGCTGCTGAGCCACACCTGGCTGGATGCTTGTTTTTTACTGGAATGGGAGTCCCAAGAGCACAGAGACAAGACAGTGCCTGGTTCTAAGCAAATGCTCATTAGATATCCATTAAATGAATGAATGGGAGTTGGGATGGACTCTGAAGGATGGGTAGTCTTCCAGAATGAGGAGATGAAGTGGACAAAGGTGAGAAGTCAGGAGTAAGCATATCCTGTACTGGGAGTGACCAGCTCAACTCTATCAGAGGACTAGTTGGGGCCTAGTGGGAAAGGGACTGGGGACACAGACTGGATCTAGATTGTGGTGTACCCTGAAGGTTAAACTGAAGAAAGAAAACTCCATCCTGCAGGGTAACAGAAAGCCATTGAAGACCTTTGAGCTGAGTAGTAGCCTAATTAAAACATTGATGTGAGAGAGAAACATTGGTGAGTTACCTCCTGCACCCACCCTGACCAGGAATCGAACTTGCAACCTGGGCATGTGCCCTGACTGGGAATTGAACCTCAATCTCCTGGATCATAGGTTGACACTCAACTGCTGAGCCATGCTGGCAGGGCAAACCCATGAACTTTTGATGTGCAGATGACGCTCAACCAACTGAACCACACCGGCCAGGGCATCTCTCTCTTTCTCTAAGATCAATCAATCAATAAAAGTTAAAAAAGAAGTGGTTGGCTAAATGAGGGAAGTAACATGACTGAGAAAGGATATGATAGGATGTCTTGATATCCATGTCTCATAGAAGGCCACTGCCTTCTTTCTGTTTTCAAAGCAAGTTCTGCTTTGAATTTTGAATGGAAAGTTCGGTCCCCCAGCTTTCAGCACTTCCACTTATTCAGGTGTAGACATAACACACTTACCTTGTACTCACTGAGTCTCCCTGAACTCTGATGCATGATGGGTGCACCGGAGTTCTGTGCTCATGGAGCATCATGAATGGCTTATTGTGTATATCGCCTCTGCTCACACTCATGCTCCACTGTTCCGTTGGACTTCCCTTACAAAGCACAAGTTCAAAGATAAAATTATGAAGAATTTCAAGATGGTGATAGCAGAACACTAAACTAAGCACAAGGTGATTCTGAGCATGGGTCTTGTTTGAGTAGATCCCAAGTCCATGAAGCTGAGCCCTGGACTGGAGGGAGAGAGTTTGAGGGGGAGAGTGATATCAAAACAGGAGCTGTTGAGGACTAGAGCTAAGGATTTAGGATGAGAGTTGAAAGAAGAAAAATCTCTCCATGGAAAAGTGACAAGATTCGAGGAGAGAGAAAAAGAGATAATTATTCTTAACACAAGGTCTTTAGAGGCTCTTGTAGCCCCCAACTACACTGTGGGTCTCAGCCCTGTGAAAACTTCGATCTTACCTGTCCAGGGCTACATTGCACAAGGTCTCCAGTAGTTGGTAAGTAAATGTTTGTTGACTCAAGTGGGCATATGAGGAGGGGGTTAAGACTTGGGAGTGGGACCCTGGCTGGTTTTCTAAGTGGTTAGAGCTCAGCTTGTGGACTGAAGGGTCCCAGGTTTGATTCCAGCCAAGGGCACATGCAGGAGGCAACCAATCAATGTGTCTCTCTCACATCAACGTCTCTCTCTCTCCCTCCCTCTCTCTCCCTTCAGCTCTCTCTGAAAAGCAATAGAAAAAAATATCCTCGGTGAGGATTAAAAAAAAAAAAAAAAAAAAGACATGGGGGTGGGAGGAGGCGGAACACCTAAGCAGACTGGCAGACCTGGGTCCAGGGCTGGAGTCTCAGGGTGATGCTTGGGGTTGGGACAGTGGTGTTGGGAGGGAATCACTGACAGATGTGGTGGGAAGCTCGGGGAAGCCCGGAGGCTTGGAGATAAACAGGTGGTGGGAGAAGGGGCTGCGGGGCTGGAAAAAGGAGGTGTTGGAGGCGACTGGTAGCAGCTCCCACAAGAGGAATTTCCCTCTGTTGTGGCCTCTGTCCATCTCTATGCGGCCTTTTCCAGCTTCCATGCTGCTGGTCTAGTACCCTGGCTGGTCTCTTTTATCAGTTTTTCTTGGTTTCTGGCTCCTTCTCTGTTCCTTTCACATTCTGCCCTGTGTGTCTCCTGGATTTAGTCTCTTTCTAACTCCCTGCCTGGGGCCCCCATCTCAAGCACGTATCTGCTTCCCTCTCAGCCTGTCTCTCTGGGGTTATCTTTCTCCATATCCCGCCCTTATCCCCTCTGGCCACTCTGATGCAGTCCATACCTGGGGTGGCAGTAAGGGAGAGACCTCCTCCTCAAGAAGTGGCGGCAGGGGGCGGGCCCAATCATCTCTCCATATTTGCATATGTATGAGGTTGCCCGGGCCAGCGACAAGGAGGCGGGGCTTCTGGCGGTGGGAAGGGGGCGGGCAGCCCCATCGCCGCTGACTATAAAGACTGCGCTCCTGGACCGCGGGCCCGCACTGCTGAGGAGCGGAGCCTCGGGCTGGGATCTCCTATCCCAGGCTGACCCCAACTGCGCGTCCCCGCCTCACCTCGGTGGCCGAGCTACCACTGGTGTGGCGGTCTCTGCTTGGCGGAGGAGTCTTCAGCGGTCACGCGAACCCTCTCCACAGCCTCTTTGAATCTCGGATTTCGGGGCGGCCCCCTCCCCCACTTCTCTCTGTACCTCCTTGCACCCCAATTTGTTCTGCGTTTCTCTCAGGTTTTGCTGCCGTCTATTTTTGCATCCCTTTTCGTTTTGCTTCTAGGAGGTGGAGTGAAGCTGCACTCGTACCCCTTCCCCTTTTTATTCTCCCCTGCTCTGACACCCCCCCCTTTTCATCGCAGTCAGGGGGCCTAGGATCTGTGCATCCCACGTCGCGTTGCCAGCAACCTGCAGCGCGTGGCCGTGCTCCCCGGAATTTGCAGCAGCTGCATATCTGAAGGGGGTCTCCCTCGCCCCTGCTGCCTTTGCTCCCGGAGCATTCCGGTGAGTGGGAGGGGGGCTACAGCGCACGGCATCCCAGCTTCTCCGTAGCCCCCCGACCCGCGAGGGACTCGTCCCCCGCCGCCAAGATGGTCACCCAAAAAGAGAAGAAGAGCTGCGGGCAGGTGGTTGAGGAGTGGAAGGAGTTCGTGTGGAACCCGCGGACGCACCAGTTCATGGGCCGCACCGGGACCAGCTGGGGTACGCGGGGCAGCCGCGCAAGGGGTGGGTGGGGGTCCTCTGGGCGACGCCCTGGGGGCACGAGGTCCAGCCGGCGTATCCCCGGCTCCCTTCCCGGGTCCCCGGCGCCCGACCCCCCTGCCGTGCTCTGGGCTGGGAGGGGACCGAATCGCTTGTCTAATCTTCTTGGCTGGCGTTGCGGAGGCGGAGAAAGTAGGTCACTGCTGTCTTCCCGCCCCCCGCTGAGCCCCCTCGCGCGGGGGGTCGCGGGCTCTGCGCGCGTGTCCGCGCCCTGGTGCTCGCTCTCGGAGGCCCGTCCGCTCCATACAGTGGCCCTCCTTCCACAGAAGAATGCCCCTTCCCTCCCTGCAGCTCCCAACTAGCTAGCCAAGCCGTCTATTTTTAGTTCATGCCCACCCCCTGGACCCTGGGAACAAGCGTGAGAGGGCGGGTCCTGGAGAGGTGGGAGTGTGTGTGTGTGTGGGGTGTGTGTGTGTGTGTGTGTGTGTATTTTTCATAGCAGAAGTGGTCTATATCCCACCGTGGAGCGTTTGGAGCCATCTGTGGCTGCTCTGTGGGTGGGGGGCTGTTGGGGAGGAGTGTCACTGTGAGGTTTTTGAGGCTGGATCTTTGCCTCAGATGTCGCAGGAGGAGGGAGGATTGGTCACTAGTGGTGAGGTGTGGACATCATTTGGCCTAGTGTGGCTTTGGGATTGGGGTGGCAGAACTCAGGGTGTGTGGAGGGAGTTGTGTCTGGTCTGGTGCTAGGCATGGGTGCTGGTGGAATTCTTCTAAAAGGGATAGTCAAGCTGGGAAGCCTAAGCACAGGGGACATTGCATGACACAATTTACAGTTCATCCACACTGATCAAAGGATGTCCCCATCAGCCCACCCACCTGGGGCCCTTCAGGTGGGTCCAGTGCAATCCTTGCCGGAAGGGAACTTGAAGTCCAGTGTCTGGGATTGGAGGGTCCATGAGTACTTGGGAGAATCTGAGGAGGCTTCATGGGGGAAGTGTCTTCTGAGGTGGAAGCACTGGGGATCCTCAGTGGTGGAAACAGCAGGTACTCATACTAGGCTGAGGAGTGACATAGTGCCATCTCATATCCACCGAAGACCTGCTTTCTGCTGGGAAGGCTGTGGGAGATTCTGCCTTTATTCCCCACCTCTGGCCTGGGTGTTGTGTGTGAGTTGGGGGTGGGGTGATTGTTGAAAGTTCTGGACAGCCGTCTCAGAGATTTTGTAGCTAGGTGGGAGCTGAGTTCAGGGTTTGGCTTCTGTGGGGCTCCAGGAGAGAGAAGATTTTGCTATTCCATCCCTCAGAGTGTGAGGGTCCGCACTCTGAGGGATGGGATAGAGTTTTGGTTGTGAACCGGTAGCCAGTGCCAGCTTGGAAAGTCGTGCCGTACAACTTTAAGCCCGAGTACCAACACGGCAGCAGCAGATGTGCTTTTTCAAGGCCATGAATGGTTGAGAAGTTGGGAATGTAATTTTAAGCAAGATGACTGCGGCCTGTACTTGGGGTTGTCTCAGCAACGAGAGTTTAGGTCTCTTGTGGCCTCCACAAGGTCAGGCTTCACTGTGCCCTAGGACCAGGAGGGGGCTGGGAGTCATGGCTGGCAGCCAGGCCCAGCTGCCTGTTTCCAGCTTGTCTCATTTTCCTCCCGCTGGGGAAGGCCCAAAGGTGTCCCTGAGGCTCTGTGCCCTGTCCCAGTGTGTGGCCTCTGAGTGGGAGAGGGATGTGTAGAGTAGGTGAGGTCATGACAGGAGAACCTGCTGACCCCATTTCTTCCTCCTTAGCCTTCATCCTCCTCTTCTACTTCGTCTTCTATGGCTTCCTCACAGCCATGTTCACCCTTACCATGTGGGTGATGCTGCAGACTGTCTCTGACCATACACCCAAGTACCAGGACCGACTGGCCACACCAGGTGAGCGATGAGGCTCCCCTACCAGCCCTTGTGCCCCTAAGCCTCCAAAAGGAACTCGTAGGCTGAGAACTCAGAATTCCCAGAGGTGTGGTGCCGATGATCCAATCACCGTGTGCTAAGTTCTTGAAGTCCGCTTTCCTTTCCCATGTCCCACAGCTAAGAGCTGGGTGACCTGGGGATATCTTCCGCCCATAAAGAGGATCTTAGCTCTTTTATTTATTTTTTATTTTTAAAATATATCTTTATTGATTTCAGAGAGAGGAAGGGAGAGGGAGAGAGAGAGAGACAGAAACATTGATGACAGAGAGTCATCCATCGGCTGCTTCCTGCACACCCCCAACTGGGGATCGAGTCCACTACCCAGGCATATGCCCTGACTGGGAATTGAACCGCAATCTCCTGGATCCTAGGCCAATGCTCAACCGCTGAGCCACGCCCGGCCGGGCAGGATCTTAGATCTTCATCCCATCCCTCGCCCTGGTGTTCCCTATATCCATCTTCTGTCCTTTGTGTGTGGTCTCACATCTTATATACATCCCCCACTCCTGTCCTTGTCTGGCTATAGGCTTGATGATTCGTCCCAAGACTGAGAACCTTGATGTCACTGTCAACGTCAGTGATACTGAAAGCTGGGACCAGCATGTTCAGAAGCTCAACAAGTTCTTGGAGCGTGAGTGTGGGGCTGGAGATGTGGTTGTGCAGGACCTTGGGCAGGGGATTAGAAACCCTAGAAGTGGAACATCAGGCCCGTGCTCTCTCTCCCCTACCTCCTTAGCTTACAATGACTCCATCCAAGCCCAAAAGAATGATGTCTGCCGCCCTGGGCGCTATTACGAACAGCCAGATAATGGAGTCCTCAACTACCCGAAACGTGCCTGCCAGTTCAACCGGACCCAGCTGGGTGACTGCTCTGGCATCGGGGACCCCACCCACTATGGTTATAGCACTGGGCAGCCCTGTGTCTTCATTAAGATGAACCGGGTAACCATGACCTTGGTCCCTAGGGAGAATGGAGGAGGGAGCTGGGGACACCATCTACTGAGAGTTCCTTCCTTTCACTGGGGCTAATGTGCATTAGATTTTTGGATGTTTGAGTGGCTGAGAGAACAGGATGGGGCCATTGGCGGCTGAGATCCATGGCCAGAAGCTAGATACTTGTGTCTTTGACAACTTCTTTCTCTAACTCTTACCACTCTCCTCACTCCAGGTCATCAACTTCTATGCAGGAGCAAACCAGAGCATGAATGTTACTTGTGTGGGGAAGGTGAGTTTTTTGGGCCTTGTGCACCTGCACACTTGTTTATATACCACGGTTTCTGTGTAATTCACTCACCTCTTCCAATCTTCTTCGCTCCCAGAGGCTCCATCACTATAGGGACAAAGGGGTAAGAGGGGGCTCCAATATGGCTCAAACTCCAAGGGGCTCCTACCCCTCTTCCTTCTCTCTAGGATGCAGAAGCCACCTCTTGTGTGGATAGACACGCCCCTCCCTGACTCCACCTAAGCCCTGGCCCCTGTCTTCTCTCAACCTTTCCACCTTCTATTCCCTTGATAACCTTGTCTTCTGCTCTCCCTCCCATATCTCACCTGACCCTCAGTTCTTTTTAGGTATCTGGTAGCTGCTGATCTGTTAGCACTATCTGCCACCACTAAGTTGTCCTTGGAACCCTACTCCCTCTACCTCTGTCCTGTCTAGAAACTTCCTGCCAGCTCTTCCCTCAGCCCCTCTCCTTGCTTTCTACTGAGCCTAACTCATTTATCTGTTCTCTCTTGGCTCTGCTCTAGAAACTGCTTTCCATGGATGGGGTAAGAACTTAAGGTGGGAGTGCAGTAGGAGGCTTCCATATCATTAGCACTCTTTAGAACTTCCCAGTCTATTGAGAGAGACAGGATACCTCCTCCTGCTCACACACAAGCACACACAGACTCACAGCTCGAGGGAAGCAGTTTTGAGACAAAATAACCTGGGGCAAAAACAAAACAAGAGAAGTCTGGCAAGCTTCCTGGTTCCTCCCATCCCTAACAAGCTCTCCTGTCTACCCTCCTGTGCCCCCACAGCGAGACGAAGACGCTGAGAATCTGGGCAGCTTTGTCATGTTCCCTGCCAATGGCAACATTGACCTCATGTACTTCCCCTACTATGGCAAAAAGTTCCACGTAAGTCCTGGGAGGGGGGCCCGGGGCTGCTGGCTCCTCAGGGAAGTGACGTTCTTGAGGAGGAGGCCAAGTTGCCATGGGCCTGGTCCCTCACTTTCCTCCTCTGGCCCAGGTGAACTACACACAGCCCCTGGTGGCTGTGAAGTTCCTGAACGTGACCCCTAATGTGGAGGTGAATGTGGAATGCCGGATCAACGCAGCCAACATCGCCACGGACGATGAACGAGACAAGTTTGCTGGCCGAGTGGCCTTTAAACTCCGCATCAACAAAACCTGAGACCCCCTTCCTCCCGCCCCCACCTCTTTCCTATGGATGCTTCTGGAATGTCCCTTTTCCTTTACTTCTAAACCCAGCCTGATTGATGTCCATTGTGATTCCCCACTTTCACACATTTTCCACTACCTTCTCCGACCCTAGCTCAGTCAGAGACAGGGAGATGGGATCCTGAGATGGTCATGGAGGAGCTGTTCTGGTTCTGGTTTAGCTGTGAGTGGGGTGTTCCCACAGCTACCCTCCTATCCCCTGAGAGATATAGAAAATGCCTCCCCACCTTCACACCCCCACCCACCTACACACACACACAAACACAGTCTCATCTCACCCCTTAGCTTCCAGACGGGAATGTGGCACTCCATTCTTCTGCTCCTCAGCACAGCCGCTGTCACCTTTCTCTATGTCCCACACTTTCTCCCTACTATACGCTGTTGCCATCTTGGTGGCTTTTGACTTATTTGGTTCCTCTGGTAGGTCTTTCTCCACCTGCTCTCCATTCCTATTCTCTTTTCAGGACAGGTGGCTCTGTAGTCTTCTCCCTGTTTGCTGGCACATGGCACTTCTCATCCTAAGGGGACTGTGAGCTGGGAGTGAGGGTCTGGAAGAGAGTCTATGCTGGTCTTTTTTTTTTTTTTAAATGTATCTTTATTGATTTCAGAGAGAGGAAGGGATAGAGAGAGAGAAAGAGAGAGAGATAGAAACACCAATGATGAGAGTCATTCATGGGCTGCCTCCTGCACACCCCCTACTGGGGATCGAGCCCGCAACCCGGGCATGTGCCCTGACAAGGAATTGAACCCCATCACCTGGATCCTAGGTCAATGCTCAACTGCTGAGCAATGCCCAGCTGTGCTGTGCTGGTCTTTCTTGAAAATTCTCTTTCTGGTCTCTGTCACCCAAATAGGCACCCCTCAGAAGGGCAGGGTGGACCTAGGCTGAATATCCACTTTGCTTTTGCCTATGGCTCCCTTATTCCTGTCCGCTTTCCCAGAATATCCTTCAAGTCCCACTTCCCAGGAGCCCTGGGGGAGGGGCAGCCATTCTGGATGTGTCCCCAGTGGCCACCCTGGAAACGTCAGCAGGCTATGGGACTATTCCACCAACTTCCCCGGGCCCAGATCTGCCCCCACCATCCTCCTGCTGGCTTCTCTTAGCAGTTTATCAACTAATAGCTAACTCCTTCCTTTTCCTCCGCATTTTAGCCTGAAACTTGCAAATAACCCCTCAGTTTAGGCCCTGAATTTCCTGGCTCCATCTCCTTCAGATCCCTGTGCATTTTTAAACAACCCCCCAGTGTCCATAGAATTGTAAAAGAGGGACCTCCTGTATTCTTGAGTTACAGAGGCATGTTAACTTTCTCCTCCAGTGCCCTTCACTTCCTCACCTCTCTAATCTCCCTTTTCTTTTTTGATGCTGAAGCCTCCACACCCCACAGATGGACCCTTCCCTTTTTCTCTTGTTGGATCTGTTTCTTCCCTTTGGGTCCCCATGTTCTCCTGCAGTCCCCTCATTCCAGTGGTCTCTCTCTGCAGTTATTTAATGCCCGTGTCAGATCTACTGTAAAAAGAGAATTAAGTACAATAAAATGAGAGCAATTATATATATAAATATATATCATACATGGAGCCCTGTGTGCGGGTGGTTCCTTTCTGAACTTTTGGTAGAGCCCTGGGAAGGGGGTGGAGTGTAGATTTGGGTGATCCAGGGGTTACCCAGGCTTTGGGCAGCTCCTCAGATATGACCTCTGCTGTGCAGTATCTCAGCATCTACCTCCTAGATCACTCCTTCACCTATATTATTTTGAGGTCAAGCAATACAAGAGACAGAAAGACTGTGTCCCTTTGTACAACCATACTTAGGAGGTGCCTACTCTGCATTCTAGGCACTGTGAGGACACTTATGAAAGAGGCAGAGTTCCTGCCCCCAAGAAGCTCCCCAGGTTAATGGGAGAAGTGAGGAGCACACTAGAAACTCATTCCAGGTAGACCTAAACATGCCTCGGGGAAGGGGAGAAAGTTATTGAGGACAAAATTCAGAGTCGTCAATCACTTTCTGTTGGGGGCTTCTAATGGAAGGCTTCTTAGAGGATTAAAGCATGGAACAGTCTGGGGTGAGAATAGCATCAGCCAATGTCTAGAAAGATGAGAAAAATTGACTAGAAGACACATTAGGAACCTTATGATCTTAATTTCCTGTAAAGAACAGTACAAGCATAGAAAAAGGGATGGATGGGTCTATACAACAATGTTTATTGATGGGTTTATAGCTAATTTTTTCCTTGGGGCTTTTTCTCAATGACTTGGTCTTAGTATTTGCCTTAAAAAATAGCTTTATTACACATGCTTACATATATGCAATTTTATCCTGAATGCATAGTAGAAACAACATGGATCCCTGGGTTTTGGTCATTGTTATTTCAGAATCGAATCATATTATGCACTTTTGTGCATCTCACTTTTTTCACTCATTAAATTTGTCACTACTTCACTTGGTAGGGCTCTAATTGTTTTTAAATGGCAGCATAATATTTTTTCTATTAGTTCATTCTTCTCTTAATTTGTTAAAACTCCTCAACAGCCATAGATATTAACTGTTTTCTGCATTGTAAAATTCCCCCCCAACAGGCTGTTTGCCTCTTGAGTTTGTGGTTGCTTTTACTGTTCAAGTGTTGGATTTTCAGATTATTAAATATCAGTTCTTTTGTAGTTTCTGGGTTTCTAGTCACTAGAGTATACTCATTATTTTCTAGATTTTTTTGGGGGGGACAGGATTTTAATTGTTTTTTTCCTCTTTTTGTCAATCCTCACCTGAGGGTATTTTTTCCATTGATTTTTAGAGAGAGTGGAAGGGAGGGAGGGAGGGAGGGAGAGAGAGAAACATTGATGTGAGAGAGACACTTGGATTGGTTGCCTCTCACACAGGCTCCAACTGGGGTGGGGATGGAACCTGCAATCCAGGTACCGTGCCCTTGATTAGGAATCGAACCTGAGACCCTTCGATGTGCAGGCCTATGCTCTAACCACTGAGACACACCAGTCAGGGCAGGATTTTAATTTTTTTTTTAAATTTACATTCACTTTAATTCATCTGGTTTATTTTTGTTTCTTTTGTGTGTAAATTAGGAATCCAATTTTATTTTTCCAGTTGTGTCAGCTTCATTTTAAAAAACTGTAATTTATTCCCACTGAACTGAAAAACTAACTTTGGCCATATAATAAAATTTTCTATATACTGAGATCTATTTCTGGATTCACTGCTTGCTGCCATATATCAAGCTATATCAACCTAATTTCACTTTTTAAAAAAAATATCTAACAAGCAAATTCCTCCATTCTCTCTCTTTTTTAAAAAATAGATCTTTATTAAATTTCAGAGAGAGGAAGGGAAAGGGAGATGGAAACATCAGTGACGAGAGAGCCATTGATCTGCTGCCACCTGCACGCCCCCACTGGGGATTGAGCCTGCAACCCAACCAGGGCATTTGCCCTGACTGGGAATCAAACTGTGATCATAGGTCGATGCTCAATCCCTGAGCAACACCAACCGGGCTCCCCCATTTTCTTTTTAAAACAACTCTTGGCTATTCTTGGGAACTTTTTACAGAAACAAAATCTTGTTGGGGTTCTAATTAGAATTGCATTATATCTTTATTTGAGAATTGACTTTTAGGATATACTAAGTTTTCCCATCTAAGAACATGGTTATCTTTTGTTTGGAGCTTGGTTTTATGTCCTTAAATAGGCTTTATCAATTTCTTCATGTAGGTCCTGTGCCATACTTTTGTGTGCCAGTCTTGTTAAACTTATTCCTAAATATTTTATTGCTTTTGTTATTTTTAAACATTGTTTATTGATTTTAGAGACGAAACATTGATTTATTGTTCTACTTATTTATGTGTTCATTGGTTGATTCTTGTATGTGCCCTGCCTGACCAGGGATCAAACCCTCAACCTTGGCATATGGGGATGACACACTAACTGAGCTACCAGGCCAGAGCTGCTTTTGTTATTTTAAAGGTAATATTTATTCAGTGCTTTTGCTTTAAAAACCATTAATATTTCTCTATTGTCTACCTTCCTAAATTCTTTTAAAAAAATTAAAAAAAAATTGATTTCAGAGAGAGGGAGAGATAGAAACATCAATGATAAGTCATTGATCATATGCCTCCTGCACGCCCCCCACTGGGGATCAAGTCCAAAACCTGGGCATGTGCCCTGACCACAGAATCGAACGGTGACCTCCTGGTTCATAGGTCGGCACTCAACCATGGAGCCCTGCTGGCCAGGCCCTTCCTAAATTCTCTTAATTCTATCACATCTGTATTATGTCTTGAAATTTTAGGCACATGTGATCTAAAAGGTAGATTCCTTTAAATCAGGTTACTTTCTTGAGTGTTCTAAAACAATTGTTAGTGGGCATCCCTGTTTAGTTCTTGATTCTAACTGAAATTATTTTAGTGTTTAACCATTAGGATACTTCCTGGTATTCCATTACTGTTTTTTAAAGAATGGCTGCTGAAATTTAATCAAATTCCTTTCAGCATCTGGTGATATGATCATGTTTTCTTCATTAGTTTGTTAATGCAATGAGTTATGTTGTATTCTCTATTAAACCAACCTTCTGCTCCTGGAATAAACCCTACTTGGTTAGTGTTAATATTCTTTTTTATTTTTTAAAAATGTATCTTTATTGATTTCAGAGAGAGAGGGAGAGAGAGAGAGAAACACCAATGATGAGAGACAGTCATTGATCGGCTGCCTCCAGCACGCCCCTGACCAGGGATCGAGCCCACAGCCCAGGCATGTGCCCTGACTGGGAATTGAACCGAGATCTCCTGGATCATAGGTCGATGCTCAATCACCTGGTGGCTCTAATTCACATCTTTTTTTAAATTGAATTTATTGGGGTGACATTGGTTAATAAAATTATATAGGTTTCAGGTGTCCAATTCTACAGTATATCATTTATATATTGTATTGTGTTCACCAACCCAAGTAGGTCTCCTATCACCATTTATGCCCCTTTTACCCTCTTCTACCTCCCCCCACCCTCTTTCCCTCTAGGTAATCACCATACTGTTGTCTGTGTCTATGAGTTTTGATATTTTTAAAAATCCCTTTACCCTTTTCACCCAGCCTCGCAACCTCCCTACCCTTAATATTCTTGACTCAATGTGTAGATACTATTTTGAGATATTGCGTCTATGTAATTTGGCTTGTTTTTTTAATATTAAAACTACTTTGCATGAATTGGAAATTTCCCTCTTTCCCTAAGGCCCAGGATAACTTATTTTTATAATTTACTTATTAAATATATCTTTATTAATTTCAGAGAGAGGAAGGAGGAGGGAGAGATGGAAACATCGATGGTGAGTCAGATCGGCTGCCTCCTGCACGCCCCCTACTGGGGATCGAGCCCGCAACCTGGGGCATGTGCCCTGATGGGAAACTGAACTTCAGTCCCCTGGATCCTAGGTCAATGCTCAACCGCTGAGTCATGCTGGCGGGGCCCAGGATAATTTAAATTCTACTCATTGGACCATTTTGTTCTTGCTCTTCCTAACCCCCTCAATCAAGCGCTTGAGTTTTTCTTTTTAAAATTTATCTTTAAAAAAAAAAAAAAAAAAAATCCCTGCTTTTGGATTTATCTTTTGAATTAAGTTTGCTTAGATTCACATCTTTTTTATTTTTTTGTTAATCTTCACCCAAGGATATTTTTTCCATTGACTTTTTTAGAGAATGGAAGGGAGGGGACGAGATAGAGAGAAAAACATTGATGTGAGAGACACATTGATTGGTTGCCTCCCGCATATGCCCTAATCAAGGCTGGGGATTGAGCCTGCAGCCCAGGTACGTGCCCTTGACCAGGAATTGAACCCTCGACCCTTCAGCCCAAAGGCTGACCTCTAACCACTGAGCCAAACTGGCTAGGGCTCTTTTTTAAATAATGAAAGCATATGTGGTTATACGTTATCCTCAGAGCACTTTTGCTGGGTGTCTCATAGACTTGGGGACCCTGTGTTCCTGAAATTGCGGAAACAAGTTTCCTAACTTATTCCAAATCTCTATGGGACAGGGCTTGGGCTCTTGAGAGCAGGGGCCATGTCTGCCATGGGGCCCCAGGGCTTAAACAGTGATAGGCACAGACTGACTAGAAGGGTAGGTGAATGAACACAGTAAAGTGAGCAGATGGGACCAGAGAGGTTAGGGACTCATTAAAAGCCACACACAGCTCATAGCAGAGATGGCCTAAAAATTTACCTCATAGTTCTCAGTCTAGTAATCTGTCAGCTCACAAAGGGATCAGCAGAACCAGAATGGGTCTGCTTTTTAAAAATATATATATGTTTTTATTGATTTTAGAGAGAGGGAGAGGAAGAGAGAAACATGAATGTGAGAGAAACATCGATAGGTTGCCTCCCACACATGCCCTGACTGAGGTCCAAACTGCAACCTTGTTTGTGCCCTGACTGGGAATTGAACTGGCGACCTTTCAGTGCATGGGGTGGCACTCAACCAACTAAGCCACACCGGCCACAGCTGGATCTGCTTTCTGAAGTATAGCAGAAATGAAACAGAACTAGGGATACATCCTAGGGAAATATGAGTAATGGGTGCTGGACACTGATCAGAAGGGGAGCTTCAAGATGACTGTCTACAGCGGGGGTGGGGAACCTTTTTCTGCCAAGGGCCATTTGGATATTTATATCATTCACAGGCCATACAAAATTATCAACTTAAAAACTAGCTATGAAGAAAGCTCCATGATTTATTGAATTTTGAGTCCTGCCTATGGTTGCCTTTGCAAAGCCAGACAAATGATTTTGGGGGCCACGTAAGGCCTGTGGGCCAGATGTTCCCCACCCCTGTTCTACAGAAATGATAAGGAATGAGTTGGCATGCATTTGCCAAGGGCCTGGTATGTGGGAGAGATGGTGATTCTGGGTCTCCTGGGAAGTGTTTGGCATCCCTCAACAATTAAGAGAAAAATGGTGGTTTTGAGGCCATGGTAGCCAGTGGCTTTTCAGCCATGTGGGATCCACAGGGCAAGCCAAAGGACTACCACTGGCACTTTAAGCCCAGTTGGTAGGCTGAGAGGACAACGGCCCAGAAACCCCTCCAGATCTTAGCACGTCTCCCTCCACCCCCAGGGAGAAGGCAGGACAAGCTGTGTCCCCACTGTCTGGCCACCCCCGAAGCACTGGCTTGGGCAGCAGAGCTTGCCCCCAGCCCCCCTCCCTGGGAGCCTACAGCACTGAGGAACGGGAAGGGATGGGGGGGGACTAAGCTCTCCACCCTAACCCAAGAAGCCCTTTGAAAGGTTTTCCTGGCAGAGTTTAAAGCTTCAATTCATTCAATTGCCTGGCAAGAGGCCCAGGATGAGGGGATGCTGGGAAGGCCCCAGCCCCACATCCCAGCCTTCACCTTAGCCGCCCCCATTTCCTGGGGACCCGGGCTGGCAGGCCTCCCCTGCTTGCTCTCTTCATCCAGTAGCACCCACCCTCTTTCCTCTCGGGAACTCAGGTATCCTGCCCCTTTCCTGTGGAGCAGATGGCTACCCCAGAGGCTCCAGCTTGCTAAATCAGACATTTAAATCCCATAATCCTTGGTGAGTGGTTGACAAGGGGGCAGGAGCCCAATCCTAGAAGCAGGGGCAGAAAAACCTTGTGCCAGCCCTGGAGGAAGGGAGGAGGGACAGAGTCATGGACTCAACCCTCCCTTGTTGTCATGCAGCCTGCAGACTGACCCAGTCTCCAGCTTTTGTTCTCCTCCTGAAGCCCGGGTGTGGAGGCTCCCCAGCCCACATTCCCTGGAGACTCAGGTGGCTGCTTCCCAATGTCACCTCCTTAACTACCCCCGTACTGGAGGCCCCAGGCAGCTAGCTAGCACTGGTACTCACCCTCAGACACACAGGTGCTAACAGAGTTTTATTGTAAAATAAGAAAACAATATAAAAATGTGGTATAAAAGGGGAAGAGAGGGGTGCGGGTCAGGAATACAGATGTGCCTTACAGATTGTAGAAGAAATGGATCTTGGAAGAGATGAAATCTTCCAGGGTATGGGATCGGGTAAAATTTCTTAGGTAGTGAGGTTCACCAAGATGATAGACAGGATTTGGCCAGACCAGCAGAGAAGGGACTTAGAAATTCCCTCCTCTTAACCAGCTGCCCAGTCCACCAATGGGTGTTTGAGGCACACCTGAACCAAGCAGAGGTTGAAGATCCTAAGCCCCCAAAAATGCCAGGGAAGGGGGACAAGGGTGGGGGTATCACTGGGGGACAGGAAGCAGGAGATGTCAGTCTGAGTCAGGTCCCTCTCTCTTGAGCATGGGTTTTTTATGGCGGGAGGTAGATTGTCCCTTTTTAGACTTCAGGTGGCTGTGGAGATAGAAAAAGGAGGGAAGGAGATGACATCATGAGTGAGAGGCTCAGGGTCCCTCTTCTTAAATCTAGGCTTTGAAGGGCCTAAGGCTGGAGCAAGGGGAAATTTAAGTTGAAAGAGCGGCCATCAACTGCAGACATGTTTACTGAGCACCTGGGGTACTTGTGTGCATTAAACTCCTAACCTTTCCTTATCTCATTTGACAAATGAGGAAACTGAGCTTGAGGGGGGCAGTAACAAGGCCACGCAGGACTTGTTAGTACTCAGCAGGGCTGAAGATCTGACCCCAAATCACAGCTCTGCCTGGCACTTGCACACAGTTACCAAGTCCCTAATGGAGACCCTAGCTTTGAGACAGAGATTGCTAGAAATGGCAAAGAAATATCCATGCTCGTATCTAGGCTTGAGGGGTTTGTGGACTGTTCCCCCTGACCTGAGGCAGAAAAGTGGTTGTGTGGTTCAACTAGAGAAGACTAAAATAAAGAATGTTCGGGCAGAGCCAGGACCCAATGGGAGGAATTCAGTTGCCTTTTACCTTGAAGGCAGGATTTCAATGGAATCAGACCTTCCAACATAGCAGTGCAGGGGAGTGAGCCGGGAGGGGACCCAGGTAACTCACCTGGAGTGAGTCTTGCTTCCCCCTGGGTCCTTTCCAGCCTGGGCATCCTTTAGCTCTAAGGCTTCATTCAATTCTCGGAACATCTCAAAGCGCTCCCGCCCACGGATCTGTGGCAGGAGGGAAGAGGGGGGAATGAAGTATTAGGCAAAGTCACAGAACCATTTTCATGCCCTCTTTAACAAATTTTCTTCTGAAAGATGATCCTTTAAAATGTAGGTTACGGCTCAGCTGGGTGTGGCTCAGTGGCTGAGCACTGACCTATGAACCAGGAGGTCACAGTTTGATTCCTGGTCAGGGAACATGCTCGGGTTTTGGGCTCGAACCCCAGTGGGGGTGTGCAGGAGGCAGCCAATCGATGATGTTTCTTTCTCATTGATATTTCTTTCTATCTCTTTCCCTTCCTCTCTCTCTCAAAATCAATAAAAAGATATTTTAAAAAATGTAGATTACGGTATAAGCTGGCATTCTGAACTCAGGCACAACCAGGAGCCCTTGTCTCTAGGCACCACTGCCCCTGATGGCAAATGCCCTAATTGCAGGGAAAGCAACCAGGAAGAAAATACCATTCTGAGTGCTAGATTTGAAACTTAATCTTTTTTTTTTTTTTTTTTTTAGTGGCTTAAAAAAATACACTTTTATTATCTTACAGTTCTGTATGTCAGGAATCTAATATAGATCTCAGAGGGCTAAAATCTACATTGTAGTAGGCTGCATTCTTTTGGAGGCTCTAAGGGAGAACCCATTTCCTTGCCCATCATTCAGATTATTGGCAGAATTCAATTCCCCGTAGTTGTCATTTTCTTGCAGGAGAGGGCTGTAGCCAGCTTCTAGAGGGCATTCATGTTCCTTCACTAGTAGGGAAGGGAAACTGTTACCTTTACTAAAACTCTTAGGGTTCTTTTTGGCTAGGCCTTAAATAAAGTTCCCTTTCCTCCAACTAATCATTCAGTGCACATGTTGAGCCTGAACAAAGGTGCCAGATACTTTGCTAGATGCTGGAGCTGCAGATATGACTCACATGTGGGTCTTTGCCTTCAAAGTTGGAAGCAACTTCATTCCAGGCTCATTATGTTTCTACTAGACATATCCATATGTTCAACCTGAAACTTAATCTCAAGAATGTGGGTCATAGCCAGAGGAAAGGACAGATGGGATCTGGCCTAACCTTACACCTGCTACATTTACATTTTTTATACCTTTATCCAATCCCACTAAGTAGGGGCAAGAGACTGCCTATCTTCCTCTCCCAGAATTGGTACCTGAAGGGTGAAATATTCTTCATCCATTGGCATCTTTGGTGGGGGAGAGGAGTCAGTGTTGGTGGACAGTGCTGGGAAAGAGGTAAGGAATGGTGAGAAGAGTGAATCTGGGGCAGAATTGTACCTTTTCTGACTCTTCCACTTCCTTTTGCCCTACTTGCTTACCTCGCTTAGTGCTCCCAGGGGGCTGCTTGGGACAAGGCTCCTCCTTCTTGCGGAAATTTTCTTCCTCTGTGCGCCGGTCTCTCCCGGGACAGGCGCAAATACGCACTTCAAAGCTGTTTCGTCCCAGCAGATTACCACTACCCAGGTAAGTAGAGGGAAGCAGGAGGCAATAAGAAGGTGGGCACTATTTGTAAACCAGGTCCCAACCACCATCACCCTATGTGGAGCCTAAGATCCAAGTTCAGGCATATGGAGAAGCCACAGGTTAGAGCGGTTGCAAATCCAGAGAAAAGAAGACTGGGAGGGAGTAACAAAGGAGGTTCTACGTACAGGGATGGGAGAGGGAAGGACGGCTGGTAGTACTAGAGGCAATGGTTGAGGGGGAGGGCCCAGGGGACAGAGAGAAGACAGAGGCTATGGAAGGTGGTATGGATTCCCTACTTGGAGTCTTCCAGTGTGATGATGGTGAGGATGGGCCGCCGGTTCATGCCTCCCATGCAGGAGCTGTTACACATGAAGTTGTAGTGGACGGTGGTGCAGTCAGAGCCCACCTGGGAGAAAACAGAGGCCCAAAGTGAGGCTGCCCAGCCCTGAAGCCTGTAGCCTCTGTAAGCTGCAGTTCCACAACTGTGGACGGGCAATAACCCACCTGCTGCTCTGCACACATCTGGGTAGCCACTGACAAACCCCTCTAGCCCCCTCCTCCCAGAGACCCCAGTTGCCAAACCAGACCTCGGGCGGCTTATAGGGCACCACCACACTATGTCGAAAAGTGATTTTGTCGTCCAAATACTCGGCACCCGAATTCCCTTCCACCCGGATAAGATGCTGAGGAGGGGCCAGACCTAGGAGCAATTAAGGAAGAATCAGCCACTTGGGGACTCTGGGCCACAGCCCCGTCTCATCTGCAGGCCCCAACTGCTCACCATCACTATAGTCAGAGCAGCGCTCATGGTGGGGGCAGCGCCTCACAACCTCTGTCATGTACTCAGACTTCTTATAGATGGCCATGGCACGGACACGGGTGTCGAGCGGGGGTGGGGAGCTGACCCACAGCTGCACAGGACAGGTCTTTGCCAGCTGGCAAAACAGCTTGTTGAGGGTAGGGGAGTACTGTAGGTAAAGAAGGAGAAAGAATGAATGGAAGGTCAGGGGACAAGTACCCAGGGGTGAAATGAACAAGCATTGCTTAAGCACAACTGAAAGCCATGTGCTGTGTGGGGAGGGTAGCCAGAGATAGCAGAGTTGGGGATCTACATCCTAGAGCTTATTTACAAAAGCTAAGGAAAGAAAGAGAGTGAAGAAAAAGGGGAAGTTCCATGGCCCCACGACAGATGCTGAGAGTATGATGTGAAGAAAAGTCCAAGGTCAAGGGGGAAAATTCAACTTTGGGACAGAGGTCAAAGGTCAAAGACTAAATAGGTAGAATGTAGAAAGACAAGCCAAAGGCTGAGAGAAATCCCAGTGTTCTGGGATAGAAAAAACCAGGGGGATATGATCAGGCATTGAAGTATCACATGAAAGCCAGCCTCCCAGGGCTACTGACCGTGCAGGTTACAGACTTGGCTGTCCCAGAATTCAGGAATCCTAAACGGAAACCATAGGTACCAGGGTAGGTCTTCTGGGAAGGGACAAAGGATGACAGGGGCCAGGAGGTGCCTGGTGCTAGGGGAGCAGCTGCTGGTGCAGGAGTTGCTGGTATACTGGAAGCTTCATTTGGATCTTTGTCCAGACAGTTTACAAGGTCTGGGGACAGCAGCAGTTCATTCACTGTCGGGGAGACTTCGGGGGTCTGTGAATGAGAGAAACAGGAGCCAGACGGCTAGGTTCCCAGGCTGTTGGCCCTGCAGCCCCCCAGTCCCTTCCCACCCCTGTCCTTACCAGAACATTGTTTTCATGAAGTCTGAAAGACAAAAGCAGAAAGTCAGTACTGGTTCTTGCTTTCTACAGGCCTCTACTACCAAAGCCTTGGGGAATGGGGTGGGGTAGGCAGGGTGGGGCAGTCGTTATTAGAGGCTGGGCAGTGAACCCGCCCCTCCCAAGAGACTTCCACTCACAGATTCCACAAGTCTGAAAATGTCTCCTGACTCAGAGGGGGATCCATGAGTTCTGACGGTGGCCCATCCATTGCAGCTCCCTGGCAGGCAGTGTGGCTGCTGTGGGGGAGGAAAAATGAGGATCTAGCATGAAACACACCCAACACCGGATTTCCCAGCCCAGGGCAGGAGAAACTCCTCCACCAATACCATACCGGAGCCTGAGACACAGGAGTCCCCTGACTTCCTGAGG
This sequence comes from Miniopterus natalensis, assembly GCF_054644295.1. Classification (NCBI taxonomy): domain Eukaryota; kingdom Metazoa; phylum Chordata; class Mammalia; order Chiroptera; family Miniopteridae; genus Miniopterus; species Miniopterus natalensis. The sequence goes on along the minus strand of NC_142097.1, from coordinate 10,079,065 downwards.
AGCAAGGCTGCTCCTTCACAACTTCTCTCTTCAAATCTCTTATCACAACCCAGGCTGCTCCTTGCCCTACCTCTCACCAGCCTTATATACTATATGCTTCCTTGAGAAAAAAGAAAGCCAGAGAGGGACTTCCAATCTTTCCACCAATGAATCCACACGCCTTCCTGAAAAGTGTACCTTACTTCTGCCTTCCTTCCTGAAAAAGGTGCAGTAACTCTCAGCCCCCTCCCTCCATCTGGGGCAAGACACCTGCCTTGATCCCCTTCAGCGCAGTTTCCCTAAGAGCTGCTTGTACGCTTACCCCTGGCTTACAAATCCCTCATCTCTGATCTCATCTCCTAGCACTCTCTCCCACCCCTGATGCTCGAGCTACACTGGCTGCCCTTCTCTGCTCTTCAGACTCTCCCCAGTTCACCTAACTGTTGGTTCCCTCTACTGGGAACACTGGTCCTGCCACCACTGCCGGGTGGGCTCCTTCTCAGAACTCAAACTCACCTCCTCAGGAGTGTTTCCCCAGACCACTCAAAGACTGATGGCCAAACTGTCACCCTATGTTAATGCTCATGGTACTTATACTGTCTGACACCTTTCCTTGTTCATTTCATCTGTTTTCCCTAAACTTTCTCAGGACAGGGAAGTTATTTACCTTGTTCATCATAGTATTAGCATAATACCTTGCATCTGGTTGGGCTCACTAACTGGCAAATAAGTGCATCACTGTGCCCAGCTTGTGAGCAGGTTATGAGCTGTCAAAGGAACGAGAGCAGAGGGGTGGCCACAGTGTGCACCAGGACCCTGCACTAAACTCTGTTGCTGTTAGCTCACCTCCCAGGCAATCATCTTTCTTGAGGCCAAATTTGTCATCAGGTTTTCTAGGAAACACACCCACTGCAAATTACACTTTTCTGTCTTGCAGGGCACTGACAAATACCGGCCCCCTCCACCCCAGCTAGCTCATTATTGGTGGGTTGTTTTCTAATCCCCCTTAACATCTACCTCTACTTTTACATTCATATGGGTAATTAGTTTGCAAAGTCCTTTCAAGCTTATCTTATCTGTCCTGATAACCACACCTTTCACTTGACAAGTCTCAAAGAGGTTAAGTGACTCAGCCCACAGTACACACAGGTCAGCAAATGAGCTTTTATTAAACATCTAGGAGTAAGATGCTTACTTCATCACAAGACTACTCTTCAGGTGCAGATTTTAGGTAACAAAAACCGTCCAACTGAGAGGCTGGCAAAGGACCACTTGTCAGAACTCCCAACACTGAGAGGGGGTGACCTGCCTACATCATGCACAGAGGAAGGCAAGAGGGGGTGGAAAAGGAGTCATCCCAATTGCGTGGGGGCAGGAGAAGCACCAGGGTGTCCCCTCAACTGATGATCAAAAAAACTTTAAGACTTTTATGGAAGAGGGCTCATAAGTCAAAAACCCTAGGCTTAATGTTTTATTGTTAACTCAAAATTTTTTTTAAATACCTATCTTTAAAAAAAAAATTTATTTTAGAGTGAGAGAGAGAGGGAGGACAAAACATTGATTTGTTGTCTCACTTACTTTCGCATTCATTGGTTGATTCTTGAATATGCCCTGGCTGGGGATCGAACCTCCAACCTTGGTGTATTGGGATGCCGTACCAACCAACTGAGTATCTGGCCAAGGCCGCCACCTATCTTAAAGGGCTAACTTTTTGACTTCATGCACAGAAACTACCCAGGGGCTGGGAAACATGGGCACTTGTAGCAGAGCAAGGGCCCTGGAGGCAGACAGGCTAGCACTCCAGCCTCAGCACCTAATAGCTGCTTAACCTTTCTGTGCCTTAGTGTTCTCTGTTCTAAAATAGCAGTAGTTTAGCCCGGCTGGCGTGGCTCAGCGACTGAGCATCGACCTATGATCCAGGAGATCGCGGTTCAATTCCCAGTCAGGGCAGATGCCCAGGTTGGGTTGCAGGCTCGATCCCCTGTGGGGACGTGCAGGAGGCAGCCGATCAATGACTCTCTCATCATTGATAATTCTATCTCTCTCCCTCTCCCTTCCTTTCTAGGAAATCAATAAAGCAACATTTTAAAAAATAAAATAAAATAGTAGCAGACTAGCCCTAGCTGGTTTGGTTCAGTGGTTAGAGTGTCAGCCTGAAGGGTCCCAGGTCCGATTCTGGCCAAGGGCATGTACCTCGGTTGTAGGCTTGATCCCCGGCCCTGGTCAGGCCAGGGCTCGTGTGGTAGGGCAACCAGTTGATGTGTCCCTCTCACATGGATGTTTCTCTCTCTCTCTCTGCAAAGCAATGGAAAAAATATCCTCGGGTGAGGATTTAGAAATAATTAAATAAAATAGTAGTAGTCTACTTATTATGGCAAATGTAGAGCTGAGAAAAGTGCCTGGCACATAGTAAGAGCTTAACAAATGTTTGTTTATGATGTTCCATTTTATTTGTTCTATATTATTCTGGAGTGAGAACTTTGTGATTGTGAGTCGGTGGGGCTTTTGTGGTACTGCCCCATTAATGCTGATTCACCTCCTTCAGGGAACTCTGTTCAGTAAACATGCCAGAGGGGCTGTCCTGGGATAGTGGGCCCAAAGGTGTTATTAGTCCCACTGGGTGGGAAACAGCCCCCAAGGATATAGGAGTTCTACCTCTCAGTTCTTGGTGGCAACTAAATTCTCAATGCTTCTTAAAAAAGCAGGCAGTCATCACTAGGAAACCTTTTGAGTGGGTACTTCCCATGGGTACTTCCCATGGGAGGCCAGGATACTAAAATTGTTAGGAGCTGAACGAGACCTTCCAAAGTTTGGGGAGGCAGGATGTTTACACAGGCAGTCCCAGTGGGAAGGCGATTAACAGTGGGACTGCAAGAAGGGGCAGGTCAGACAACTATCATAACAATGGCTGCTGCTCATAGGCCCAATGCTTTCAGTGGCTTATCCCTTTAATCCTCTCAAAAAGCCAGGAAGGTAGTAGCACTATCATCAGCTGAGGGAACTAAGGTTACAGGAATTAAGTCCCTCAGCCAAACTCAGAAAGCTCCCAAGGGGTAGGACAAGGGACTTGAACCTACACCCAAGCTCTAAATAATTATGTTCCGAAGGCTTCATCCAGAGTCTGGTGTAAAAACTTTTTTTTGTGTGGGTGAAAGCTATTTATAATTGATTGGAAAACAATTGATTCTGAAAGTAATAAGGCAGTGTCCGGTAAAAACACACACACTTTACTACTTAGCAAGACCACTTCTAAGTAGACTCCTAAGAAAATGGTTGCATGGGGGCAGCAGGAGTCTTGCACAAAAATATTCATGTCAGTACTGTTCCTAATGGCAGGAGACAAGAAACATTACTATCCATCAATAGGGAATGGCTAAATTATAATTTTTTAGTCCTCACTGGAGGATATGTGGTTTGGTTTTATAAATTCATTTTAGAGAGGGAGAGAGAAACATCGACCCATTGCCTCCTGTACAGGCCCCAACAGGGGATCAAACCTGAAACATAGGTATGTGCCCTGACTGGGAATCAAACTTACAATCTTTTGGCTTATGGGACGACACTCCAACTAACTAAGCCACCCAGCCAGGGTGGGAATGGCTAAATTAAATGTGGTATATACTCACAAGTGGGATTTAGTACAGAAGTTTAAGGAAAGGAATTTATCTGTATGTGTAACCTGATATAGCTCAGGAACATGTTGAGAAAAATACAATTTGCTAGAAAAAAGCAAAATACGGTAATATAAGTAGTTTATGTAAATTAAAAATACAAAAAACTATTTATTGCTCAAAAACATATGTATGTAAAAGCATGAAAGACAAGTAAGAATAAAAATCCACAAAACTATGATGATGGTCTCAGAGAGGGAATATGCATGCTCATGGGTCTGGGGGCTTTAGCTTTATTAACAAAGAAAAATTAAGGAATAGGAGTGTTGTTATTCTTGTACTTGTCTGCATTTTTCCAAAATAAAAAAATCTAAAAAATAAGAGTAGCCTGGCCGGCGTGGCTCAGCTGTTGAGCATTGGTCTATGATCCAGATCTTGGTTTGATTCCCTGTCAGGGCACATGCCCGGGTTGCCAGCTCCATCCCCGGTAGGGGTCGTGCAGGAGCGAGCCGATCAATGACTCATCATTGATGTTCCTCTCTCTCTCCCTTCCTCTTTCTGAAATAGACATAAAAAAAGGAAAAAGAACCTCTTCCCCACAGATACACTTTGGGGCCTTTGTAGAAAATCATTTGACTACACTTATGTGTCTTTCCCTGGACTGTATTCTGTTCACTGGTTGTTACCCTATTGTAGCTTTACAGTTACCTTTAACTTTGTACTACTCTTTTATTTTGGAATCAGCTTGTGAATTTCTACAAAAAAGCCAGCTAGGATTTTGATTGGGCTTGAATTAAATAATTCTGGAGACTATCAACACCATCGAGTGTTCCAACCCATGAATGTAGTACCTCTTTTCATTATTTAAATCTTCCTTAAAGTCTCAGCAATATTTTTTAGTTTATAATATAGAGCTCTTGTTCATCTGTTAAATTACCCCAGAATATACCATGTTTTGGATGCCATTTTAAAATTCATTTTCCGAGCTCAGGTTCAATGGTTGCTCTTATACAAAAAAAAAAAAAAAAAAAAAAAAATTATGTATATTGCCTTTGAACCTTATGACCTTGCTATAACCACTTATTGGTTCTGATAGTTTTAAAATCAATTTTCTATTAAGATTTTTGTGTACACAATCATACCAGCTGTGAATAAAAGTTTTATTTCTTCCTTTCCAATCATAATGTTTTTCTTTTTCTTACCTGGTTAAGACCTTCAGTATAATGCTGAAGTGGTGAGAGTGGAATCCTTTTCTAGTTCCTGATCTTAGAGGAAAAGCATTCAGCCTGTCACTATTATGCACATTGCTAATGCTAACTTGATCGGGGGTGGCCTTTATCAGACTGAGGAAGTTTCCTGTTCCTAGTTTGCTGGGAGGTTGGTTTTTCTTTAAAAAATAAAATAAAAATCATGAATAGCTGTTGCATATTGTCATCTGCTTTTTATGCATCGGTTGAAATGATCAGAGAATTTTTTTTAAAGAATAGTTTATTGATTTTTAAAGAGAGAGGAAGCGAGAGAAACATTAACTTGAGAGCGCAGTATCAGTTGGCAACCTCCTTCACACTCTGACTGGGGATTGAGCCCACAACTCGGGCATGTGACCTGATGGGAATCTGAACCGGCAACCTTACAGTGCACCGGATGGCGCCCAACCAACTGAGCCACACCAGCCAGGGTAATCATAGGATTTTTAATCCATTAATCTGTTAATGTGGCAAATTATACCAATTTTTGAATGTTAAAATCAACACTGCAGTCAGGGATAAACTCCACTTGGTCATTTTTATATATTACCAGATTTGATTTGCTAAAATTTTAAAGATTTTGTTCATATATGCTAACAGGAATATTGGTCTAATTTTCTTTCTTGTAACAGCCTTGGTCTGGTTTTGATATTAGGATTATACTGGTTGGGCAATGTTACCACCTCTCTATTTTGAAAGAGAAAGGTATTGTTTCTTCCTCAAATGTGTGAAGAGAATGAAGGGAACCAAAGTTTTGCCACCCTGAAGCTGCCTTTTTTTGGATATTGATTTTAAACTATTTATTAACAAAAGACTCAGAAAGAACCTCTGACCCTACCCCCTTTCCTGCCCAGGAGATTCAGACAGAAAAACCAGCTTCAGGAAGGAGATCTTAGGATGTTCTTCTTGGCCTAATATGAATTAAGTATGGTAAATAAGAGGGCTTCAGGAAGGGGCCTATTAGCTAGATACTCGCTGTGTACCATTACTTCTGAGTTGCCTAGTAGGAACAACCTTGCTGCATGTTGTTTCATGTAGGTTCCACTCTTCCGGAATTGCCCATCCTCACTTATGAAATCTAATGCCCTGCCCCCTTTCCCCCAAATTTTTTTATGAGAATTCCCTATGCATATGTGTTAAAGCTTGTTTCCCTTGTTAATCTGTCTGTTAATTTAATTATTAGCCCAGCTAGAACTAGAAGGTGGGAGGAAAGGCATTAATTGGGGGTGGGGGGGAAGCTTAAAACAACAGAACTTTATTGTCTCATTGTTCTGGAGGCCGGAAGCCCATAATCAAGGTGTTGGCAGAGCTGTTTCCTTCCGGAGGCTCTAGGGAGAATGTGTTCGATGCCTCTCTCCTAATTGCTGGTGGTTTCCGACAATCCTTGGTGTTCCTTGACTTGTAGATGCATCACTCCCACCTCTGTCTCCATCATCACATGGCCTTCTCCCTGTGTGTGTCTGAGGTATTAATATTTTTTTAGGCCCCACCAAGAACAAAGGAGACAGAAAAAAGCACTAAGATAGCTGACTTAAACCCAAACCTCACAATAATTGCATTAAATGTAAATGGACCTAGCACTCCAATTTTAAAAGTAGTTCATTGGGGAAAGGAAGGCTATTGCAACAAGTAGAGCTAGAACAAATGGATATCCACATAGAAAAAATAAAATAAAACAGAACCTTGACCTCCTACCTTACTTACATCATGAAAAATTATTAGTTGATTAACTATGGCTCATTTACCTGAGGGTACAACCCAAAACGATAAAGGTTATAGAAGAAAATGTACAAGAATATCTTTTATAACCTCGAGGTAAGATTTCCTAAACAGGTAATAGCAAACACTTAAAAAGATGAATCTTCTTCTCTAGGCAAGTACTAGGTCAGTAGAAAACATATGTATCAGCCCTGGTTGGGTAGCGCAGTTGGTTAGAATGTCATCCCAATACACCAAGGTTGTGGGTTCGATCCCTGGTCAGGGCACATACAGGAACCAACCAATGAATGCATAAATAAATGTTTCTCTCCCTCCAAAATCAATGAGTTAAAAAAAAGAAAAAAAACAAACCAAAAAAACCCTCCTATTGTATCAGGCAAAAGAGATCCATATCCAAAATATATAAAATATTACGAATCAACAATTTAAAAAAAGAGAGCAAACAAACCAATTTTAAAAATGGGGAAAAGACTTGAAGAGCCCCTTCACATGACATAGGAATGGCCAATAAGCTCATGAAAACTGTTGTTAATGCTACAACCACTTAGTTAAAAAAGTACAGATTTGGTCTCTATTCTCTTGACCTGGCAATTTCAACCCTAAGTATTTAACCAAGAAACATCAAAACCTACAACCAGAAAAAGAATTAACCAAGAATGTTAATAGCAGCTTTATTCAAAATAACCCCAACCACGAAACAAATCAAAAGGCCATCAAAATGAGAACACACAACCCAATGTAATATACTAGATAATAAATGTTAAAATACTGATACACCACCGATACATGCAATAACATGAATTGTACAGAAATCATGCTTAAAAAAAAGAAGCCTGACACAAAGGAGCACGTACAGTATGACCCCATTTATATTAAGTCCTCTAAACAGAAATAAAAATAAAGGTGGGGGTCAGAGACACACTGGGAAGAGGCATGAGAAACTTTTCTGGGGTGATGAACACGTTCTATACTGAAAGGCATTATACGGTGGTTAGTTGCCCAAACTCGTCTAATGGCAGTGGGTGTAAACGCTGACCTCAATTTATTAAAAAAGTATGTTCAGTGCCGCGCAGTGCCTGGCTTTTAGCAGGTGCGTGATAAGTGCCTGCCGCATTGGATGACGGCGCCCTAAGTGACCAAGACGCGGGAGACATGGCTAAGCGGGGTACTTGGCGCGGGGTCCCGGCCCTCGCAAGCAACTGGCTAAGGCGGTCGGGCTGCAGCTAGGCCCGCCCCTTCCGCTTTCGCGACGTTCGCTCTGCGTTCGAAGTCGGAATGGCTTAGCCCAAAGCCGGATACAAGAGTTGTTTCTCCGCCGCAAACGACTCTTAGTTACACTCTTTCATCGTTTGAGTCTCAAACGTACTCATTTCCGAAAACACCCAGGGTTTGCCTTGTGCACTTAAAAAACAAACCAACCCGTCCCACGCAATGGTAGCGTCCGCCTAGGGTGGAGCACACCATTCAAAGGGGGGGGGGAGACTGAGTTTTGCATCAAAACAGAGACTTGCCTCTCGTTCCCAAAACTGTAATTCAGTAGTCGAGGAAGAAAAAAAGAAAAAGTAGAGGAGGGGGTTTTCAGCCTCCCTCCGCAAGTAATAGAAACCAGTCTCAAAGACATTTTCTCTCATTCTCGTTCACTTTCATCGGGGAAATTTGAGCTGCTCCAAAGACAGAAACCGGAAATGGTACTGCAAGTGGCAGAAATGTAAATGCAGAGCCAAACAATAACAGGGCTTCCTGGCCTCTCAGACCGGGGTAATCCTACAGGGCTTCGCGGGCAAATCTTTCGTTTAACATTTCCCACTTCCACGACTATTTAATCGGATCTTCTTCGTCTAGCGGAGCCCGGGGCCGGTTGGAAAAATTATTCCAGGAAGAACAAAGGTCCGGAAGTTATGGAACCTACTTTAGCAGTGTGGGCTCTCAGATCACCCCGAATAATCATTTCAGAATGTAGCCCGAGATTTCACCAGGGTACCATGGGGTCTAAAGTCGAGCCGGGAGTTCTAGATCCGAAAGTCTCAGACCGTCTAATTTAAGGATTCCTCACACTCGGTACTGGGATGGGGATAGGAATGGGTGGGTGGGGAAGAACCCCTAAAGGCCAGCGGAAAGTTCCTCAGAGTTCCAGTCCCCTGCCCAGGTGTTTAGGTTTCAGTTCGTCTGTTTCCAATAACTTCATTATCTACACTCAGGCTTCCCCATCATTGCCGCTAGCCAAGCTTCTACTCCTCGCCCCAATCGCCAAGTCCCCAGTACCCAATTTTCAGCCCCCATGATTCTTCCTAGCTGAAAATAGAGCTCATGATTCAGAGGGCTCATCACACTTTGTCAAGAGCTTACCTGAACTTCAGGGGAGCGTATCACCACCCTGGGAAGCACCCTCCGAGGCCGGATGCCAGGTGACCCCGGAGGCTCAGGGGACACCTGTGTCCAGGACGGTGGCTTTGGACTTTTGAGCTCCAAACTTTTAGCGCCAGTCGGAGCACATGGGAGGGGAAAGCCCCAATCCCAGCAACCCCCGCGAGACTACTGGCACAAAGACGGACAGTGGCCATGACGAGTAAGGGCAAACGAGCGGTGAGCGAAGGCTACAAAAAGGAGAGTGGAAGAGTCAGGATTTTCGCGTATTGGCGCTGTAGTTACCGACATTTAGGGGTGGGGAAGTTAGACAAGCCAAAGTCGTGAGTACAGAATTGGTGGAAACCATTTTGGAAGACTCTTGCCATTGTGTCCAATATGAAGGTGGAAGGAAGAAAACCTTTGTATTTGCCGTTCCCTCTGCCTGGAACACTCCTCTCCGAGATAGTTGGATAGTTTTTTCTCAGCTAAAGTGTCACCTTTTAGGAAGGCCTTCATTAAGATCCCAATCTGCCCGGCCCGGCGTGGCTCAGCGGTTGAGCATCGACCTAGGATCCAGGAGATCGGGGTTCGATTCCCGGTCAGGGCACATGCCCAGGTTGTGGGTTGCAGCCGATCAGTGACTCTCTTGTCGCTGATGTTTCTAACTCTCTCTCTCCCTCTCCTTTCCTCTCTCTGAAATCAATAAAGAAAAAAAAAGTCCCAATCTAATGTATTTCCCCGAATACACCATCTTTTTTTTCTTCACAGCCCTTATCACTACCTGAAAATATTTGTTCCTTACCTTCAATACACAGCAACGTAAGCCTTAGTCTACTATCTTAATCACAGTTGTACTTCCCAGTGCGTAGTACAGTAGTGGGAAGCAACTAAGAGCTCAGTAATAAATATGTATTGAATGAAGAGACAGAAGTCTGAGGAACTTGGCGAAAGAGATGCAAAAGTTCAGAGCCTGTAAAATCAAACATGGCGCTGGCGCCCTCTGCAGGTGAGTTAAAAGGTGCTTTAAGAGCGACCGCGGGAGCTCAGGCACTTCTCGCCCAGGCAGAAGCTTTCAGATTACAACTCCCAGTAGCCGCTAATAGTCCCACGGCTTGACGGGAACAGTAAACCACGACATATTACATCCTGGTCCTGCCCCTTCCGTGGGTCGCCCGGGAAATCTCATCCGAGATGCCGAGGTCCAATCGAAAGCTGAGCTCAGATCCCGCGAGAGCAGGTGGCGCGTAGAGACCATCCCGGCTAAGGGCCGCGGTGTTTTCAATATGGGTGTCCCAGCTCTCACTTTCTCTTTCTTGGGGTCTTCTGCCCCCTCCCGGAAGAAGAAGGGAGACACAGGTGGGTTTCTCTAGTCGGCTTCCCGGATCCTTGCGAACTTTGAAGCTGCCTAGGCCGCTCCACTGGCCAGGCAGCTTGCTGGTAGCCAGTGGGAAGAGGGCTGCCTGGCCGAGGCCAATGCCTGCCGCGCTTCTTGTGCAGTATGAAGACGTCCGAGGCGCCACCGTTAGCTCCCTACTGCATGTCTACAGACCAGGCCCCAGCTTCAGCCCGTCCCTCGCCTCGGGCTTCCCCAATGGATAAAAATACGGACCCAGAACTGATGCCACTGCAGCCCGAAGGGGATGATACGCCCCGCGTGTCCCCAGATCCCATGGCTGGCTCAGCTGTGTCCCAGGAGATGGAGGAGGGGGACCCAGCTTCTCTCTCCACTTCCCTGAAAATAGGGTTTTGCACTCCTAGTGAGTTGAGCCCTGGAATCAAGGAGCAAGAACTTTCTGAAAATGTGAGCCTTCCTGCAGAGGAAACGAACAGGCCAGAATTGGGGCCTGGAGAAGCCATGGAAGGTGTGTCTGAGGAGCCTGCTCCTGAGGATGAGGGATCCACGTAAGTGGTGATGGCGGTTGACTCAGGGAATCCGAGGAGATTGGAAGTATGAGATGCATGAAGTGTGAGATATACCTCTCCTCCAGTCCTCAGTCCCAATTCTCCAGGCCTGTTTCCTCTTTGCTTTGGCGACTCAGGTTTGTTGTCCCCTCATCTTCCTTACAGCTCTTGGAACTACAGCTTCTCCCAGCAACCTCGGTTTCTCAGTGGTTCCTGGTCAGAGTTCAGCACTCAGCCTGAGAACTTCTTGAAAGGCTGTAAGTGGTAAGGAAAATGGGGCAGGGAGATAAACACACCAGGATTTTCACCTTAAAATACCCTATTTATCTGGGAGAAGGATTCACCGGAAGTGGAGTAGGAGTAAGAATCCCTCTTGGACTGAACTTAAGTAGGATTGTGTCTTCTACTTCCCTCAAGGTCTTGGGGGGCTTACTCCCTAGAGATAGGCTCAGCCCTAACCCTATGCTTGGAAAATGCAGATCTGTCTAGCTTCCTAACTCTTGCCTACTCCTAGGGCCCCTGATGGTTCCTGCATCTTGACTAATAGTGCTGATAACATCCTGCGGATTTATAACCTGCCCCCAGAGCTCTACAGTGAAGGGGAGCAGCTGGAATATGCAGAAATGGTAAGGGTAAGGGCTAAATCAGCCCCTTCACTGGACACTGAAATTTTCTTCATCATGAATTTCCATAAGTAACATTTTTTACCCTAAATTCTGAAGCCATTTAATTAATTAATTAATTGGTTTTTACTTTATTTAAAAAAATTGATCTGAGAAACATTGATTTGTTGTTCCACTTATTTATGCATTCATTGGTTGATTCTTGTATGTGCCCTGACTGGTGATTGAACCTGCAACCTTGGCATCAGGAGAACACTGTAACCAACTGAGCTACCATGCCAGGCTATGAAATCATTTAGAGATGTTTATCCCTTCTTTAGTCAGGTATATGTATTTTCCATAAAAGAGTAGTATATTTCTCGTGACAGTACTTAACTGACTTACAGATTTGTTTATTTTTGAGAGTACGTTTATTAAAGCTAGGGGTAGTGAAATAAGGAGGGGCTTAGGATAGAAGAAGCAACAGGAGAGAGCCTAGGCAGGGCTGTTTTGGCTCTAGAAATGTTATAGGAAAGAAACGGGCCTAGGCAGGGCTGCTTTAGCTCACTGGAAAGTCAGAGAAAAGCAACCTTGGAGACACGGTCAGAGACTTAGCTGGGACAAGCTGCCACTGCCCATTGCTCCCCTGATTGCAAGTCTTGTGGGTTTAGGAGATGCATACCTGAGAGGGAAGAAAGGTGTGGGAGTGCTCCCAAGAGGAGGAGCATCTACAGGTATTTATTGAATGATTACCAGTATGTCAAGCTACTGTTTGGTCCTGGGATAAAGTGGTGAATGAGACAGATCAGTTGGTTTGCTTCCTTGTTTGGGAGATAGACAGCAAACATGTAACCCAATAAATAATCAAGTTCATTACAAATTATAATAAATGCTATGAAGGAAATAAACAGAATTAAGAGAGACTAACGCGAGAATACCACTTAGATAAAATGGTCAGGAAGAGGCCCTCTAAAAAGGAGACCTTTAAGCTGAGACCTGAAGGATTATGAGATCAGTCATGTGAAGAGCTGTAGAAAGAGCATTCTGGGGAGAGGTGATGATCTTCCAAAGACCAAGAGCTGGGAAAGAGCTTTGTATATTCAAGGAACAGAACAAAGACCAATACACCTGGACTGAGGCCCGTGAGGGGGGAATTGGGCTGGTTATGGTGAGGTGGCCAGTAGCCACATTGTCAGATCTTGTGAGTAAGGCATTTGGGGTTTATTTGGGAAGCCATGGAGAGTTTTAAAACAGAAGAATAAAATGATGGCTGAAATTTGAGAATGGATTTTGGGTGGGCAACAGTGGCTCCAGGGAGACTCATTAGGATGCATTTTTCATGGTCCAGGCAAGAAATGATGGTGGCTTGGGCTAGGGTGGTGTCAGGAGAGACAGGGAGATGGGAATGGATTTGAAGTATATTTTGTAGGACTTGGAGGTGAATGGATGTGGAGGTGCAGGGAAGGAAGCAATCAAGAGTGGTATCCAGATTAATGCAGCCAGGTGGATGGTGGTATGATTTACTCACAGGAGGAAACGGATATAAAAAGGTATTGGGACAAGTTAAGGATTTTTAGGTACATTAAATGTGAAAATGTAAAGCTAAGGGGAGAAATTGGGGCTGGGGATATACTTAGAGAAGTGGGAGAGCATGTAGGTAGTGTCTTGTGTCTGGAGAATGGACTCAGTCTCCAGAGTGTAGATGGAGAAGGAGAAGACTCCAGCAGAGCTCTGGGCATCCCGGCGCTTGGAGGCGGAGCACAGGAGAAATGACAGAAGTGGAGGCAAAGTCATGTCTAATGCTGTTCAGAGTGAGGCAAATGTAGAGAGTGATTCAAGAAGACATGAATGATCCCTACGAGCACTTTCAGAGGCGTGATGGAGGCAGAAGCTGGTTAGGTGGGTGGGAGAGGAAATATAGACAATTCCCTGGAATAGTTTCCTTGCCACAGGAAACTGAGAAATGGAATGGTGACCAGAGAGGCTGTGAGTCCAAAGAAGGGTTAATGGTTGCCTCTGTGTTGTCAGGAATAACTCCAGTAGACAGAGTTGATGTTCTAGGAGAGAGGAGGGTTAATAAAGTCACTGGGTAGCTGGGTGAGGACAGTCTCCAGAGCACATTAAAGGGTTTTGATAGGTGCAGAATAATTCCTTGCTGTGGAAAGAAAGGCAGAAGATGCGTTTAGAGGCACCTGTTTGGTGGTTGGAAGATTTTAGTGTCTCTGTTGGCGTCTCAGTAAAGCATAAAGGGAGATTATCAGCTGAAGGGAGAGAGTCTGTGGGGAGAGAGCAGAAGGTCTGAAGGATCGGTCCTGGAGAGCTGAAGATCAAAACCACCAAGGAATGTGGTAGTATTGCTCCTCTTGTGTCAGTACTCACTAGAAATTTGTTGTCATCCATTTAAAGTCAGACCAATTAGCGTGGTTATGCATCTTTCCGCAGCAAGTTAATTGACTCTAGTTTCTGTGTTTGTAAAATGAGGATAATAACACCCACCACACAGAGCTGTGAAAATTAAAAGAATTAATGTAAAGTGCTTGAAACAGTGCCTGACATGTACTAAGTAATTCAGTAATCACTAGTAGTCACTAACATTAGTTGAGTGCAAACATGGAGCTAGTCTGGTTGGGGTTTGTCAGGGGAGAAACACAAGGGTGTCTCGAGAGTCTGCAGGAGTATGCATGGAATGGTTGACTATAATAGGAAGTGGGTTAGGAAATGGATTGTAAATATATTTTTGGTGAAGTTGATTAATTGTGCTAGAAGTGGCGGAGCAAGTGAATTGGATGGGTTGGAGATGGTGGCCAGAGACTGTGGTAGTGATCAGGCCCAGGACTTAATTATGGTGAGTGGCTGCTGTAGAGTGAAGGTCATAGCTGTGCATGCTAAGGAAGTTAAAGAATGGGAAAAGCCATGGTGTTGGACAGATGCATCATTCTTTTACTGATTCATTCATTCAACATTGTTATTATTATTTTAAAATACATCTTTATTGGTTTCAGAGAGAGGGAGAGAGAGAGAGAGAGAGAGATAGAAACATCGATGATGAGAGAGTCATTGTCTTCCTCCTGCTCGCCCCCTACTGGGGATTGAGCCCACAACCCAGGCATGTGCCCTGACTGGGAATCGAACTGTGATCTCCTGGATCCTAGGTCCATGCTCAACTGCTGATCCACACCGGGTTGGGCTCAACATGATTATTTTTTTTTAGTACATTCTATTTGTCAGGTCCTGTTTAGGTGCTGGGGGTTAGTCAAACAAAAACAAACAAAAGTTCCTGTCCTCCTGAAACTTATATTCTAGTGTGGAGAACAGGCAATTAAAACAAAAAACAAAGTAACAAAAATATATATATATGTACTTGGGCCAGGGTGGTATCAAGGAGGGATATGGATGGATTTGAAGTATATTTTGTAGAACTTGGAGGTCAATTGAATGTGGCGGTGCAGGGGAAGAAGCAATCAAGGATAATGTCCAGGTTTTTGTGTTGTTGTTTTTGATTTTTATATTTATATTTATTTTATTTTGTCACAATAAAATTTATTATGAAAACAGGCTGGTGTGGGGACACGGGGCCAGACAAGCTTTTTCTGTTTTGTTTTTTTTAAATCATCACTTGAGGATATGTTTGTATTGATTTTAAAGAGAGAGGAAGGGTGAAAGAGAGAGAGAAACATCAATGTGAGAGAAAAACCTGTATGCGCCCAGACCGTGGATTGAACCCATAACCTAGGTATGTGCCCCTACTGGAAACCCAATCCACAAGCTTTTGCTATACAGAATGACACTCTAACCAACTGAGCCACCCAGCCAGAGCTTACCTCACTATTTAGACGACATTTGCACAGAGACTTGGAGGAAGTAAGAGCATGAACCACACTGATATTTTGGGGAAGAATATGGCGGGCGCAGAGAAGAGCAAGTTCAAAGTCCCAGTGGAAGTGAAAGTCACCAAGAAGAACAGGAGTGTCTGTGGGGAGTAAGACAGTGAACCGAGAGATAAAGTCTCAGTGAATGAGGGAGGGTGACAAAAAGGGGGGAGCTAGACTGATGGCAAGAACTGCAGAGAAACTAGAGTTTGGAGAAGTGAAAAGACGCAGAAATTACAGTGGGGAGCACAGTTGACACTCTCCCACCTCCTGTCCTTGAGATGTGTACTGGGGAGGGAGGAGTGAGAAAGAAATTCTTGGTGACTGCCCTAGCTGGTTTGCTTAAGTAGTTTGAGTGTGGCCCTTGGACTGAAGGGTCCTGGGTTCAGTTCTGGCCAAGGGCATATACTTCAGTTGTAGGCTCGATCCCTGGCCCTGGTTGGTGTATGAGCAGGAGGCAACCAATCATTGTGTCTCTCTCACATTGATGTTTCTCTCTCTTTCTCTCCTCCCCCTCCCCCCACCTTCCACTCTTTCTGAAAAGCAATGGAAAAAATATTCTCAGGTGAGGATTAAAAAAAAAAATTCTTGGTGGCTTCCTTAAAGAAGAAGGGTGCCCAGCTCCAGGGATGGTCCTGAATGCTTATCCAACATGCAGCTCTGTAAGATCAGAGGCTGCAGATCCTTGAGTTCTTAGTGCCAAATATAAGGCACTCTATGCCCGTTCCTGGAACAGAAACCAGTCGTGTCTCAGGGCCAGGTGGCTGTGGCGTAGCCATCCTGAAAGAAGAGCTCAGGCCCTGGCCGATGTGGCTCAGTTGGTTGGAATGTTGTCCTGTATACTGAAAGGTTGCGGATTCGATTCCCGGTCAAGGCATATCCCTAGGTTGCAGGTTTGATCACTGGTCAGGGTACATACCAGCTGATGTTCTCTCTCACATTGATGTTTGTCTCTCTCTCTCTTCCTTTCCCTCTCCTTAAAAATCAATAAGCATGTTCTCAGGTGAGGGTTAAAAAAAGAAGAAGAAAGAAGAGTTCAGGAGCAGGGATAGTTAGATGAGATGCGGAATATATGGGAGGTTGAGAATTTATTGCACAAGCTCATTAAAGAGAAATGGGAATGTTAAAAAGGAAAAAAGTCATCATTAACCACTCTACAAAATTCAGCCCTTTAAATTTGTCTACATTTTTTCCAAGCTCTGTACAAGTACTGAAGCTTTTAAAGTGGCTATGATCCTATATTAGATGGTTTTGTATACTTCTTTTTTCTTTTTAAAAAAATATCTTTATTGATTTCAGAGGGAGGAAGGAAGAGGGAGAGAGAGGTAGAAACACCAATGATGAATCGACTGCCTTCTGCACGTCTCTGACTGGGGATCGAGCCCGCAACCCGGGTATATGCCCTGACTGGGAATTGAACCCCTATCTCCTGGATCCTAGGTTGATGCTCAACTGCTGAGCCATGCCAGCTGGGGCTGCTTTTTTCTTTTTAATATATCCTAAATGCTTTTTGTGCTGTTTCAGTCTTAATGGTATGTGGTATTGCACTGAGTGCCTACGATAGATAGTTTTCTTACCTATTCCACTGTTTTGAACATTTGGGTTGTTTCCTGGATATGTGTATATAAATTATTCAGCAAAGCGTTTTGATGGAGATTCTGTTCCTAAGAGAAATTTTATGAGTAAGAAATACCCTAGGTCGAGGAGTATCAGTATTTGTTTTCTGTGTCTTGTGGTATAGATAGTCAATTTGTTTTCTAAGTTTTTGTGTTTTTTTAAAGTGCTGTTAGTTAGTATTGTGGGTGTACCAGTTCTAGCCCAACCTCACTCATTAGATATTTTCATTTTTAAAGCTTAATATTTGGAAATGGATAAAGTTTATATAGGTGGGGAAATTGGAGGGCATTTTTTTGGTATATCCATATACCTGTATGCTGCTGCTTCTCAACATAGTTTCCTAATTACTCTCCTCCCTTCTCTACCATTTCTAGAACTCCTGTTCCTAACTCCCCAGCCTTTTCTCTGAGGACTCTCCCTCCCTGTGTCTCTTGCCTAAGGCATTTACTTCCCTCTTGCCTTCTCCAGAGAAGACTGTGCATCTGTCTATGTGTCCTACATTTTCATTGGGGGGTAGAGGGGAGCCCTCATTTCCAAATGCTATATCTATATCCAGACAGTTGTCCTTTCTCTTGGTAAAAACTTTTTCTTTGAGGCTTGTGCTGTCTGATTCTCCCACTCACCAAGGACATTGGCATCACATCTCATAGCCCTTTTGTGAACCCCAAACTTTGTAAAGAGATTGGGTTTTATACTGAGGGTTATGTTGAGTCACTGAAACGTTTTAAGAAGACGACACTGTACAGAATTCCAATTTAACAAGGTCTTTAGGGCCTCGATGTGGCTGTAGTGTGGAGAATGAGAATGGATGGGTAGATTGGAGTGTGGGGTATAAGTAGGGCTGGAGAGCATGTAGAGTTTTGCAGAGATGCTAGCAAGAAGGCAGTGGCTTCACATGGAATGAAGGGGAGGGGACAGATTTAAGAGAACCCTAGAAGGTGGAATTGGCAAGAGATGGTATTGTGTTGGACTAGGAGTGGAAAGGGAGTGAAGAGTAGTAGTAGTAGTGGTGGTTGTCATCCAGGTTGGTGCTCAGATTTCAGGCTTGAAAATTGGCTGTGGAGCCCAGGAGGAACAGCAGGCTTGAAGGTGGCAGGTGCTGGTCCCTTAAGGACAAATTGAGTTTGAGGTACCTGTGGGATATCCAAGTGGAGCTTTCTACCAGGCAGTTGAATATATGGGTTCAGAGTAGAGAAGTGGAAACTGAAGTCATGGCTGGATGACATCACCCAAGGTTCAGCAAATAAGTAACTGACAAAGGACTGGTATCCAGATGATTTAAAGATTTCCTTCAGCCTGGCCAGCGTGGTTCATTGGTTGAGCATTAACCCATAAACCAGGAGATTGCAGTTCGATTCCTGGTCGGGGCACATGCCCAGGTTGCTCGCTTGATCCCCAGTAGGGGGTGTGCAGGAGGCAGCCAATCATTGACTCTCTAATCATTGGTGTTTTTCTCTCTCTCTTTCCCTTTCTTCTCTCTGAAATCAATAAAAACATTTAAAAAATTTTTTTTCTTCAAGTCAGTAAGAAAAAGACAAAAACCTAGTAGAAAAATGAACAAAAATTATGAAAAATTGTACTTAAACAGCTAATAAACATAGATAAATGTCTCCAAAAAAAAAACACCATAGATAAATGTCTAATCTCAGTAATAATGAAGAAAACACAAATTTATACCATTTCACAGCCTTCAAGTTGAGAAAAAATTAAGTCTGGCAATACCAATAGGATCCCAAGCAACAGGCACTCTCATGCGGTTGATGGAAGAGTGAACTGGGATGAGCCCTCTGGGAAAAAATGTGATATTATCTGCCAGAGTTGGCAAAATGCATACCATAGAGCCCAATAATTTTTCTTCTTTAGCAGAAACTACAGAGAAACCCTCCCACATATGTACCAGAATGTTGAAAAGCATACTGGCTAAAAAATGGAAAGACATCAGTAACTGTCGATAGAAAAGGGTAGATAAATGGAGTTCTCTACACCAGTGAAAATGCATGAATTAGAGCTAAATGTGTCACCATGGTTAAATCTCACAATCACAAACAGATAAATGCAGTGTGATGCCATTAATATTAAGTTTAAAGGTATGTAATACAATACATTGTTTTTTCTTTTTTTTAGTCTTTTTTATTTATTTTTTAATTTTTTATATATCTCCCTTCTTCAGAGAGGAAGGGAGAAGGAAAGAGAGAGATAGAAACATCAATGATCAGAGAGTTGTCATTGATCAGCTGCCTCCTGCACACCCCCAACTGGGGATCGAGCCTGCAACCTGGGCATGTGCCCTGACCAGGAATTGAACCATGATCTCCTGGATCCTAGGTCGATGCTCAACTGCTGAGCCACACCCAGCCGGGCTCCTCTCTCTTTTTTAAAAATATGTTTTTATTGATTTCAGAGAGAGGAAGGGAGAGGGAGAGAGAGAGAGAGAGAGAAACATCAATGATGAGAGAGGATCATTGAGCAGCTGCCTCCTGCACGCCCCCAGCTGGGGATCGAGCCCACAACCCAGGCATGTGCCCTGACGAGAATCGAACTGTGACCTTCTGGACCCTAGGTCGATGCTCAGCCTCTGAGCCACACCGACTGGGCTGTTTTTCCTTTGTATAAATATATTCCTAAAGAAATTAATGAGAATGGTAAATTTAGTATAGTGTTTACCTCTGAGGGAAGGTTTATATGATTTCTTAAATTAGGTGGAGTCGTCACAGGGTGTTTTTTTTAATACTTTGCATATATGAACTGTTTAATTTTTTTAAAGGCTCAGGTGGCACCTAGTAGATGCTTAGTAAATATGCGTATCATTGGTTGGTTCTTTGTCTCTGGGTTGGGATGTTATTTATTTTTTTCCTCTCTGAGTGTTTAAAAAGTAAAAAGATAAATATGTATGACTTTTGGTGGCCCAAATCTGACATTAAAGTATGAGCTGACCTTTGAATGTTGAGATCAAGATTCTGTTCTTCATATTGTCCCCACTTACCTGGTTAAATGATGACAGATGGTCTCCCTCTGACATAAAACTGCTGAAGTCTGAGTCTGCCTCCTTTCCCTGCCTGTGACCTAGGCATTCTCTCTCTCCAGGTCCCTGTCCTTCGGATGGTGGAAGGTGACACCATATATGATTACTGCTGGTATTCTCTGATGTCTTCAACCCAGCCAGACACCTCCTAGTAAGTGATGTCCTTTGCCTCTGCTACTGCCCCCAGCAGTTTCAAGGAGACCCTTTACTATGAGAGAGTCAAAGGCTGCCCAGGGATTTCGGGAGGAGGAACGCTTGGTGTGCCCTTCAGATGTGAGCTGAGAGGGCTGTACGGTTGGCTTCCTCCCCTTCCTTTGACAGCACTGGGGCCTCAGTGTCCTTGTTTTTCTCAGTGTGGCCAGCAGCAGCCGGGAGAACCCAATTCACATCTGGGATGCATTCACTGGAGAGCTCCGGGCTTCGTTTCGAGCCTACAACCACCTGGTAGGGACCTCCCGCCCAGCCCCAGGATCATCCTGGCCCAGCTTTCCTTCCTTGAGGACAGCTGACTGGCTTTGCTAGGCCTGTTTTCAGCCCTTTCCTCCTCCCAGGATGAGCTGACAGCAGCCCATTCGCTCTGCTTCTCCCCGGATGGCTCCCAGCTCTTCTGTGGCTTCAACCGGACTGTGCGTATATTTTCTACAGCCCGGCCTGGCCGTGACTGTGAGGTCCGAGCCACGTTTGGTAAGCATCTGTGCCTCTAAGAGAGGAGGAAAGAAGAGAGCACTGCCGTGTGCAGAGGGACTTTGTGTGAGCCAGGGGACTGCATGTGGGGGTGGTCACATCCTCCTTCCTATAGCCCTGGGAGGCAGGTAGTGCCTAGTGGACAGAGGAGAAAACAGACTCAGGGAGAGGACGACTTTCCCAAGATCAACCCGCTGGGTAAAAAGTTTGTTCACTTCTAGCCCAATCCCTTTTAGCTGTGTCCCTTTTGGTCTCCAAAATCTTACTATGTCTAAGAAATTGGAGGTGAAGCTGGTTCTATTTTACTACAGGCCTTCAGCTTTCCATTCCTTCCAGGAAAAACATTTGAGAGGGAAGAAGTAGGTCTTGGGCATTTAGGTCCTTTGGGGGATAGAAGGATCTGGGGAGTATCAGAGGTCTTCATACTGCTTGTGACAGATGGGGTGGGGGAGATACTGAGTTCTGGCACATGGACTCTGGGATGGGAGACAGAGGTGCACCTCTGACTAGCCCAGTTAATAGCAGGTGCTCTTGCCTCCTCCTCCACTGTGTTCCTTCCCTCTCTAGCAAAAAAGCGGGGCCAGAGCGGCATCATCTCCTGCATAGCCTTCAGCCCAGTCCAGCCCCTCTATGCCTGTGGCTCCTATGGCTGTTCCCTGGGTCTGTATGCTTGGGATGATGGCTCCCCTCTTGCCTTGCTGGGAGGGCACCGAGGGGGCATCACCCACCTCTGCTTTCACCCCGATGGCAACCGCTTCTTCTCCGGAGCCCGCAAGGTAGGAGTCATGTCCTGATTTCCCAAAGGGAGTAGGCAGGAGTGGGGATGTAGTCTGATATGTTGGAGTATAGATGTGAGAAAAAAATCAACCCAAGCTAAAGGAGTGCCTGTAAATCTTGAGGGAAGCAGGGATGTCTAGGGGGGTGAGTAGGGATAGAGAGGGGTGGACTTCAGGCCCCTCTTCTGTGTCTTCAGGATGCTGAGCTTCTGTGCTGGGATCTCCGGCAGCCTGGTCATCCGCTGTGGTCTCTGAGTCGCGAGGTGACCACCAATCAGCGCATCTATTTTGATCTGGACCCGTGAGTGACTGTGGGTCCTTCGTGCCCATGGCCCCAATGCCCCCGGGGGATTCCCAAGTGTAGCCCAGATCCTAGCCCCTGGGTGTGAGGAGTTCCTGCCCCAGGGTGATGACTCCATGTCAGCAAGCCTCTGCTCTCTCCTCCAGGACTGGGCAGTTCCTAGTGAGTGGCAGCACTAGCGGAGCTGTCTCTGTGTGGGACATCGGCGGGGCTGAGGATGAGAGGACACCAGAGCCAGTGCTGAGTTTTTTGCCCCAGAAAGACTGCACCAATGGAGTGAGGTCATCAGTTAATTCCACAGATCTTGGGGCTTGGGTTGGGGAGGGAGGTGAATTGCTGCAGGAGCAAGCATTCTCTCTTAGGGTGTTGACAGACCTTGCCTGTCTCTCCCTCCAGCTTGCACCCTAGCCTGCCTCTGTTGGCCACTGCCTCTGGTCAGCGTGTGTTTCCAGAGCCCACGGAGAGTGGGGATGAGGGGGAGCAAGAGGTGGACCTTCCCCTGCTCTCCATGCGTCATGTCCACCTTGAATGTCAGCTTCAGCTCTGGTGGTGTGGGGGGAGCCCAGACATCAGTATCCCTGATGCTCACCAGGGTGAGAAGGAACAGGGAGGGACAAAGGGAGGTGAGGATGAGTTTATATAAAAAGGTTTTATATGATACCGTCTTTGTGTCTGCTTGGGGAGGCAAATGATGGAGAGGAGGGCTGGGAGGGGTATTAGTGGGCTCCCTTGTCCAGCAGCAGTGGGGACTGGCATATTGTTCCTAAAACCAGGGTTGAGAGGTGGGACTAGACAGGAGCCAATGGGACTACTGAGCTTGGTGTGAAGTCAAGTGATTGGGGGTGGGGCTTCATGCCATTGACTGGTTGGTTGCTAGGCAACTTGGTAAACTGAAGAGGGGGGAACCTGTTTGAAATCTCACTCCCAAGGTGGGGTGGCAGGGGTCACAGTGAGCGTGGCTGAGCAGGAGTGGCAGGCAGGAGCTGTGTGTCAGACTGCTGGGCGTGACTATGTGAGACTGTAGACAGTGACAGACAAGACACCCGCTCTCTCTTGCTCAACACTATTTACCATCACCCAGCAGTAGAAGAATCATTACTCAGCTCTGGGGGAAGGGGTGCAGAAGCACCCCCTCCCTTCCCCTGTACTACCCCAGGAGGCAGGTGACTGAATAGCCAGTCAAGGACAACATAAAAAGAGTAAAGGTGCTTAAAGACACAGACCGCCACATTCTGCATTCCCATTAGATGCAGGACAAGGGCCAGAGTCTTTCATTCAGCAGTTGTCACTGGTGGTGTTTCTCCATTTATCTGCTCTGTCTTTGGAGGTGGTGGGAAGTATGTTATTTTAAGCGGCACCCTCCCCCCACACACACACCTTGCCAAACACTGAGAAGGGGAGCTCTGAAGAGATACTGTAAGCAGGGGGTTTCATTTTGGACCTCAAAATCAAAGGGAAGGGACTGGAGGCCTGTGACAGCTCAAAAGGGGGGAGGAATGTCACCTCTGCCCAGAGGTGCTGAAAGCTAGGGTTCTTACACCCAAACAGGCAACCCCCCTCCCTTCCCCCAGGATAATTGGAAACAGCCCTTCAAGCTGAATGTGAGTTTGGGTTTGTAGGTACTCCCTTTCCTCTCCCAGCCCCATTTCTCCCCATAACCATCCAACAAGGGCCCAAATTTACCCCCTAATCTCTTGCTTCTCACCCAGTCCCTGGATAACAGTAAAGGGTACAGGAGGCTAAGACAAAAAAGACCCCAGGAGTGGGAGTTCAGCAACCGGGGTTTGGTTTCCAGCTTTATCCTACACACCCTATGACCTTGGGCAAGTCCCGGGGCCTCCCTGAGCCTGAGTTTCTCCATCGCTGCAATGGGGATCCTTTAGCTCTGCCCCCCCTCCTCACACAGGTGGTCGTGATGATCACGTAGCCCACTTGGTAGAGTGCGAAGCCTTCAAGGTTATCATTATTCTCTCCAAAACCTCCTGGGAGCAGCGGTGGTGTTTTGGGATGCAGGAGGCGGCGGAGGCGACGGGAGCGAAAGGGGCTGGGTTCCTGGGGTGGAGAAGGCGAGAGCCTTTCTGGATCTGAGAGACGAACATTCCAAACGCTCGGGCGATGCGAGGGCCGGAGGGGAGACGGGCAGAAACTAAGCCAGAGACCGGAGTCGCAAAGACAAAGGGGGCGTGAGAGACCGCGCCAGGGCGCGAGGCGGAGTGGCAGGGCAAGGCGGCGGGAGGTGCGCGGGCCTGGGGAGGTGTGGGGGCGTGGGCTGCGGGATCCTGCCGCCCGCTCCGCCTCGAGCTCCAGCTCCGGTTTTTCCCTCCGCCATCCTCTCCCCCTCCCCGCCTCTCTTTTAACTCCCCCTCCCGGGCTCGGGACTGGTTTCCTCCCTTAGCCCGCTGCCCTCAATCCCGGCGAGGCTGGGGCTCCGGCTCGGCGCCCCCTTCCTCGCTCCCTTGTCCGACGCCCCATGCCACCACCGCCGGGTACCTGGCTCCCCCAGTCCCCGACTTAGGCCCGCTCACCAATCCCGGGGTGCTGGAGCCTGGGCTGGGGCGTAGGGAGCCTGCAGACCGCCCCTGGAAGGGCTCTTGAGGGCTGAGCTCTCCGGAGCGGGGCGAGGGCAGAGCAGGAAGCGGGTCCGCGTGGGAGCGGGAGGTATCAGCTGCCCGGGAGGTCGGGGCAGAATAGCCAGGACAGCCAAGGCAGCCACCCCAGGGGGTGAGCGACTTTGGGGGAGTTGGTGCCCCGCCCCCCAGGCCTTGGCGGGGTCATGGGGGCCCCCCATTCTAGGCTGGGGGGCGTGCGAGTCGGGGCCCTGCTGCTGCTTGGTTTTTGGGGGCTGGTGTCTGGGCTCAGCCTGGAGCCTGTCTACTGGAATTCGGCGAATAAGAGGTGAGCGACCCGGGCTGGGGAGACCCTACACCCTCCCAGCAGGGAGTGTGGAAGCTTTAGGGACTTCGGGGGCTGAGTTCTCTGAGCTGGGAGGAGGCTGCAGGGAGGGTGCTGGCGCTCTGTTGGAAGCTGTTGGGTGACTAGACCGAGGTGATCTTGGGAGCAAGACTCCTGGGTCGCACACACAGCTGGATGTGTGTGGTGATATCCAGGTTTTGGGAGTTTGAAGGACCCCGAAGGGCAAGGATCGGAAAGTTCATGGGGAGCTGGGAGGGCAGTCGAGTGGTTATGTGGGTTTGTGGGAGACTTGCATGGTGTCGGGGGGCTGGGCTTGGAGGGAGCCTGGTTAGTGTCAGCTCTCAGGAGAGCCGCTGAGTAGGTGCTGCTGAAGCGTTGAAGGGAAAGGCCGGGTGCCTCCCTCCCCAGAAAGGACTCTGGTGGAGATGGGAGGGAAGGGGGCTCAGTTTGGGGACAACTCCCCCAAGGCTTCTTGACTCTCTTCACACTGTCTCCTAACTCTTGCCCACATCCAGAGGGTCAATCAGCCCTTGGTGGAACAATTTCCCAACCAGATGATATTCCTGCATTTCTGGCTTGGGGACTTCTTTCTGGAAGAAGCCTGGAGCCCCATATAACTGCTTCTTTTGCCCTCTTGCATCTGAAGTCCCAAGGACTCCATTGCTCCCTCCCCCATCTTTGCTGCAAACTCTTCCATTAGATCTGTTCTAAGGCATGCTTACTTTTACTCTGAAAAAAGGCCAGGGGTCAGATGAAACTTCAGTCCACACAGGGTAGGACAGGACCCTTGGGAGGTCATCTGGGTCCCTTGACTCCATGCAGATCTCACTCCCCATTAGCAAAAGAGTTCTGTTTTGAAAAATCCAATCCCTGGGGGAGGCTGCCTGAGGCCTTGGGAAGAGGGTGGACTTTGGAGCTCATCAAATCCTAGTCTTAATCCTAGCTCAGTGCCTTGAGCTGTGTGAAGCTGTGTGGCCGTGGGCATGTTACTTAACCTTTCTGAGTTTGTATCCTTAATCCTTACAGCTTTTATGAGGATTAAAGTGTTGGAACATATATGCTCATTAGAATTATTGCCCTTCCTCTCTGTACTTCACAACCTCCCTCCCTCCCATCTCTTATCTTGTCAGGTATAATCTCAACTCTCTTTTCTTTTTCTCTTATTGATTTGAGAGAAATATCAACTTGTTCCACTTATTTTATGCATTCATTGGTTGCTTCTTGTATGTGCCCTGACCAGGGATCTAATCCACAACCTTGGTGTATCAGGACCACCCTCTAACCAACTGAACTACCCCAGCCGGGGGCTCTCAATTGTCTTTTCTTTACTCAGTCTCCTACCTGCCAACTCCCAGCTGCAGTTTATCTGGTACAGCTTGAGGACATTAGGCTTATTCTAATAGAATTGACAAAAGGGAATTGGGGTGTTCTGGAGGCTCTTTGGGATGTTGGGTGGGAGAGAGTGGGTCATTTGAGAGTCTGGGAAGATACAGAGCAGCACTCCCCTGGGATCCAGTACTGAGACCCTGTCTGCCATTAATGCACAGGGAAGGGCTGCAGTCTGGCAAGTAGTACTGCTGGGCCAGTGGATGTCTGAGCAGAGGGAGATGTGGGCTTACGTTGGCTGTGGTTAGATAAGTCAACTCCTTCATTTCCAAAGCAATGGGGCACTTTCCCTAGGAAGTCTGAAACCTGGGGGAGAAGAGGTACTGAGCAGGGAATGTTGGGCAGTTGGACCCCAGACCCTGGTTCCCATTAGCCCCATTTAGGATCATTGCCAAACCGGGCATTTGCCTCCTGTCACATTGCCTGGTTAACTTGGTACACTGGTCTGGATCACCCTTCCCTCCCTCCCTCCCCCCCTTTGCCCTGAAATCCCTGAAATTTGGTGGTGGCCTGGGGGAGGGAAGGCTCTGCCCCCATGGTTGACTGCCATGGAATAGTGAAATCACCTGGGAGGGGTGGGCTGTGTGGTTCCAGAGAGGCCAGCTCCTTGGTAACTGGCATCCTGTTGCCAGGGCAACGGAGCTGGGGATGAAGGGAGAGATGGCAGTGTGCATGTGGTGAGGGCAGGCTGAAGAGTGCATTTGGGCACACCAAGGGGCAGGAGACCTCTGAGCCTGGCTTCCTGCTGCTTCCAATGTGAGCTTACAGAGTCCTTAGTGCCTGCTCCGTCAGAACAGACTTCCTACTCAGACAAAGACTGACCTGCAGGGATGTGGGCCAAGGGAGGCGAAGCTCTGGAGGCCAGACCGCTGATACCTCTCCCCCTTGTCCACCTCAACCTCCTCCCCATAGGTTCCAGGCAGAGGGTGGTTATGTGCTCTACCCTCAGATTGGGGACCGGCTAGACCTGCTTTGCCCCCGGGCCCGACCTCCTGGCCCCCACTCTTCTCCTAATTATGAGTTCTACAAGCTGTATCTGGTAGGGGGTGCCCAGGGCCGACGCTGTGAGGCACCCCCTGCCCCAAACCTCCTTCTCACTTGTGACCGGCCAGACCTGGATCTCCGCTTCACCATCAAGTTCCAGGAGTATAGCCCTAACCTTTGGGGCCATGAATTCCGCTCGCACCATGATTACTACATAATTGGTACTGCTGGGCAGAGGGCAGGGTTAAGTGGGGAGGTGCTCCTGGGATGGAGGGCAGATGAGGGAGGGGACCACCAGAGCCAAGAGAGATCCCTTATACCCTCGGGTGATGTTGGGGCCAGGGCATGGAGACAGAATTGAGGCTAGACTCTGGGGTGCCAACTTCTCCTTGTGGCTCTTCTCTCCCAGCCACGTCAGATGGGACCCGGGAAGGCCTCGAGAGCTTGCAGGGAGGTGTGTGCCTTACCAGAGGCATGAAGGTTCTTCTCCGAGTGGGACAAAGTGAGTGGGGCTGGGGTACCTCCTAGGAGCTGAGGGAGGTTGGGACAGTACCATCATAGTCAGGGGGCTGCTGTCTCAACCCCTTTCTCTTGGGTCTTCCCTATCTTCAGGTCCCCGAGGAGGGGCTGCCCCCCGAAAGCCTGTGTCTGAAATGCCCATGGAAAGAGACCGAGGGGCAGCCCACAGCCTGGAGCCTGGGAAGGAGAACGTGCCAGGTAGGAACCAGGAGTCCAGCCTCCTCCCTTCCCCAGCCTTCTCTGCTTTTGGATCCCAGCTGCCTTGCCTTCACCCTCTCCCTCCCTCTTTAGTTTTTTTGGGGGGGGGAGGAAGAGGAGAAGAGAGGATGGGAGGATGGGAGGGGAATGGAAGCCAAATGAGGAAAAGACTCAATTAGAACTAATTAGCCAAGTCAGCGCTTCAATCAGTGCTGTCAGAGAAGTGGGGAGGACTCTGGCACAGAGCTGAAGGGCTGGACACACCTGGATTCTGAGCTGGGCTTGGTGGGGTGGAGGGGAGATGGGGTCCCCAAGGGGCCTGGGCACTGGAAGCCCATGGGGACCCCCAAGGCTGGCTGCCAGATGCCTAGGTGGCTCCTTCAGCCCCTCCCCCTCTTTCCTCCTTCACCCCTTCCCTGCCAGGTGACCCCACCAGCAATGCAACCTCCCGGGGTGCTGAAGGCCCCCTGCCCCCTCCCAGCATGCCCGCAGTGGCCGGGGCAGCAGGGGGGCTGGCGCTGCTCTTGCTGGGCGTGGCAGGGGCTGGGGGTGCCATGTGTTGGCGGAGACGGCGGGCCAAGCCTTCGGAGAGTCGCCACCCTGGTCCTGGCTCCTTTGGGAGGGGAGGGTCTCTGGGTCTGGGGGGTGGAGGTGGGATGGGACCTAGGGAGGCTGAGCCTGGGGAACTAGGGATAGCTCTTCGGGGCAGTGGGGCTGCAGACCCCCCCTTCTGTCCCCACTATGAGAAGGTGAGTGGTGACTATGGGCATCCTGTGTACATCGTACAGGATGGGCCCCCCCAGAGCCCTCCAAACATCTACTACAAGGTATGAGGGCTCCTCCCACCTGGCTCTCTTGGATCCAGCCCTTCTTGCGGTGTTCCTCCGTGTAATTCATGGTTGGAGGGACACCTCTAGCATCTCCTTGGCCCCCTTTGCCCCACCAGCTTTTTTGCTCCTCCTGGCTGTCGTCTTCTCTACTTGTAGGATTCCTTAAGATTTTCACCAAACCACTTCCTGCCCTGTGGTTGGCCATGTGTGCCCTTCTCTGTCTGTGTTGTGGGTCCTGTTCCCTTGGGGAGGAGGCAGAGACTCAGCCACCTCTTCTGACCATGACCCAGGGATCCTTGCTTCCCTTACCCATTGAGAGCTCGGGGCGGGAACAGTCTGCCTTTTGCTTGACACTCTTTCTTTCTGCCTCTCACTGTTTTTCTCTTCTCTTCTCTCTCTTATTCTCTTTCTCTCTTCTGTCTCTAGGTCTGTTCCTTTTCCCTAGCATCCTCCTCCTTACGCCTCCTTTTGCCCTCTTGGCTTCTTATCCTGTGCCTCTCCCAGCTCCTGGGTGGGGGCATCAAAGCTTTTCTCCCTTCAGCTCCTTCTTCTGACCTCTTATCAACCACTCCCCTCAGTCTGCCAAAAATGGGGGCCTTATGGGGAAGGCTCTGGCACTCCACTCCAGCGCAGGGCCTGGGCAGCAGGGCCTCTTCTCTGCCCTGCCCCAGGCCTCTACATACTTACTCCAGCCATTTGGGGTGGTTGGGTTACGACAGCTACCATGAGAAGTGTCCTGTTTTGTCCAGTGGCCAATAGCAAGATACGAACTGGTCGGGACACATATGGACTTGGTCTGATGCTGAATGGGTCACTTAGGACCAGAAGTGACTTGCTCCAGACAAGAAGTGACCAGGCCTGGACAGAAGTGGCCTGGTGAAGTGGCAGAAGCAGTGCAGCAGGAACTGGAAGTGCCTTCATCTGGCTGGAACTTAAGTGACTTAGTCTGAGGGGTTTGGGGGGCGGGAGGTGGATGGTTCTTACTCTGTGGAGGAGGGCAGGAAGAGCTTCCTGGTATAGGAGGAAGCTGGAACTTACTGACTGTAAGAAGATTGGGTGGACTGAGGATTATCCTAGTATTCAGTGGCACTTCCCAAGATCCCCCTTCCTTTGTTCTCTGTGCTACTTCTAAGGCAACTAAGATGACTGCCATGTGCTGTGGCAGGCCCAATGTATCTTGTTCTTTCCTTTCCATGTTCCAGTATAATCTCTGTTACTCAACAGGACCACCCCAAGAACCCGTGTTGTCCCCCAGTAACCCTGATGGCTGTCTTGCTCATCACATCCTCCATTTCTGACTCTCTTCAGATTCAGCACAGCTCCCTTCTTAGTGACCAGAATGGTGGCCTACTGACTGGTCTCGCTGACAGTGGCACTTAGCAGCTGCAGCTGATCCATAGTGACCAGCTTATACCTCTTCCTGCCCTCTAGTACATAATTGGGTGTTGCCTCAGTTTCCTCCCAGCTCAGTTTCATTAGATCAGAGCTGCCCTCGGGCACCAAGTCGGCCACCTCAGTCACCAGCCATCATGGTTGCTTTGTCTACCGGAGGTCAAGTCATCACTCTGGTGTAGTTCTCAGCTCCTTCCTGAATTTTCTAATTGCTCCATCCAGGGAACAGGAAGTTGCTGTTGCCATGGGGGAGGTGGCGGGGTATGGCTGTCACCTCGATAGTTTTACTGTAAAAGGGAAATTTGAACAACAAAAACCAAAAAAGGAATAAAAAACTTCGAAAGTTAACAAGAAGGCTGGAGAATGACTGGACATGAACTGGGACAGAGGGACTGGTGCTTAGAATGGCTTTCAGGCTGAGGGCTGGAGTGCATGAAACCAAGGGGAAGGGTAGGGAGAAGGCTAGGTTGGAAGGGTGAGGTGGGCAGTGCCTGGGGAGGGGCTGGGCTGGGTGAGAAGGCTGAGGAAGGCAGCCACCGAGGGGGGAGAGGAGCCCAGGCAGGAGTGGGAGTTGCCAGTATACCCACTGGGGATGTATATGAACATAAGTTCGCACGTGGGGAAAGCCTGAGTGTTGCTAAACCAAAGCACCGGACACAAGGCAAATTGCAGTCAGAAACAAAGTGGAAAAACACATGTATACATGTTAAGAGTCTATTCTCCACCATCCCTGCCCAAGGCACCTATGATGTGGGGCATTTTGCTTTGAGGAGAAGGGGTGTGGCTGCCCAGAAGACTTGAGCTGCCTGTCTCCTGGCTCCCTGTGTACCCACAACCTAGGCTCTTCTTCCCTAAAAAGCCCAGGTGCCCAGCCCCCTAGACTCAGCCCCATTCTCCAACCACAAAAGCAGCCGTCAGGAGCATGGTTGGAACTGGTTGGCAGGGGTCACAACCTCTGCCCTCCCGGCCCCTGCCCTGACTCTAGGTCCTCTCCCGCTGTCTCCCATCTGCCTGGAGGTCAAGGGGTCCTCCTGCCCCTCCTCTGTCCAGTGGGACCCCTGCCCCTGCCCCTGTCTGAGTGAGATGCCTGGCTCCTGAGAGGTGCAGGCGCCGTTAGTAGAGAAGTTGAAAACTGGGAGGCCAGGTGCTGGGCTGTCTGGAATGTACTCCTGCCTTCCAAGCCTGCACTGGAGCTGCCCAAGGTGGGGAGCCTTGAGGGGGTGTGGAAGGGCTGGTCCCTTGCTCCTTAGTGGGGGTCTGTTGTCATGGCAACATCCCTTTTTTCACACAATGGGAAGCCCCCCTCAGCCTCCCTCGTGGATGAAGCCGACAGCCCCATCGCTGGCTATCAGCCTCAGGGACTTGGCAACCGTCACTATGGCAACCCAGAGCCCAGCAACAGGGCCCAGTGAGAAAGGGAGGGGTCCAAGACTGGGGTAGGGCTGTGTGAGAGAGGGGGCAAGGGAGCTGAGGGAGACTCCCCCTACACGTACATCTAGAGACACAGGTGGAGAGACAAGAAGGAAGAGAAGTGGGGATAAACATTCTCCGTGACAAACACCTCACCGAAGCAGCAGAGACATCATAACATGCTGAGAGACAGGAAGACACCTGGGGACAGATGCATAGCTGGAGAGAGAAACATGGACTTCTACATAGCACACTGGGACACGCCCCCTTGGAGCACTGGTATCTATAGACTCCCGCCCCCAACAAGAACAACACAAGACCTACAGCCTTCCACACGTGTAGTGACTTGTGTATCTTTTGAGCTATTTGAAAGTGCTTGTGATTTCCACACAGAATAACCCATGCCATCCTACTCACTTTCGGGGTACAAATACACAAACGCACTCCTAGGGTAACACAACAAAATGAACAGAAAGGCAGGAAGACCCTCCCTCCCTCCCTCCCTCCCTCCCTCCCTCCCTCCCTTCCTCCTTCCCTCAACATCCTATTAAGTGTCTGTTTTGTTCCAAGTGCTGTTTTGGATACTGGGAGTATATGTGGTCCGTGAGACCCACATTTTGGTGGGGTGCAACATACTAACATTTCTGGCAGTGATAAGCGATGTAAACAAAACAGTAACAGGATGAAGAAGATGGGGAGTAACAAGGACATGCTTTAGATTAGGAGGTCAGGAAGGTCTCTCTGAAGAGGTGACATTTAATGAGAACCTTGAGTAATGTAGAGTAAGGCATGCAGTATGAGGAATGGCATAGCCAACAGAGGGAACAGCAAGTGCAAAGCACAGAGGTAAAATCTCACTGTGCTTGGAAATAGTGAGAATGACATCACAACTTCAGGTATATTCCAGATGTGTCCTGTCCTTCCACAGCCTCCGCCTGTAGGTTGCTTAGGTTCTAGACTCCACATTTAGGAAGTTGATCTAACTCAGTCTTTGACCCCCACCCCACCCCCTTTGTTTCTTATGTGTATGTGGGTTGTGTTTTCTTCAACTAAATTTTAAGCTCTGGGAGGACAAGGGTGGTGCTCTGAGCTTCTTGGGAGCTGTGGTATGGCTGCTGGTACAGAATCTAGAGCAGGCAGGCACAGAGGAAGTGTAGAAACTGAGAGGGCTGGGGACCACAGAAGCAAAAGTTGTCCCTAGCCCAGCACCATAGGATTGAGGCTGTCCTGCAGACAGAAGTGCAGACTTTGCCATGCTTCTAAACAGAAGCAGAGCATACATAAGGTTGAGGTATGTGTGTTGTGTATGAGGTTTACGTTGGGGGTTTTGAATACAGCAAAGGGTTGCAGCGGGAATTTCTGGTGGGGAATGGTTGACATCATAAGCTAGAATTTCAGTGAGAATGAAAAATGGGGCTTCCTAAGGTGTTACATGGGCAATCACAAACATGGGGCATCGGCTCCCCAGGGAGAGTTTCCAGATCTGTAGGCAAGCTGGGAGAAATGTTGCAAGGTGGTTTGAAGGCTGGGGGCTGGCTGGACTCAGAGAGTTGAGTGTGTGTGTGGGAGGGTGGGGGTTAGGAAAAAGGATGTCGTATAAATGATAGTGAAAATTAGGCAGCAGAAATGAAGTTTGGAAGGTAGCAGGGAAGGTGAAGTCCTGAAGGGAGTTCTGTGAGGACCAGGTCCCAGGTACCCCCAATTTCCACAAGGAATTGAAGCATTTGGTGTACTGGTTCTTCTGCTTGCTTTCTCCAACTCCCATCAGAAACTTAGGCATCAGCTCCCTCCAACCCCAATGGTTGGTGGTGGGGAGACTGAGCAGCCTCAGGGGGCGGCAGCTGGTGAGTGGGGAGGAATCTGTGTGCTCAGCAAACAGCAGCCTCAGTGCCCAGTGGCTGCCTCCTCCCTCATCAATCAGCCCCAGCCAAATGTCCTTGCATTCCCACCACCCCAAGGGGACTGGGGCTGGGCCAGGGTCCCCAGGGGAGTGAGATGGAGATGGGGGGGGTAGTGGGGGGGGGTGCTTGGCTTCCCATCTCTTGGCCTCTATTCTCTCCTCTCCTGGAAGCCCTCAGCTCTTCATGTCATGGAATGACTCTCTCCTGGCTCCTACCATCATGAGGGCATCAGCTACAAATCACCTGTGGGGGTCTGCTGGGAGGGGGAAGGGGGAAGAAGGATGAGTCAGGATGAAGAGGAATGTACTCTGGTTCTCACGGGACCGGCCCAGGGCACAGTCAGCAGGGAGGCTGTTGGCATAGAGGCCATGTCCCCCCAGCTAGCCTCTCCATCCCTGACAGATGCTTTGGACAGCAGGCTGTAATCTCCACCCACTGAATGTCCTCTCTTCCCACCTTCTCCTAGCCCCCAACCCTCACTCCCTGCTTCCCCACCAAGATCCAGAGGTCTGGCCCCAGCTCACCTCAAATCTGTTGCTCCCCACTGGGGACTGGGGCCTCCAGACCTTAGCCTTGGGCTCACTCTCCCCCTCCTTAGCCCTTGCTCCCCTCAGGGACCCAGGCGTCCTGCCCACTCCCTTCACCATAACAACCATTCTTTTGGAGTTGCTTAAGACTTTAATATCATTTCATTGTCAGCTAGTTCAGAGAAGGTTGGGGGCACAAAGAGACTGGGGTGGGCAAAAGAGGGCCAAGGTAGGGGGGAAGTAAGAGAAGAGCTCCCCTCTCTCCGTGGAGATGGCTCTGAGAAATCAAATATTGACAGTGAGAGAACAGAACTTATTAAAGTTGGGACGGGGTGTGTGTGGGGAGCTGTGGGAATGGCCGGATGCCTGGGTTCTGAGGGTAATGAAGGTTCTGGGAGGAGGGGAAAGCCTGAGACTGGGAGGATGCAGTAAGACTATGAGTCTTGCTGGTACAACTCTTCTACCCCTTTTCTTTGGGAAGTACTGCTTCTCAGCTGTCCCCTAGGGCCCCTGGGGAGACCCCAACTGCAGCTGTGGTTGGCCCCACTTCATCCCTTCCCCCTATCTCCACCTCTGTTGATGAGCTTCAGCAGCATTTAATCGGATTGAGCAGTAATTAGCAAAGTGAGATGTTTGATTACCTATTTAGCATAATGTGGGGGGCTGAGATCCCTAAGCACAGCCAAGGTTGGAGTCAGAAAAGAAATGGAGTCTACACAACATTCCTTACCCTGAGGGAGCCCTGAACCCTGCCTATAAGACTCCCCACCAGAGGCCTCCCCTCAGATTTTCACCTCTTTAGAACTTCTCCCTGGGGGATCTGACCAATTATGTTACTTTTCTCTGCCACCCACTGCCTATCTGATTAGAGGATCACCCACTTAACCTTGCTTGCTGTGTAGCTGGTTTTGGGGTATGGCAGGACCCCTTCTCTCTTTCAGTTCTTGCTCTCAGCAACAGGAGTTTGGGTTGGGCAGGAGGCCACAAATCAGAGCCCAGAGACCTACCTTAAAGATAATGGTTGTGGTGGTAGTGGTGGTGGGTGCCAATGACAGGGTCTGTCAATTCTGCAAATAAAGATAGGGTAGGTGGAATGGTGAGGTCAGGGTTGTGTCTGGGTGTGGGTTAATCCACTGGCTCTTCAGGAGTGTCAGAGACTGCTACTCGTCTCAGTGCTCGACTGGCATAATGAGACCTTGTCAGGTGTGAACACCCACCAGGAACACCCACCTCAGCTCCCCTTTCCTCATCCAGCAAAGAAAATGTCATCAATTTAGCTCCTCATGGAAATGCAATCAATCAGTGGGCTCACTGCTGGCTTTGTCTTAATTAGGCACTACTGATGGAAGCAGGGAGGGGGCCTTCCCATCCCCCTGGTTAGCTTCCTCTCTGTATCTCCCAGGTCTCTCAAGCTTCTTCAGGCCTCAGGTACAACTTAGTTTTCCAGGCTCCTTTTCGTGCGGCCCCAGCCCGCAGCGCCCCCTAGCAGCGGTCGAGGGTTGCCCCTTCTCTCACACCCCTCTCCTCTCGCTTCCCTAGGACTCAACCTTTGTTCTTATAAAGAGCCTAGCGCCTCCCCGGCCTGGTCACCTTCCCCAGGAGTCCCCGCCTCCCGTTACCCCCAAAATGAGCGAGTCTTTCCAAAGCCAATCCTCAGATTCCAAAAATTCCAGTTCCATTCTTCCCTTCCTTTCCCCGCCCCGCGATGCCGGGCGATCCTAGACCTCAGTCCGAATTAAGAAGGGGGAACGAGCTGGAGGGCAGGGGTGCTCCAGCCCCAGTCCCCCCCGGCCCCCCTCCAGCCCCCAGCTGCAGTCACGGCTGCCTCGAAATCCTGGAGCGCCTTCTAAAGCGGCAACGAGCCTCGTAGGTTGGGACCCCGGGCGCCATCTGCTGGACTCGTTCGGGATGGAGCCCTTAAGACCCGAGCGCGGGGCGGGGGCTTGGGTTCCCCCTTTTTAGTGTCTTGCAGGAGGGCAGCTCATTGTTCCCAGCCCCAGCCCTTTGAACTCTGTCCTCAGACCAGGCCCCACGCGCCCTCCAGCCTGCCAGACTTAGTGGCTCTCTTTGCCCCCCAACCCTCTGGCCCTGAGTCTCCGCAGGGGAGACTCCAGCCGAGCGGGGCAGCGGAGCGGGGCTTCACTGCGCCTGCGCCTGCGCGGAGGACGCCAGCTCCGCCGCCAGGCCCCGCGGCCGCTCGCCCCTCCCCGCCCAGGGTTTCCATGGTGACGCGTGCACGCGCGGGTCTGAGAAGGCCAAGCCCAACTTCTTAGCTGGAGTGGCCCATCCGTCAGCCTAGGGAGGAGAGGGTCGGCGTCGTGAGGTGTGTGTCGGGGGCAGAGAGGAGGAGAAAGAGAATGCTGGGGTGAGGTGGGAGTTGCGGGGAGAGGGGCAGTGGTGAGGAGCTAGGAGGGACAGTTGTAGGGAGGGAGGAGGGAAGGGGCGGTTGTGGGGTAGGGGAGAGTAAAGGGGGATTGGGGGAGGGAAGGAGCAATTTTGAGGGCAGTTGTGAGGGGAGGAAAGGGCAGTTGTGGGGGGAGGGGCAGTTGGGGTTGAGATGAAGAAGCGGGGACAGTTGTGTGAGGAAGCTATTGTGAGAGGAAACTTGCCCACTGGTGGCCAGTTTGAGGAGAGGGCCGGTCCCCTACGGTATTTAATTTAATTCTGAGTAATAGAATGAATCTCAGGCAAGTAGAACAGCTCCTCCTGGGGCCTGCCATGTGGAATCATGGGGTGAACCCCATGGGGAGGGTTCTGGCAGCCTTGGCAGCCAAATGCTCCGGAGGCTCCAGCTGGAGGCAGGGAAGCACAGCCTGACGCTTCTCTGGAGACCAGTGGAGGAAGCCTGGCTGCTGTAGTTGGTTTTATTGACGTGTTGGCCTAATAGAACGTTTCTCCTTGGAGCAAAGTACAAATCCTTCAGGTTTGAAACTCATAACCTGTGATCAATGGCTGTGACAGCCTGTGGGGATGAGGAAGGAAAGCCACAGGTGGCTGTCAGGAGCTAGCTGAATGGAGAGGGAATGCCCAGCGAATCACAGTGCCTTTGGGATCCTGACCACCAGCCAGAGATGCCCCTGTTTCTGGCCATCCTCTTTTCTGAGAGGCACTACTGTGACAATCCTCAACCCCCCTTTCCTTCTCCCCACACACAATTAGAAATTCAGTGTTGGGCGACTTTCATCCTTCCCTCTTCCCATCTGTTCTCTGGGCATTTGGAGTCAAATGATCTTGGTTTTCATTTTCAGTCAGCACAGAGTTACACAGCCAGATATACTGAGACCTTTTCAGTACACACAAAACAGCGTTCCTACCCCTCACGAATTAAAAACTAAAGAGACGTTGCAAATATGGCTTTTTTTTGTTTTGTTTAAGGAAGTTGCAGGTTTTAGTGTGAGCAGAACCACTTACCTATTTCCCCATTCCCCTCCTTCCAAGGGTAACTTGGGAGGAAAAGAGGTACATAGGAAAACCATATTGGTTTGCTTCATTGACTTGACACTATGACAAAGGGTAGGGAACCTGGGGACAGTCTTCCCTTCCCTGGGCCTTCTCACTCAACCATGTCTCTGAGGGATAGAGTGGTTGAGGGTGTGGGCAACCACACTTCAGCTTAGTATATCTTTCCCTGATCATCTTGTGTTCTTGTACTTCTGGGCAGAGATAGGAGTTCCTAAACCCTCATTAATGGGGCGTCACTATCTTTAACTTCCATAGTCCTAATGACACTGATTTTTAACCCAATGCTCTGAAGAAAGTGGGATATCCCAGTGAAAGGAGTGAACACTGCAAGGCCCCTGTGGTTAATGGAACAGGGTGTGTCAGTTTGTGAATTCAAAAGGCACCGCGAGTCTTGGGGGCCTGGGTTGGGGTGGATTTGGTTGTGGACTCCCAGATTCCTGTGTGTCTGCAGGTTTTGGCTACACGATGCCTGGCAAAGCTGAGAAGAAACGGAAGGTGGGTGGCTCGGGAAGCTCCCGCAAGCGAGCTGCTCAGGCTGCTCTGGCAGAAGAGTCTGGGAAAGCCAGCCTCCCTGCCAGTGAGCCCCAGCCCCAGCCAGAGCCCGAGCCGCAGCCTGAGCCGCAGCCGGAGCCGCAGCCGGAGCCAGAGCCACAGCCGCAGCCGCAGCCGCAGCCACAGCCCGAGCCCGAGCCGCAGCCAGAGCCGAAGCCGGAGCTGAAGCCAGAGCCGAAGCCGAAGCTGAAGCCGAAGCTGAAGCCAGAGCCGGAGCCTCTCAAGAAGGAGTCTGGTGGGTACATGCTGCCAGGGGCTTGGAAGGAGAATGTTAATGTATTTCATGAGGGTCTTAGGGCTGGGGAGCAGGTTCTGTTGTTTTTGGGTAAGAAGCAGGGGGTTCAGCAGAATCTCAGGCCTGCCGATGGGTCCGGTCCCTTTTTCTGTGTTTTCCTCATGCAGAGTCTTAGGCTTGTTCTTTCCGTCTTAAAATTTTCCCCCAGTGCACCAAGAGCTCACCAGCAAATCCTTTATTTCCCCCTCTTCCTCCTTATTCAAGTGCTCATGGTTGCTCCTACCCCACTGGAGAGGGTTTAATCTCTTCCTTTTTCCCATTTTCACCCTGGGTGGCAAAACAAATAATGTTTTTCTCCCACTAAGCCCATCACCATGGAGACTCAGTCTGCTTTGCCACCCTTTGAATCCTAAGCCTGACTGATGCTTTCTCCCATCTGTTTGAGGCTCTTGTATCTTCACCCTCATTTTGGCAGGGCCTTGGTTGACTGAGGAGGTTCAGGTTCAGGGCCACAGGAAAAGAAGCCTGAGGTCTAGACTGAGAGAGAAAAGAGTTTAAAGAGGCTGCCTCTGGTGGCTTCGATCTGAGGGATTCCTTCCTTGTAAAATGAGCCGTGACCAATAGGGTTGGAAGGCTTTTAGTAGCTGTTGCTGTCACTGGGCTGTTCTTAGAGCAGAGACCAGTGTAGATATGACTGTGAGCTAAGTATAGTCCTCACGTTTTACCTGGGGCTTTTTTTTACACTGCTAGCAGCCTGTCAAGATGGAGAGAAATAGAATTCCCTTTCCACATTCAAGGTTGAGAGATTAAGCGTGGGCGAGGGAGAAGGGGCCAGGGTATAATAGGGCCTTGCCTAGGATCCAGATATTAGAAATATGCAAAATTTGTCCTTCTGAGGTCTCTTGAAAGCAGTTTGAAACGGGACTGGCCTCTAGAAGCTGAGTACTAGAAGTAGGCTGAGGGAGGAGAGAAAGCAGTGAGGTTCAATTTGGAGAATCCTCTGGGGTAGGAAGAGAAGGAGCTCTAAATGAAAGCACTGACCACCAAACACCAAGGATCTCTGACTACCTTGGCTGTAAGCCTTTACAGTATTTGATGTGAAGCTTTCCAGCAGACAGGTAACCCTGGTGGAGGTTCATAGAAGACTTGGCCTCCAAGGTAGCCCCGAAACAAACATTAATCCCCATAATCTTTAGAGATAGAGGAGA
The DNA here is from genome assembly GCF_054644295.1 of Miniopterus natalensis. Taxonomy (NCBI): domain Eukaryota; kingdom Metazoa; phylum Chordata; class Mammalia; order Chiroptera; family Miniopteridae; genus Miniopterus; species Miniopterus natalensis. Next base: position 10,039,873 of record NC_142097.1, on the reverse strand, counting down.
TCTGCTATGGTCTGAATGTTTGTGTCCCTCTAAATTTCATATGCTGAAATTCCAAAGTCCAATGTGATGGTACTGGTGGGTGGGCCTTTGGGAGGTGCTTAAATGACGAGGGTGGAACTGTTACGAATGATATTAGTGCCTTATAAAAGTGACCCCAGAGAGATCCCTTGCCTGCTTCCACGGTACGAGGATACAATGAGGAGAATTCTGTGACTGGGAAGAGGGCCCTTACTTGATTGTGCTGGCACTCTGATCTAGGGCTTCCAGACTCCAGAACTGTGAGAAATAAATTTCTGCTGTTTATAAACCACCCAGTCTGTGGTATTTTGCTGGACAGGCTAAGACTTCTTGGAAAAGGATGGTGGGCAAACACCCTTTTGAGATGTGTATTGACATCCTTTGCTTCCTTAAGTGCTCCTCATTAAGAAAAGAAGTAATACAGTTCCTAATCCCATATCTGTAAACTTTTAAAAAAGTATATATTTTATTGATTTTAGAGAGAAGAAAGGAGAGGGAGGAGAGATAGAAACATCAATGATGAGTCATTGATCGGCTACCTCTTGCACCCCCACACACTGGGGGTCGAGTGCGCAACCCCCGGCATGTGCCCTGACCGAGAATTGAACTGTGATCTCCTGGATCATAGGTCGATGCTCAACTAGAGCCACACTGGCTGGGTGCATATCTGTAATTTTATAAAGCCCTATGAATTAAAAGTTTTTCCCCAAAGTTTGACATTCAAACTTAATTTGTGGTAAAACATAATCTAAACTGATATGAACATATGCCACTTGGTATAAATGTTCATATGTTTTACTGAAGAAATACTACTAATATTAAAAGGTCTATTGTGCAGTGCTATTCTAGAGCTCACTGTGGGGTGTAGGGTATTGCATACCATACTATATTACAATTCTAAATTATGAAATACACTTGACCTCGAAGATTTTGGATAAGGGATTGTTGACCCATATTTCAGGAAAAGTATAGAGAATAATATAATGAACACTCATGTGCCCATCAGCCAGTGTGCGAATAAATAGTAATAGCAACAAGGAAATCCCTCTGTTTGCCTCCCTACTCCCAAGCCCTCCTCTCTTTCTCCATAGGTCACTGCTGTCCTGAGCTGGTGCTTATCACTCTCAGGCTTGTGGTTTTTTAAAAATTTTTACTGTGTGTATCCATCAACAACATATACTAGTATTGTATGGTATGATTTAAACTTTATATTAATGGTCTTATAGAAGACAAAACTGGTTTACTCTTAAGATTGTCTCGGTCTCCCTCCCTTGTTCTGTCTGAAATCTTGAAAGCTGTCAGTTTTCTCAAAGGGGGGTGGACTTCTTGGTTACCTGTCCCGTTTACTACAGTGCTCTTGTAATCATCTACTCCACCTTTTTCCTCTTTTAAGGGAGAGAAGGAAACATCAATGTGAGAGAGACACATTGACTGGTTGCCTCCTACCCGTGCCCCGACCTGGGGCAGGGATCGAACCTGCAACCCAGGCCCGTGCCCTTGACCGGAAATAGAACCCAAGATCCTTTGGTACAGGGGCCAATGCTGCAACCATTGAGCAATACCGGCCAGGGCCATCTACTCCACTTTTTTCATGATTTCCATCCTTGGCCCCTCTGTCTCACTCCCCTCTTAGTTTTTCTTTCTGGAAGTTGGAGTTTTCTCTTCCCCAAAGTCTTTTGGTTCCATCTCATTGTTCCTTGCTCCTTTCAGGCCATGCGAGATGGGAAACCCACCAATTGTACCCTCAGTCCCCTGTGTGAGCAACAGATTAGGAGGTACACCTGGGTCAGGAGAGATTAGGAGGGAAACACCCTCCTGGGTTTTGAGGGGGCTCTAGAGTAAGTATGGCAGAAATGAGTACCCAGCAGCCTGGTTGTTTGGAGAGCGACCAATTTCTGTGGACCCCAACTTCTCCATGTGAGGAGAGGATTGTGGGAAGAATGGAAGGCCAGAACCTGAATGCCTAGAATAACCTTAGTACTGACTGCACTAATTCCCTTGCCTCCGCCAACCCCTCCAGACCCAGCCAGCTTTTTAAAAGAAAATTGAGATACAATTCACTTACTATAAAATTCACTCCTTTAAAGTATTCAATTCAATGACTTTTGGTATATTCACAAAGCTGTGCAACCATCACCACTATATAACTTTTGAGCATTTTCATCCCACCCGTAATAAGCCACTTTAAGCTTGAGAAATTGGTACCAGATGACCCCTATATGTTTACTTCTAAGTTGCATCAGAACCTAGCCTTTATATAGTCACTCCCTATTTCCCTTTCCCCCCAGATCCTGGTAACCACTAATTACTTTCTGTCTCCATAGATTTGCCTATTCTGGACATTTCATATAAATGGAATTATATGTGGTCTTTTGTGACTGGCTTCTTTCACTTAACCTAGTGTTTTCAAAGTTCATACATGGTATAGAATTGTAGCAGACTTTCATTCCTTTTTATGGTTGAGTAATATTTCACCACAAATTGTTTATCCATTCTTCTGTGTTTTTTAAAAAAATTTATCCTTATTATTGAAAGTTTTACAGATGTCCCCTTTCCTCCCCCACTGACCCTCTCCACCTTCCTCCTGCTCCCTCCCTAGGCTTTCAACATAGGGGTGCATATATTCTTTCTGATTAGTGTTTCAGGCTTCTTAGGATATATACCTAGAAGTGGGATCACTGGGTCAAAAGGCAGTTCCACTTCTAATTTTTTGAGGACATCCCACACTGTTTTCCATAGTGTGTGTACCAGTCTGCATTCCCACCAACAGTGTACTAGGATTCCTTTTTCTCCACATCCTTGCTAGCACTTCTTGTTTGTTGATTTATTGAGGATAGCCATTCTGGCAGGTGTGAGGTGGTACCTCACTGTCATTTTAATTTGCATCTCTTTGATAATTAGCGACGTTGAGCATTAGTTCATATGTCTCTTGGCCATTTGTATGTCCTCTTTGGAGAAGTGTCTATTCAGGTCTTCTGCCCATTTTTTAATTGGATTGTTCATCTTCCTTTTGTTGAGTTGTATGAATACTTGATATATTTTGGAAATGAACCCCTTATCAGATGTATCATTGGCAAATATGTTCTCCCACACAGTGGGTTTCCTTTCCACTTTGATACTGGTTTCCTTTGTTGTGCAGAAGCTTTTTAGTTTGATGTAGTTCCATTTGTTTATTTTTTCCCTTTGTTTCTCTTGTCCTAGGTGATGTATTCTATGTGAGATGTCAGATATTTTGTTGCCTATGTTTTCTTCTAGGGTTTTTATGGTTTTATGACTCACATTTAAGTCTTTTATCTGTTTTGCATTTACTCTTGTGTATGGTGTAAGTTGGTGGTCTAGTTTCACTTTTTTTGCATATACCTGTCCAATTTTTCCAACACCATTTATTGAAGACACTGTCTTTACTCCATTGTATGCTTTTGCCTTGATTGTCAAATATTAATTGAACGTAGTGGTTTGGGTCAATTTCTGCGTTCTCTGTTCTGTTCCATTGGTCTATATGCCTGTTCTTGTGCCAGTACCAGGCTCTTTTGATTACAATTGCTTTGTAGTATAATTTGATATCCGGTATTGTGATCCCTCTGACTTTGTTCTTTTTTCTCAAGATTGCTACAGATATTCAGGGTCTTTTTTGGTTCTATATAAATTTTTGTAGTGTTTGTTCCATATCTGTGAAATATGCTGTTGGTATTTTAATAAGGATTGCATTGAATCTATAGGTTACTTTGGGTAGTATGGACATTTTAAAGATGTTAATTCTGCCAATCCATGGACATGGTATATTCTCCACTTGTTTATATCTTTTTCTATATTTTTTTTCATTGTCCTGTAGTTTTCTGAGTACAGGTCTTTTACCTCCTTGGTTAAGTTTATTCCTAAGTATCTTAATTTTTTTGTTGCAATGGTAAATGGGATTCATTGTATTTATTTATTTATTTATTTATTTATTTATTTATTTATTTATTTATTTATTTATTTTTAATCCTTACCCAAGGATATTTTTTCCACTGCTTTTCAGAGAAAGTGGAAGGGAGAGAGAAAGTGAGAGAAACATTGATGTGAGAGAGACACATCAGTTGGTTGCCTCCTGCACATGCCCTGACATGAAGCCGGGGTCGAGCCTGCATCTGAGGTATGTGGTTTTGGCCGGAATCAAACCTGGGACCCTTCAGTCCGTAGGCCAGTGCTCTAACCACTGAGCAAAATCAGCTAGGGCTAAATGGGATTGTTTTTTTTAGTTTCTCTTTCTGAGAGATCATTGTTGGTATATAAAAGTGCCATTGATTTCTGGATGTTAATTTTGTATTCTACTACATTGCCGAATTCATTTATTAAAGCTAATAGTTTTCTGGTGGAGTCCTTAAGGTTTTCTATGTACAATATCATGTTATCTGCAAATAATGACAGTTTCACTTCCTCCTTTCCAATTTGGATGCCTTTTATGTTTTCTTCCTGTCTGATTGCTGTGGCTAGGACTTCCAATACTATGTTGAATGAGAGTGGTGAAAGCAGACATCCTTGTCTTATTCCTGTTCTTAGGAGAAATGCTTTTAGTTTTTGTCCATTGAGTATGATGTTGGCTGTAGGTTTGTCATATATGGCCTTTATTATGTTGAGGTATGATCCCTTTATTCCCACTTTGCTGAGAGTTTTTATCAAAAATCGATGTTGGATTTTATTGAATGCTTTTTCTGCATCTGTTGATATGATCATGCGATTTTTGTCATTCAGTTTGTTTATGTGATGTATCATGTTAATTGATTTGCAAATACTGTACTGGCCTTGCATCTCTGGAGTAAACCCCACTTGGTCAAGACGTATGATCTTTTTAATATATTGCTGGGTCTGATTTGCTAATATTTTGATGAGGATTTTAGCATCTTTGTTCATCAAGGATATTGGCCTGTAATTCTCTGTCTTTGTAGTGTCTTTATCCAGTTTTGGGATTAGGATAATGCTGGCCTCGTAAAAAGACCTTGGAAGTGTTCTTCTTTCATCTGTTGATGGACACTTGGGTTGTTGGGTTGTTTCCACCTTTTGGCTACTGTGAATAGTGCTGCTACGAACATTGGCATACAAATGTCTATTTGAGTACCTGCTTCCAATTCTCTTGGGTATATACCTAGGAGTGGAATTACTGGATCATATGGTGACTCTGTTTAATTTTTTAAGGAATACCTTCATTTTTAAAATTTTATTTTTCCCAGAGCCAGTGTTGGAGGAATCTAAAGCACAGAAAGAAGAATTACAGAAACTTGAGGTGGATGTGGTAAGTTTGGGTTTTCCTTGACACAAATATTCCTCTCCAACAAATGGCGAATCAAAAGATTAGTTGTAGCCCTAGCCAGTTTGGCTCAGTGGCTAGTGTTGGCCTGTAGGCTGAAGGGTGCAGGGTTTGATCCCAGCCAAGGACACGTACCTCGGTTGCAGGCTCGATCCCCGGCCCTCGTCAGGGCTTGTGCGAGAGGCAACCAATTGATGTGTCTGTCTCATATAGATGTTTTTCTCTCTCTATCTTTGCTCCCTTCCACTCTTTCTGAAAAGCAATGGAAAAAACAAAAAGCAAAACAAACAAAAAAGATTAGTTGTAGTATGGTGTCTAAGGAATTCTCTTCAGTCTGTCACTTCTTTCTATTTACTCTACCGGTAGCCTACTCACCACAAATCCAGTTCACTAAGAAAAGGGAAAAGTTATCCATGCCCCCACCCCTCCAGAAGAAGAGGGTTTTAAGTGAGAAATAGGTCTCTTACCTGTCCCTTCCTTGTCTCCCCACCTTGGGTAAAGGTTGACAAGCTTTATCAATTGTATGGGCGAACATCTGAACAAGTTGAACAAGCTGGGCAGATATTGTCCTAATTGGACACTAATATCCTTTTTAAAAAATCCTCGCCTGAGGATTTGTTTTCATGGATTTTTTAGAGAGAGAGGAAGGGAGGGGAGAGAGAGAGAGAGAGAGGAGAGAGAGAGAGAGAGAGAGAGAGAGAGAGAGAGAGAAAGAAACATTGATTGATTGGTTGCCTACCTTATCTGCCCCAAATGGGTAAACAAGCAACCTAGGTATGCGCCCTGACTGGAAATTGAACCTGCCACTTTTTGCCATATGCAGCGACGCTCCAGTCAACTGAGCCACCTGACCAGGGCTAATTGTATACTAATTTCTAAGACATTTTCTTTTTTCTTTTTCTTTCTTTTTAAAAAAATATTTTTATTACTTTCAGAGAGAAAGCGAAAGGGAGAGAGAGAGGGAAACATCAATGATGAGAGAGTCATTGATCGGCTGCCTCCTGCAGCCCTGTGCTGGGGACTGAGCCTGCAACCTGGGCATGTGCCCTGACCTGGAATCAGACCACGACCTCCTTGATCATAGATCGATGCTCAATCGCTGAGCCATGCCGGCTGGGCCTCTTTTTTCCTTTCTTTCAGTTTTCTCCTTTGGCAGAAGAATTTACAGAAGATACTTCAAGCACTTTCAGAAACTGGCACTAAATGATCCCTAACCCTTTATTCCCAATTATCAGAGCCTAGACATAGATACTTGGGTTAGAAGAATGCAGTAGTGACCTTGAAAAATTTTTTGAAGTGAGAAAAAAGTAATAACTACTCATTAAAGAACTCATTGGGGCTAGCCGGTGTGGCTCAGTGGTTGAGCATTGTTCGACCCATGAACCAGGAGGTCACGGTTCTGTTCCCAGTCAGGACACATGCTGGGGTTTCAGGCTCGATCTCCAGTAGGGGGCGTGCAGGAGACAGCTAATCAGTGATTCTCTCTCATCATTAATGTTTCTATCTCTCTCTCCCTCACCCTTCCTCTCTCTGGGACAGAAAAGTAAAACAATGAAAGGGAAAAGAAAAGTCAGCATTACAGCCTAAACTCATTCAATATTAGTACTTTGGTACATGTCTTTTCTTTCTGTGTATAGGTTTGATAGGTTTGTGAGTTTTTAAAAATATATATCTTTATTGATTTCAGAGAGAGGAAGGGAGAGGTAGAGAGAGAGAGAAACATCAATGATGAGAGAGAGTCATTGATCAGCTGCCTCCTCCACACCCCCTGCTGGGGATTGAGCTCGAAACCAGGCATGTGCCCTAACTGGGAATCGTATCTCCATCTCCTGGATCATAGGTCGATACTCAACTGCTGAGCCACACCCTGCCATTTTAAATGGCAGTATAATGCTTGATTAGATGTATGTACCATAGTTAAATCATGACTCTTGGACATTTTGCCATTTCTAATTATGTTGGCTCTCATAATAATACTGTGATGAATATTATAAGTAAAACTAACACACTTTGAAATACTTAATACTTCCTTTAGATTCCTGTATATTGAATTACCAAATCAAAGAGTAAAGAACATTTCTAATAATTTAATACATAATGCCAGGCTATTTTCCAAACGAATTGCACTTTTGGTCCTCACACTAGCAACAGACCTTTTCCAGGCCTGGGTGTTATCCATATAGCAAGGCTATTTATTTACTTATTTCAGTATCTTTTCAAAAAATATGTTTGTATTGATTTCAGAGAGAGGAAGGGAGAAGGAGAGAGATAGAAATATCAATGATGAGAGAGAGTCATTGATTGGCTACCTACTGCACACTCCCTTCTGAGAATCAAACCTGCAACCCCGTCACGTGCCCTAACTGGGAATCGAACTGTGACCTCCAGGTTCACGGGTCGATGCTTACCTACTGAGCCACATTGGCCAGGCTATTTCAGTATCATGAAGAAATTGCTCTTTATCGACCTATGAACCAGGAGGTCATGGTTCATTTCCCAGTCAGGGCACATGCCTGGGTTTCAGACTCGATTCCCAGTAGGGGGAGTGCAGGAGGCAGCCGATCAGTGATTCTCTCTCATCATTGATGTTTCTGTCTGTCTGTCTTTCCCTTCCTCTCTCTGAAATCAATAAAAAAATATTAAAAAAAGAAAGAAATTGCTCTTGTACCCTTATCCGTTTTCTAGCTTGTCATCTCCTTAATTCTAAGGGGTTGATTTAGGCTAATGTCCTACATGTTCCCTTCATTTAGTTTGACTTTGAGGTTGAGGGTTGCTCAATAATGCATTTTTACAACCACAGGCATAAATGAAATATCTTCAGAAGAAAATATCTCAAGAAAGGATAACCTTCTTTGAAAGGAAACTAAGAAAACTCTTAGTTTTCCTCTACAGTCCATTCTATTTTTACTCATAGAGGCAAGAGAATCTTATTGTCTTGTTTCATCAAAAGCTTGAAACCTATCATTCAGCTCATCCTCAGCTTTCTCTTCACCATTCTGGTCCTGTCTGACTTCTCTCATTTTCTATGTCCTCACATGTGATTGTAGATGGGAGAAATGAGTCATCTTAACAGCTGTATCTTTTTTGGCTCTCTGTTCTCCTTCTGTAGAAACCCCTTTTCCTGTCACGAGCTGTGCTGACAGGACTGGCAGATGCCAAATGGACAGAGGAGCATGATGCCATTCTGGAACACTTTGCCCAGGACCCGTCAGAGCCCATCCTTACCATCTTCATTGACCCCTGTTTGGGGCTGAAGCTAGATCTGGGTATGCCTGTACAGGTGGGTACTCCATTTCCCCACACTCCAGGGTGGTCTTCCAGGGAGCTGAGGGTTCTGCATATCTGTCATCTCGGAGTCTTATTTCCTGTGCCTGAGGTCTGTTGGCACAGAGGGAGTGAAGCAGGCTTTTGCTTTTGAGGATCTCGTGGTCTAGTGGGAAAGATAGACATATAAAAAGTATTTACAATATATTATGATGCATGAGCGAAGCTTTATAGGAGCTTTATGGGAGCAGCTAATGTAGCCAGTGGAATGCTGGCAAGGCTTGGTGATGGAGGGGATATTTGAGTTGGGGATGAAGACTTAGCAGGATTTCATCGGGGCTGGGTAAGAGCCCTTTAAGTAAAGAACACTTTATGTGCAAAGAAAAGGGTTGCGGGAAATGATACTGAAAAAGTGGGTTGGGGTCAGCTTGTGAAGGGCCTTGTATGTTATGCAAAGAATTTGGCTTCTATCCTGGAGGGAAATATTGAAGGCTTTCATGGATTAGATATATAAGTATTTTAACAAGGTGGGGGATACATTAGCGAAGGGTAGACCACAGGTAGGGAGACAGTTAAAAGACATATAGTAAAATGATAGTGGTAGAATCTGGGCCGTAGATGTACAGGTCATTATTGTAAAATCCTTTTAACTTTGTTGTATGCTTGAAAACTTTTGAAATAAGATGTTGGAAAAGAAAAAGGCTATTGCTTTGCTTTTATTGCCAGTACACATACAAAAATCACAATGATAATGAAGATGAGCATGGTCCTGTGCAATGACACAATTTGTGAAACATTAAATGCAAAAACAGGCTAGGGATTTTTCTTGTATATTGGCAATAATCAGCTACAAAACATGAAAAAAAGATTTTATTCACAAAAGGGATAAAAATTTGCAAAATATATGTAGGATTTATATGAAAGAAAATAACGTTGCTACAGGCCATGAAAGAAGATTTGAATAGATGGTAAGCCATACCCTGTTTCTGAGTGGAAATCTTAATATTATGTTAAGATCATTCCTTCTAAAAAATGTACCACTTTAATGTAACCCAATCAAAGTGCCACAGTCCCTAGATACCTTGTGTAAAGGATTTTAAAATATATCCAGAAAAATGCATGAACATAACAAAGGAAATGATGAAGGAAAGTAATGGAGGAGACTTGTGAATATGAAAATCTTTTATTAAACTACAGTAATTAAAAACAGTTGTACTGGGGCAGGAATATGACAATATAAGCAACAGTAAAGAAACGTAGAAAGTACAGAACCATATATGTAAGCATTTTCTATAAAAGTGGCATTTAAAATCTGTGGGTAAGGAAGAATTATTCAATGAATAGAACTGGGAAACATGAAAAACAACATTTTTCCATTAAAAGATCTATTTAGCTGAAGGGAGGGGGAAATGTGGAAATCTTGGTCGAATAGTACAAGGTTTCTGACACTAAAAACAAAGGCAAGAAAAGCAAAAATAAACAAGTGGAACTACATTAAACTGAAAAGCTTCTGAACAACAAAGGAAACCATCAATATGAAAAGAAAACCTAAGGAATGGGAGAAAATATTTGCAAATCATAATCCAGTAAGAGGTTATTATCCAAAAAATATGAAGAACTCATACAACTCAATAGCAAAATGATAAATAATCTAAGAAATAGGCAGAAGAATTGAAAAAACGTTTTTCCAAAGAAAGCATACAAATGAAAAGATGCTCAACATCACTAATCATTAGGGAAATGAAAACCAAAACGACAATGAAATATCACCTTACACCTTTTATTTATTTTTAATTTTTATGTTTTTATTTATTTTATTTATCATCTATATATGTTTTTATTGATTTTAGAGAGAGGGGAAGGGAGAGGGAGAGACAGAGACAGAAACATTGATGAGAGAGAGACATCAACATCTATTGGCTGCCTCTGGCACACTCCCTGCTGGGGATTGAGCACCCAACCTGGGCCCCAACCAGGAATCGAACCAGTGACCTCCTGGTGCATGGGTCGACACTCAACCACTGAGCAACACTGGCCGGGCCACCTCACACCTTTTAGAATGGCTATCATAAAGAGATAACAGGTGTTGGTGAGGATGTGAAAAAAAGGGAACCTTTGTGAATTGTTGTTGGGAATGTAAATTGGTGCAGCCACTATGGAAAATAGTATGGAGTTTACTCAAAAATTTTAAAATAGAACCACTATATGATACAGCAATTCCTCTTTTGTGTATATATCTGAAGGAAATGAAATCGCTATCTCAAAGTGATATCTGCACCCTCATGTTCATTGTAGCATTATTTATAATAGCCAAGACACGGAAACAACTTGTGTCCACTGATGGATGGATGATGAACACACACACACACACACACACACACACACACTGGAATACTATTCAGCAATGAGAAAGAAGAAAATTTGTGCCATTCACAACATGGATTGACCCAAAGGGCAGTATGCTAAGTGAAATAAGTCAGACAGAGACAAATATTGTATGAATATTTGGGGGAAATATTTGGGGGAATCTAGGGGGAAAAACCTAACTAGTTGAAACAGATTACAGATTGTTGGTTGCAGAGTCAGGAGGTGGGGGATAGGGAAAATGGGTGAAAATGGTCAAAAGGTACAAACTTCCAGGTAAAAGATAAGTTCTGGGGATATAATGTATAGCATGTTGACTATAGTTAATAGTACTTATTGTGTATTTGAAAGTTGTTAAGTGAATAGATCTTAAAAGTCCTCATGATAAGAAAATCTGTAACTATGGGAGATGATGGAGGTTAATTAAACTTTTGGTAATCATTTTACAATAAATTCATATATCAAATCATTATATTGTACACCTTAAACTAATGTTATAGGTCAATTATATCACAATAAAACTGGGGGCTGTGTGACGGGTTCAAAGTTCAAGATCTAATATACAGCATGGTAACTATAGTTAATACTGGCCCTAGACAGTTTTGCTTAGTGGTTAGAGCATCGGCCCTCAAACTGAAGGGTCTCGGGTTTGAGTCCGGTCAAGGGCTCGATCCCTGGCCCGGTCGGGGTATGTGCAGGAGGCAGCCAATTGATGTGTCTCTCTCATCGATGTTTCTTTCTCTCTGTCTCTTCCCCTCTCTTCTACTCTCTTTAAAAAAATCAATGGAAAAAATATCCTTGGGTAAGGATTAACAAACAAAGAAAAATTATTACTCTTGAATACTTGATAAGTTGAGCAAAAAGTAAAACCAGAAATAAAAAACTACAGAAAAAAACTACCCAAGAGTGAGTAAACAAGAAAAGAAGCATAATGTAATCTTATAAACTTTAAAAGTGGTAACCAATGAAAGATCTAGGCACTGAATTAAGGAAACCACACTCCCCACAGGAATAGTGAACCCTAGTGAGATGGAGTGAACTTTAGATACAGGACATTTAATAAAATCTGAAAAGAGAGAAAGAGCCCAGGTTTGTTTTTGTTTTTTTTGTAAAGCCAGAATTTATTTCTATTTAAAAGTGCTCAAGAGACTTTAAAAAGGCCCAAAGCTCAAAAGGCGTCCAGGTTTAGTTGAAGATCATTCTGAGGTGGCGTCTGTTGGTTTCTTCATTATTGAGTCATCAATTTGGTCCTTGTTAATAAAAGGCCCTGATAATTGTAGTTGGATTGTGGCAATTTCCTCTGACTCCCAGAATCTTTCATAAATGGCCATCAGTTTGCAAATGATGAAAAATGTAATACCAGAAACAATCACAAAACATCTGCAGATTCTACTTGAATATCCTTTCTGCATCATTCTTCGAAGCCAGGTCCAATGATTATCAATTTGCATAGCAGAGATTATGATGCGTGTCACCTGCAAAGACTGGTATTACAAACAGCTTTTTCAGAACAGAAACCAGCAAACACTCTTCAAGACGAAACACCGTAACAAAGATTTTATGCTGTTTACCACCTGCCTATATCTTCATGCAATTCTCTTAGGCTAGAGAAAAGTGAATAAAATATAAGGACTCGAGTCTTTCTTTTTTTAAAAATATTTTTTATTGATTTTAGAGAGAGAGAGAGAGAGAGAAAAACATCTATAGATTGACTCTGGTACACACCCCAAACAGGGTATGTGCCCTAACCAGGAATTGAACTGGTGACCTTTTGGTGCATGGGATGACACTCAACTAGTTGAGCCACACCATCCAGGGCAAGGACTCAACTCTTTCACTTTCACTGTGAAAGGGAAAACAACTGGGCTCTCACAATGGGACATCTAGGAGTCATCCACAGTACATTACAGCAAAAAGAATGAATCCATAGAGCTGTTCAAGCATGAGGAATGTAAAAGAAAAATGCGTACAAGCATATTACACCAAGGGAAAAAAACCAAAACCAAAAACAGAACAAAGCATGCAAAAGAGAAAAACATAACTGGAAATTCCTCACAACAGCATCATGTTATAGTCACTTAATAAGAACACGAATCAATTTTTTAAAAGCAGAGAGATGAAATGATAAAACATGAGAATGAGATAAAAGGAGATGCAGATTTTAGGAAAGAAATAAAATAGCATGTTACAAAACTAGTAGGTTAGAAATAGTAAGGAACTGAATAGCTATCCCTGAAAACCTGCAATAACATAGAAGAGAGGCTTGAGATAATTACATTGTATGCAGGAGAAAAAAAAACAATGACAACACTATTAGAGAAAAATTAATAGATATGAAAGACAGACACAGGTGATCTAATAGAGCCAGCTAATGAAAGGATAAAATACAAAGAATTTCCCTGAACTGCAGAACGAATTGAATCTAGAAATTAAAAAGATACTTTATTCCACAAAATTTGTACACAATGCTTAATGTCAATACACATCTTAATTAAACTGCTAAAATGTAAGGAAATTTTTTTTTTTTTTTTTAAATATCATTGGCTTCAGAGAAAGGGAGAGGGAGAGAAATAGATTGAAACATCAATGATGAGAGTCATTGATTAGCTGCCTCCTGCACGCCCCACCCCCCCTCCTGGGGATGGAGCCTGCAACCCCCTGACAGGGAATCGAATTGCGATTTCCTGGATCTTAGGTCGATGTTTAGCCGCTGAGCCACACCAGTTGGGCAAGGAAGTTAATTCTTTAGGAACATTCCCTATGTGGTATGCCTGCCAATAATATTTAACTTGAATCTAATAATGAGAAAACAATTAGGTAAATCCAAATTAAAGACATTTTGGAAAACAACTGGCCTGGATTATTAGAAATATCAGTGCCATAGAAGAAAAGAAAAGACTAGGGAACTGTGTGGAATTAAAGTTGGATAAGGAGACACAACTGTGTGTGATCCTGGGTTGGATCCTGGATGGGGAAAAAACCCCCGATGTAAGTGACATTATTGGGACCATTGGGGAACATTAAATATGGACTGTGTATTATATAAGCATTATATGCAGTTAAGTTTTCTCAGTGTGATAATTACAGTGTTGGGTATGTTGGAGAATATCCTAATTTTTAGGCCCACATGGTAAAGTATTTAAGGATGTTGAGGATTTTGAGTATTATGTCTGCTGATAACTCTCAGCCTAGGAGAAAGAGAGAGAGAGAGGGAAGGCTCCATTGAACACAAATATGGCAAAATGTTAGCAATGAGCAAATCTAGGTGAAGGGCATGTTATTGTTCATTGTGTTCATTGTACTTGCAACCTTTTTATGGGTTGAACTTTTTTTCCAAAATAAAATTATTTTTATTTTTTTCAAAACAAAAATTTGAGAAAAAGTTATTTAGGCCTCTAGTAAAAAAAAAAAATCTACCAAAGAGAAACATTAGGCTGGTCTCAGACTTCTCCAAACACTCAGAAGACCACACCTACAGAGACCTCCAGGAAAGATAATGTGACCCAAAGACATTATTCCCGGCCTAGATAGTCAAGTATAAAGGCAACATAGGCAGCCATTTTCAATCTTGAAAGAACCTTACTTTAAAAAACAAAAATAATGTCATAAACTAAAATTCAGTTCATTAAGAAATAAACCAGATAAAGAACTCAGCAATAGAGAATCTATGAACATTCAGTTCATTTATTTATTTTTATTTTTATTTTTTTTAATTTTTATTTTTGTTTAAAGTATTACAGATGTCCTTTTTTCTCCCCAATGACCCGTTCCCCCCCGTTCCTTCCCCCTCCCCAGTCACTCTCCCCACCATTGTCTGTGTCCTTGGGTTGTGTATATATGCACATAAATTCTTTGGTTGCTCTCTCCCCCTCCACCCCCCCGCCCTCCTCCAGCCCTCTGACATTCGTCAGTCTCAACTATGCTTCCATGTCATTGAATCTATTCTGCTCGTCAGTTTATTAAGTTCTTTAGATTCCACGTATAAGCGAGATCATGTGATATTTTTCTTTCGCTGCCTGGCTTATTTCACTTAGCATAACATTCTCCAGGTCCATCCATACTGTCCCAAAGGGTACGAGATTCTTCTTCTTTACAGCTGCGTAGTACTCCATGGTGTGAATGTCCCACAGCTTTTTAATCCACTCATCTACTGATTGGCATCACATTCAGTTCATTTAAATAAAGGACCAATGCTAGCCCGGCCGGGTGTGGCTCAGCAGTTGAGCTTCGACCTAGGATCCAGGCAATCAGGTTCGATTCCCGGTCAGAGCACATGGCCCGGTTGCGGCTCGATCCCCAGCAGGGGGTGTGCAGGAGGCAGCCAATCAATGACTCTCTCATCATTGATATTTCTCTCTCTCTCCCTCTCCCTTCCTCTCTCTGAGATCAATAAGGACATATTTTTTTAAAAAAAGAACCAATGCTGCCCTGCTGCCCGCTGCTGAACAGACCGCAGCCCCTGGCTGCGCCTCGGCACAGGCTACTTTAAGAAAAATGGCCCTGTCGGCCCAACAGGTACCCAGATGGTTCAACTCCATGAGCTTGAAGAGCTCCCTTAGGGCTACACTACTCAGAAACCTTCTTCAGGGACCAGGGAGAGCACCGTGGCATGGATTTTCTGCTCGGCCTCCGGCGTCCTCCCACAATTGCTTTCTCCAGTGGGGCTTTAGGACTTACAGGACTTCCTCCGTATGGAATAATAGTTCCCAGTTTCCTGAGTCAAGTGGGCAAGAAATTAATTGTGCCCAAGGCACTGTGCTTCCTTCCGTGCCCGAGCAGTCACTGAAGACACAAGAGATGCCCACCTCTGACACTGAGCCGTCTCTAGAAGGGCTGGATGATGTGCCCCCACTGTCTCCACTGCAGCCAGTTTCTGAGGAGGAGGCCATTCAGATCATTGCAGCCCCTCCACTGCCCCCCGTTTCATTCACACTTCGAGACTATGTGGATCATCCTGACACTCTGCAGAAGCTAGTGCTTTTAGGAGTCGACTTGTCCAAGATAAACACCCAGATGCAGCCAACCTCCTTCTGAGACTGGATTTCAAAAAAGACATTCAGCAAGTACTCCTGTTCCTTAAAGACCTGGGTATAGAGGATAACCAGCTGGGAGCATTCCTGATGAAAAATTATGCTATTTTCTCTGAACATCTTGAAAATCTTAAGACCAGAGTGGCTTATCTATAGTCAAAAAATTTCAGTAAGACAGATATCACACAGATGGTCAGAAATGCGCCATTTTTGCTGAATTTTTCAGTGGAAAGACTGGATAACAGATTGGGATTTTTTCAGAAAGAACTTGAACTTAGTGTGAAGAAGACTAGAGATCTGGTAGTTCGTCTCCCGAGGCTACTAACTGGAAGTCTGGAGCCCTTGAAAGAGAACATGAAGGTTTAGCGACTTGAACTGGGTTTTAAACATAATGAAATTCAATATATGATCACCAGAATTCCAAAGATGTTAACTGCAAATAAGAGGAAGTTTACAGAGATTTTCGATTACCTGTACAATGTGATGAGAATTCCCCACCACATCATTGTCAGGTTCCCACAGGTATTTAATACAAGGTTGTTTAAAGTCAAAGAAAGACATTTGTCTCTGGCCTATTTGGGAAGAGCACAGTATGATCCAGCAAAACTTAACTACGTCACTTTGGACAAATTGGTATCCGTGCCTGATGAAATATTTTGTGAAGAGATTGCCAAAGCTTCACTACAGGACTTTGAAAAATTCTTAAGAACTCTTTAGTTTTTGATAAATGTTAAAAATTTAATAATGTAAAGTAAATGTATGTATGAATAAATTAATATACTTCAAAAAAGAAAAAAGAACCAATGCTAAATAAGTATTGGAATTATGGTTATGCTATAGAATGTGAATGTTATCAACTTGGACAACATAAAAATAATACTGTAACAAAAATTGTGAAGTGGTGAGAAAATGAGAGGGAGTATGAGAATGCCAATGTTCTTATCTTTCAAAGCAGTAAGTCAACAGAATTTAAAATAGAAAGATAGTGAGAAAACTAATCTCTAATATTTTTCATAATCTCTCTTATAACCTTAGTAAGAGGTCTTTTAGGAAGAAATCTCTCTTACAGGTAAAGAAAGACTTATTTGAAGCTTATCAGTTCCTTTATTATAGTCACATTATTAAATTTAATACTTTTAACAGCATTGCCTGGGTGGTGGAATTTCAGATGACATTTTAATTTTATGCACTGTTTAACTTTATGCATTGTTTCAGTTATTTATAATTAACAAATTACTTAACGAAAATAATAGTTGTTAAGCTTTTTAAAAAATAGACACAATGCCAAAATTTAATTCCGGGTAGTGGGAAGATGGACAATTATTAATTTCTCACATTCTAAGAATGTAGAAGTCAGAAACTTCAAATTTAAAAAGTTTTAACTACATGAAAGTTATAAATTTCTGAATGCAAACAACCAAAGATTCGTCATAAACAAAACTGAAGGAAAAATGAAAAATTGGCAGAAAAGTATATGTAACTGAAATAGAAAATCCTACACAATTGTCTCTTTCTTCCAGTCCTTCTCCTTCCTGCTTTTCCTATATCTGAAAGTGCTTTATTTATTCTTTTTATTCCATCCATCCATCTGTCCAACATTTATTGAGCATCTAATATGTCCAAGTCACTGTGCTGGGTTCTGGAGCCAAGTTGGACAAAATACACAGCCCCTATCCTCAAAGCATGCTCTCTGTACTTCTTCCCTACACCCCTGGGTATGGACTCTATTATGTCCCTGCAAAGAACAGGGAGCACCTCATGACACATTTGCAGAATGGTCAGGATGTGCTAAGGGAAAGTTACAAAGAACTCAGCCAGGCTTTCACGATTGGAACCTCAGATTCCTTTGGGTACCATGGCTGGGCCTGGTGATTGAACTCTGATCTACTTACTGTCTTTCATACAGACCCAGAACCAGATTGTGTACTTTATTCGCCACGCACCGGTTCCTATCACTCCGGAAAACTTTGAGGCAACTGTGCAGTTTGGGACAGTGCGGGGTTCCTACATCCCAGCCCTGCTTCGTCTCCTCAGTGGTGTCTTTGCCCCTCAGATCTTTACAAACACAAGCTGGCCTGAGAGCATTCGAAATCATTTTGCTTCTCATCTGCACAGGTTCTTGGCCTGCCTGACAGGTGAGCAGAAAGGCGTGGTGCCCACCAACAGTAGAGCTAATGAGTCAGGTGGGAGATTCATCCTGACTACCTATGCTGCTTGGCACAGAGTACTCAGTATGTGTTTGCTGAATGAGTGAAAAGGGGTACAGAATTTGTCTTCCAATCCAGACACAGTTTTCTGCTGTAGAATGGTTAGCCAGACCTGCTCAAACTTGGAGTTGGAAATTCTCAATAGTACATGTGGGGTAAGGGGAAATGTAAATGGTGTGAGGGTAGTGGGAGTGTACATATATCATAGAAGAGAGGGTTGAGGGCATGAATCTTTGACCTTGTTTTATAACAATCTCTTATTATACCTCAATGAGGTTTCCCTCTTGCCTTCTGTTATGTTTCCTCTTGATATAAACTAAAAAAAATCAGTTTCTCCAGCCTGCTGTCCTGAAATGCATATATTTCTTGGGCCCCAGATCATCAACTATGATTGGAACTGGGATGGCATAAACTCACTCTTGTCAGTGAAGTTCCACGGTCTTATCCTTTCCTTAGATACTCGGTACAAACTGGAGGGGCACACTGTTCTCTACATCCCCGCAGAGGCCATGAACATGAAGCCTGAAGTGGTTTTTAAGGACAAAGAGCTGGTACAGCGGCTAGAAAGTGAGTGGCTGGCGTTGCCGGTGTGTTGGGGATCCTAGGGGAGACGAAAGGGGGCAGCCCAGATGATGAGAAAGGAGTTGGGTTGGGAGGGCTATGTAGGGCGCAGAGGGAAGGACACAACTGGGAGCAGTGTAAGGCAACGAAGAGGTTTTGTATTCTCCCCTGAAGCCTCCATGATCCACTGGACCCGGCAGATAAAGGAGGTGCTCAGTGCCCAGGAGACTGTGGAGACAGGAGAAAATCTAGGTCCTTTGGAGGAGATTGAGTTCTGGCGCAACCGATGCATGGACCTGTCTGGCATCAGTACGCAGCTGGTGAAGGAGGGCGTGAAACACATTGAATCCATCCTGCACCTCGCCAAGTCATCCTACTTGGCACCTTTTATGAAGCTGGCCCAGCAGATCCAGGTTTGTGAGTGGATTAAAGGGTGGGGGCTTAGAAAAAGTGGCCAGTGCTTGGGACAATATAGGGCGCAGAGATAGGGAGCCAAGGTAAACATCAAACAGCAAAGATAGACCAACGTAGTGTTTGAACTTGTACTTGTGGGAGAGTGTAAAAGTAGTACAACAAAAGGGAAGTCCCAAAGAGCTTATAGTTTAGTTAGGGAGACAACTAGTTAATCAACAAATATACATTGAGTACCCTCTGTGATCCTCACCCCTACAATCCAGTCGAGAACATAAGACTTACACAAAATAGGATTACTAGATGGCATGGGATCCAAGAGGAGCCCATGTGGCTCAGCTGAGAGAGTCGCAAGATAAGCACTTAAAAGTAAATTTAATATGGTATGGAAAGCTGATTATGTAAGTATTGGGGATACAGAAATCAGAGTAACCTGTAAAATATGGAGAAAGAAGACTTCTCTCGCTAGGTGGGATTTTAAGCTAGGTATTAAGGGAGCTGAGCCACAGCTGGGTGAAGTCTGCAATCCCGGCTGAGAACAGGGCAGTGAAAGGGACTATGGTGGAAACTATGGGGGTAAATGGGAGTGATATCTGGTTAGTTGATCAACAGCTATTGAGCATGTACTTTGTGCAGAGTGCTGAGTGCAGCTGGAGGAACTAGAGAAATAGAAGGAAAACCCGAGTTTGGGTGACTCGCAGTCTGGTAGGCGAGATGGGACTCACACACCAGCAAAGACATAAAAATACTTGTGTAGAAGCTGGTAAACGAATAAAAGTTGATATTGCAAACTCTGGTCCTGAGGGCTGCAGAGACCTGAAATGATTGGTACTGGGTAGGGTTGTGTTAATTGGGAATACTTCCCAGTGATGACAAGTCAGGATGGGGTTCAGATGGATTAAAAAGTGCTTGCTTTGAACCAGTTCTTTCCAGTGGTTAAGTCTACTTCTGGTTTCTTTTTACTGTCAGGATGGCTCTTGCCAAGCACAGTCAAACCTGACTTTTTTGTCAATCCTGAAGGAACCTTACCAGGAATTGGCCTTCATGCGGCCTAAGGACATCTCTAGTAAGCTTCCTAAGTTGATTAGTCTCATCCGAATTATCTGGGTCAACTCTCCCCACTACAACACTCGGGAGAGACTGACCTCCCTCTTCCGAAAGGTATGTGTCTGCAGAGGGTAGGACAGACGGTTTTTAGAGGGTGGCTACGTTGACAGAACCCAGATTTTCTGAAGAAGGTGGAATTCCCTTAACAGAAGATCTGTGGTGAAAAGGCAGTGAGGAGCACCTTTCGGGTCAGAGACCAAAGGCTTCTGTCTGCATTGTCAACATTAGTGATGCTTAGAGTTGGGGCCTAGGCTGGACATTTGGCTTTCATATGGAAGTAGCCTAGGTGGGAAGAGGGGCTTTGAGAAGCGGAGTTGATGGAACGTAGGGAGGGAGGTGGGAAGGACAGAAGTCCCAGGCTGAGTTTACAGGAGGGGAAGACCCTCTTCTCATTTCCAGAGATGGAAATTGCAGTGGGTAAGAGGTAGATTTAGGAAGGAACACTGGCTTTTGAGGAGCAGGACCTGGCACATTTCATCTGCGGTGACAGCCAAAGCGTGGGGGAACGCTGAATGCTGGCTGGGAAGTCCAACTGTGAGGTGGGCTGAGGCAGGGAAGGAGGTGGAACCCAGAGGGGTGTCCACCAGCAGCGGAGGACCTGGGCAAGATGGATATCAGGAGTCAAATCAAGAAGTGGGAGGCTGAGACCTGAGGCACATCAGGGAGATTCAGAGAAGGGGGTAGGTGCAACTAAGGCTGTGAACTGAGGCTGTTGAGACTCCTCCTGCAGATGAGCAATGAGATCATCCGCTTATGCTGCCATGCCATCTCCCTGGACCGAATCTTTGAAGGATATGTCACTTCTAGCAAGGAGGACCTACAAGGCTGCATTTCCTGTTGTCATGCCTGGAAAGATCATTACCTGCGGGCTGTGCAAATGCATACCCAGTACGATGTGTCTCCTCTAACGTTCCGTACATTCCCCCCTTATCATTCCTGTAGAGCCTAGAATCCGACTCATTTCACTTTCACTTTCACTTATTTTTTTAAGCCTATGGATTGTATTTTTCTAGACCTGGGAGTTTCTACATGGATCCAGATTTTCTCTCTGGATACAGATATTCTAGCTGCTAAGCCTAGGTTCTCCTCACTCTGACCACCTCTTCTCCCTGATTCCAGAAGTCCTTCCTGGGCTTTTCCTCCTTTTTTGGCCCTAAAGTCTGAAATTCCATTATATATAAACCTTCTCCTATAACTGAGGCGCTTTGTCTCCTCTCTGGTTCTTCTCACCTTCCATTTTCTCTCTCAGGGTTCAGGAAAGCTGCTTCTTGGGGTCTCATTTTCTAAGTCCCCCCAAACCCGGGAACCCAGTTCTAGTGTTGCTTAGGCAGATTGATACCTAGTGTTCCTGCTTTTTAATTTGGTCTGTCTTTCTCCTAAAACAGGTTCTCCAGTCGGGGCTGGGTCCTCGACCAGACCAGCATATTTGCTCAGGTTGATGCTTTTGTGCAACGTTGCAAGGACCTTATTGAGGTGGGAAGACTGTGAGGGGAGAAGAATTAAAGCTAACAGCAGACACTCCAGAATTCCCGTCCAGGAGTTTGGGGATCTGGGGCAGACACTAAACATAGAACTTCACCTCTTTGGCTCCTCCTGCGTTCTTATGTCCTACCCCCCCCCCCATTCTTTTAGACTTTTGCCTGTTATCACTACCTTACTACCTCATATGTCGTTCAGAAGCCAAAATTCAACCCATTAGCCCCTTCCATCTGGTTGATAGTCTCTAGTTTTTAGACATTTAAATCTAAATAAAAGAGCCCAGGACTTATAAGTTCAGAAAGGAGAGCAGGAATTCTCATGTTGACTTCTTTTTAGGTATGTGACTGTCAGTACCATTTTGCCCGCTGGGAGGATGGCAAGCAAGGTCCTCTTCCTTGCTTCTTTGGCGTCCAGGGGCCCCAAATAACACGGAACTTACTGGAGATTGAGGACATTTTTCATAAAAATCTGTCCATGCTGCGAGCTGTTCGTGGGGGCATCCTGGATGTCAAGAACACCTCTTGGCATGAAGACTACAATCGGTGAGAGAACCACAGGGCTGACTGGGTAGAGAAGGGAAGAGAGGTCAGGGAAGACATTAGGAGGAGTGGCGAGAGTGTACAAAGGAAAGCAAGGAGGTGACAGGTCAGGGAAAGGGCGGGCAGGATAGAGTGCAAGGAAGGAGGTGTCTGCTGAGATGAAGGGTTCCAGAGTTAGTCTTTTGGGGCTTGGATCCCAGTTCTGCCATGTACTACACATGTGACTGGGCAAATTACTCTACCAGTTAGAGCCTCTGTTCCCTCACCTATGACATAAGGTTAGCGATAGAACCTATCTCATTGCCTTGTTTTAAAGAATAAGTGGATTAATGCATGTAAAGCACTTAGTCAGTGCCTGGCACATGGGAAGCTCTTAGTACATAAGTCAGGATTCTTACTGAGGGGATGCACTTGGGGGCAGATGAAGGCACCCACCCTTCATCATGCCTCTCTAACGATGCAGTTTCCGTGCTGGAATCAAGGACCTGGAGGTGATGACTCAGAACTTGATCACCTCTGCCTTCGAGTTAGTTCGAGACGTAGAGCATGGAGTGCTGCTGCTGGATACCTTCCACAGGCTTGCAACCCGTGAGGTGCTGCTGCCCTGCCTGCTACCTCCACCCTTAGTTCTTCTGTGCTTTCCCTTCAGTTCCTCCTGAGCCTCCCAGACAACATCCTGCCTCTATTCGTGCTCTTTCCTGTGTCCTAAATTGCCAGTGTCTCTTTTCTTCCCTCTGTTTCACTGGTTTCCAGATCGCTAAGGAGTGTGACTCCCACAGCAGGGTGTAGCTTTCCTCTAGAATGATTAGCTGGAGGAACCCTCATCCCCAGGGCATGTTGTCAACTTCCATCTCTTCTTCCTTAGGCTATCAAGCGAACATATGACAAGAAGGCAGTGGATCTCTACATGTTGTTTAATAGTGAATTAGCCCTCGTGAACCGTGAACTGAACAAGAAATGGCTATACCTGGAGCCCTACATGGCCCAGTATTCTGGGCAAGCACACTGGGTGCGGATCCTACGGCGTCGCATTGACAGAGTCATGAATGTAAGTGCCTGGCCTTTTCTAAAACTTGTCCTCAGTGAGAAGGTAGAGTTTGCAGGCTGTGCCACATGCTGGGAGGGACCCACCCAGAGATTCCCTAGGGAGTTTTCATGACCAGAGACTAAGTCTGCCCAGGGGTGTGGCCAATGAAGCTCTGCAGTGAGGCAGGCCATGGCCTTGGGTTTGCAGCAGTGGTAAGTCTGCTTGGTAGAACACGGGCATTCCTATCAAGGTGGAGAGGACTAGGGCCAGCCTCTAGAAGCTGGGCCACCAGAGGGTAAGACAACCTCAAAACCCAGACAACTGGATGGGTGAGGCCCCTAAAGGGCCGCCTGGTCTCCGAGGAGAACAGGCACCAAGAAACAGAAAAATAAAACTTAAACATTTTAAGAATGTAAGTCTAAAGGTATCTACCTGCTATCATCTAACTGATTCTGGGAGAGAACATGCAGCCTACGGACAGCTGGAAGCTTCTTAAGAAGTGGTGGGCTCAGGCTGGTAGGAAGGGCTTATACTAGTATTCAGTCTTGTGCCTCTTAAACCCTTTACCTCCACTAATTTACTTTCTTTCCCCAACTTTTTTCTTGAACTGAATCTATGCGCTTCTGTTTCTTTATTTTCACTCCTTTTCTCATTGTGCCTTGGTCCCTTCTTCTCACACTTCCTTTTGTCTCTACCTTCCCTCTAAACCAGTGATTTCCAGCCTTTTTCATCTCGTGGCATGTAAACTAACTATGAAAATTCTGTGGGACACCAAAAAATATATTTTTTGCTCATCTGACAAAAAACAGGTTTAATTTTGATTCATTCACACTGGTTAGCCATTGTTGTGTTGGCTGTTGTCATTTTTTTAAATTTAAATATATCTTTATTGATTTCAGAGAGAGAAAAAGAGAGGGGGAGAGAGAGAGATAGAAACATCAATGATGAGAGAGTCATTGATTGAGCCTGCAGTCCAGGCATGTGCCCTGACCAGGAATCAATCCCCGATCACCTGGATCCTAGGTCGATGCTCAACCGCTGAGCCACGCCTGGCCGGGCTGTTTTCATTTTTTTTATTTGACAATCTAAGGGAAGAGAGGTCAGTGTCCCTGACTAACAGTTAGGTATCACATGTTTTACAAATTCTTGCAGCGCACCGGGTGAAGATCACTGGCCTAAGTAGTCAGAATCAGTCTCCATAGCAAGCTGTGCACTTGTTGCTGGTGTGTGTGTGTGTGTGATCTCAGGGAGATGGTAAGGGAGCAATGTGGCAAGTAGGCTCCTCCCATTCACATTCTTCCTTAGTGTCTTTCTAGTGCTCATTTCCTGCCCCACATCGGGACCGGAGAGGAGAGTGTACATACCTATCAGCAGATTGTCCAGGCCATTGATGAACTGGTTCGAAAAACCTTCCAAGACTGGACGTCAACGCTGGACAAGGATGGCATTCGGCGGCTGGATACACCATTGTTAAAAATCAGCCAGGAGAAGGCGGGCATGCTGGACGTCAACTTTGACAAGTACCAGACACTGCCCCCCCATTCCTTCTCCCTTTATCTGCGCCCCCTACTTATTTTGTCTTTGGTGCCATTCCCCTCCCAAACTCTTCCAAGAGTTTAACTCCCATCTCTTGTTTTTCTCTCCATTCTCTCTCTCTCTTATACTGTAACATGTTTTCTATCACTTCTTAATTTTAATTTTACAGTTTATTTTTTAAGAAATTGGTTGAAAAAGAAACCCCCCCCCCCACTAACCTATTAAACTAGTGATGTAGGTGTTCTGCCACTAGATGGCCACGATGGCTCAGCTAAATCACCCAAACCATGAGCCGTGGTGGGGGCCCTCCTGAGAGCTGATGGGGCTGCCAGAGTATGCCCTCTCCTATAGCTTTATAACTATGACATTTCCACATTACAATTATTTAAAATTTAATTAATTAATTAGTTATTAAAAAATTATAGTGAGTGCCTTTCATATGCTAGGAACCAAGATAGGCACAGGAAGTTTATACAATGGCAAAGTCCCTGCCTTCTGTCACTCTGGAGTGAATAGTTATATCTACTCTTGGAGCAGTGCCTCCTTCCACATAAGATGCAGAAGAGAAAAATAAAGAAGGGGCTATGCAAGGCATATGTCTACAGAGATTACAAACCTTCTGGTGACAGTTTTTTCCTGATCGGAAGGAAATAACATTTTACTTGATTGGTTTCGGCTCCCTCTTGTCATCAGCTAGGCCCTATAATAAGAGTTGTTTCCCACACTTCTAGGCTGTTGCTACTAGCATTGGCTTTAACTCATAGAATGTCTTTATTTGTTAGGCAACTGTAGAAGGGCCTTTGCAAGAGAAGTCCTGTGCCAGATGGAGTCCGGGGGACACAAGAGACTGAGTGTGTCTGTCCTGGGCGGCTGAAGGCAGCCTAACCAGGGGAGATGACACTTATGGTTGCGGAAGGAAGTGAAAGAATCAAGGTAGAGAGGCAGGGCTGAATGTCAGGCCAGGGGTGGGGTGAAGACATTAGTGAGAAGGACATGGATTAGGAAGCAGTTGAGAAGCAGAGTGTGAAGATGAGGGTGAGGAGCTTGCGAAAAGTCTTTGATCAGTGGCGTGTGTTGGAGCCCAGCTTTGGTAGGGTCCATGGTTTTCTGAGGTGTGGTTAAACAGGATCATATAAAAATGGCCTTATAAACCAATAATAAGATTTTGAAGAGACAGAAGACTAGGCCAGTATTATCCTAGCTATGACATTTGCAAGCACATAGTGGAGTTGAATCTGCAAGACACAGTCTCTCCTCAAGCTGGGCACTCCCAAGAGAACTGCATTTGGGAGACACCCAGACACACTTGTAGTAATGTGAATATGAGCCACAGAATCTACCAGTTGCCCTTTTCCCAGGAACTAAAGGACTGTACTCAAGTAACAGAATTTTATTAAATACCAGTGATCGATATTTACATTTTTAAGTATGAGAGAAAACAAAATTTGAGGAAGGGATAAAGAGATGCCATAGGTAAGCACTGGTTGGTGGCTCCTTCCTTCTAACCCTCAGAGTCAGGCAGTAAGCATGAATAGAGTGTAAGCTTCAGTGCCCTACAGTCTAGAGTTTGAAACCTGGAGAGGATCTGTTTTGTCATGTGACCCCAGGCAAGCCGCTGAATTCCTCTGAGCCCAGGTTGCCTCAACTACTTAAAACATCCTTTCCTGTGGTTGTCATGAGGCAAGATGACATGTGTAAAAGTCGTCACAAGGAATAAAAAATCAATAAACATTATTTTCCTTTCAAAAAATTGCTTCATAAAACTTGGTGAACATGATATTTTTCAAAACAAATTTAGCAAAGCAATATAAAAGTTTTAATTTTTAAAACATTTAAAACTTTTAGCCCAGCCAGCGTGGCTCAGTGTTTGAACATTGACCAAGGATCCAGGAGATGGCTGTTCAGTTCGCCGTCAGGGCACTGCCCTGGTTTCAGGCTTGATCCCCAGCAGGGGGCGAGCAGGAGGCAGCCGATCTATGACTCTCATCATTAATGCTTTTCTCTCCCTCTCCCTTCCTCTGTCTAAAATCAATAAAGACATATTTTTAAAAAACACACACACACCAAAAGCCCACATTTAAAACTCTTAGAAAGGGTAGTGTATGCATGTTTAGGATTCAAGAGTTATTATACCAGGGTAGAGAATAAACAATCTCCCTCCACTGCTGTGCCCCAGTGACTCAGTTTTTCTCTGAAGAAAGAATCAATATTATTAGTTTCTCATGTAACATTCCAGAGGTGAGTATAAGTCTATATAAGTATCCTTTTTAATATAAATGGTAGCATACTATACACACTGTCTGTACATCCAAAGTCTTTCAGAATGATTTAATTTTCCATTATAAAATTATTGATAATTTTAGAAAATGTGCAAAATGCAAAAAAGTAGAAGAAAAAAATTTCCCAAAGATAACCACTCTTTAAAACATTTTTTAAAAATTGATTTTTAGAGAGAACAAGGAAGGGGAGAAAGAGAGAGAGAAGCATTGATTTGTTGTTCCACTTATTTCTGATGCATTCATTGGTTACTTCTTGTATGTGCCCTGACTGGAGGTCAAACCCACAACCTTGGCATATAGGAGTGATGCTCTAACCAACTGAGCTACCCCACCAGGGCCATAACCACTTTTAATGACTTGTTATATTTTTTATCACTCCCCCCCCACACACTTCATATGGTTGTTTTTATTTAATTTTTAAAATCTTTAGTGGGCATTTTTAAATTACAAAAGTAGTATATACTCGCTGTTAAAAAAGAGATCATCTTGCCTGGCTGGGTGTGGCTCAGTGGTTGAGCATCAACCTAGGATCCAGGAGATCGTGGTTCAATTCCTGGTCAGGGCACATGCCCGGGTTTCGGGCTCCATTCCCAGTCGGGGCTGTGCAGGAGGCAGCCGATCATTGATTCTGTCATCATTGATGTGTCTATATCTTTCTCTCCCTCTCCCTTCCTTCTCTGAAATCAATAAAGATATATTAAAAAAAAAAAAGAGAGAGATCATCTAGAAGTACATAAAGGAAAAAGTGAAAATCCAGCACATGGCCCCATTCCCAAGAGGTAACCATGATTACCATATAATCAAAAATATAAACTGCACACATCAAATAGGATCACATTAAACCAGTTATTTTTGCAACTTGCTTCTGTTAACCTTCTAAGGTTAATAATATGTGTGGGAGGTTTTCCAATCTCTAGGTACAGAGGTACGTAATTATTTTTCATGGCTTATAGCATCTCAAAGTTTGACTGTACTGTAATCAATTAGTCCACTATTGGTGGACTTATAAGTTGTAAAATTTCTGTAAGGTTTCTGAATATTCTGTACTAGAGAAATTTTTGTTTTGTATTTTTTCAATATTATTTTGTATTAGCTTCAGGCGTATAGCATAGTGGTTAGACAATTACAAAGTGTTCCCCTCAATATTTCCAGTATCCACTTGGCACCTTATATGGTTATTATAATATCATTGACTGTATTCCCTATGCTTTACATCCCAATGAGTATTTTGTAACCACCAATTTGTACTTCTTAATCCCTTCGCCCTTTACTCCCCTCCCCCTGCAACCTGTCTCCCCTCTGGTAAACATCTGTTATTCTCTGTATCTCTGAGTCTCTTTCAGTTTTGTTTGTTTGTTTGTTTTGTTCTTTAGATTCCATATCTAAGTGAAATTATATATTTGTCTTTCTCTGACTTAGTTCACTTAACATAATACCCTCTAGGTCCACCCATGCTGTCACAAATGGTAAGATTTCATTTTTTTTTTTTTTTTATGGCTGAGGAAATTCCATTGTATATGTGTACCACAGCTTGTTTATCTACTTGTCTATTGCTGGGCACTTGGGTTGCTTCCATAGCTTGGCTCTTGTAAATAGCTACAGTGAACACAGGGGTGCATATATCTTTTGAATTATGTTTTGGATTTCTTTGAATATATACCCAGAAATGGGATCACTGGGTCATAAGGCAGTTCCATTTTTAATTTTTGAGGAACCTTTTTACTGTTTTCCTCAGTGGCTGCACCAGTCTGTGTTCCCACCAACAGTGCACCAGCGTTCCGTTTTTTCTACACACTCACCAGCACTTGGTATTTGTTGATTTGTTGATTTGTTAATGATAGCCTTCTGCCAGGTGTGAAGTGATATCTCATTGTGGTTTTAATTTGCATCTCTCTGATGATTAGTGACATTGAGCACCTTTTCATATGTCTATTGGCCATCTGTATGTCCTCTACCCATTTTTAATTGGATTGTTTTATTGGTGTTGATTTGTCTGAGTTCTTTATAAATTTCGAATGAACCTCGTATCAGATGTGTCATTGGTGAGTATCTTCTTCCATTCAGTAGGTTGTCTTTTCGTTTCATTGATGGTTTCCTTTGCTGTGCAAAAACTTTAAAATATATATATATATATATTGATTTCAGAGGGAGGAAGGGAGAGGGAGAGAGAGAGAGAGAGACATCAATGATGAGAGTCATTGATCTGCTGCCTCCTGTAGGCCCCCGACCAGGGATTGAGCCCCCAGCCTGGGCATGTGGCCTGACTGGGAATCAAACTGCAATCTCCTGGATCCTAGGTCAACGCTGAACCCCTGAGCCATACCCGGCCGGGCTGTGCAAACACTTTTTAATTTAATGTAGTCCCATTTGTTTATTTTTTCTTGCTTCCCTTGCCTGAGGAGATATATCATAAAAAATATTGGTATGAGAAATGTCAGAGATTTTACTGCCTATGTTTTCTTCTAGGAGTTTTGTGGTTCCAAGTCTTACATTTAAGTGTTTAATCCATTTTGCGTTTATTCTTGTGTATGGTGTAAGAAGATGGTCTAGTTTCATTTTTTACATGTATCTGCCCAATTTTCCCAACACCGTTTATCGAATATAATGACTTTACCCCATTGTGTGTTCTTGCCTCCTTTGTCAAGTGTTAATTGGCAGTATAGGTATGGGTTTATTTCTGGGTTCCCTATTTTGTTTCATTGATCCATTGATCTTTATGTTTGTTTTCATGCCAGTACCATGCTGTTTTGATTACTTTGGCCTTGTACTATAGCCTTGGATGTATCAGGTATCATGATCCCTCCAACTTTAATTCTTCTTTCTCAAGATTGCTGTGGCTATTCAGGGTCTTTTGGGGTTCCATATAAATTTTTGGATTATTGTACTGGAGGATTTCAACTGGGGCTTCCTCTACCTTGTTTCCTTTCCTCCACAGTGACATGTTTACCTAATGTTTGAACTAGTATACATCTAGTTAGGATAAACTTAAGAGAGAATTTTCCTGTCTGCTGTGGAATCATCTCTGGTCCAGGAACACATTATTTATCTAAAATGCCATTTGCATAACCTTTATAGTAGGGTACAACAATGGCAGTGTTGGGCCAAATATTTATGGCCTAGGTTTAGCTGAAACCCAAAGAATGGCTAGACGCTTCTTTCAGAGAGAAGAGGTGCTCCTGTTCTTTGGCAGTTGTTTTCTAGAGAGTTCTATTATAAGCTACTTTACATTTTTGTGGTTTTAAGATAAAACTGCCTCAATTGGCACTCTCCCTCCCACCCCAGGGGAGCACGCCAGCACCATCTCCTTCTTCCTTCTTCCCTCCGAGGGGACCTCATGAGACTTCCAACCAGTGGAGCAATAGGGGACAATGGGCAGCAGCAGTTCCTCCCAAGCTAGCCTCCTGAACCTGTCTCCAAAGCCCCCTTCTCTCTGACTTTCCAGGGAGCCAGAGCAGCCCAGCCTAGGTTCTGTGGTTGCTTCTTTTATGTGCCTTCCTCATTTCATTGTCCTAAGTATATTTTTGCTGCGGCCAATAAATTCTTGCTTTCTTTTCTACACTTTGTCTCTTGATTGAAATCTTTCCCTCATAAAGACAAGAACTGAGATCTCCCCAGTAACAGTAATAAAATGCCATAACGACGAGATGGAAATAATACAAGTAATAATATAGAATGATGATAAAAGCAATGCTGATATTGGTAATGAGGTTTGAGCACTGACTGCATTCTCAAACTATATTATGAACTGTTTGCCACTTGTTTTTAGCTATGTTGTCTTCATTAAACCTCATGGCAACCAAGAAGTTGAAATTATTATCTTCATTTTATTTTTTTAAAGATAGGATATTGATGATTAAAACAACAACAACAAAACCTTGCCTCAATACAGTAAATAATGTATGAGGGGAAAAAATATGATCATAGGGAAGGATTTTGAAAAGTCTGGGCTCATCAAACCAGTAAAGAAATCCAAGACAGTTTCAGCTTTTCCAAAACCTATTAAAATTGCAAGGAGGCGCAGATAACTTTATCAGTTTACTCTTTTGTGTTCAATGTCTAGATAAAATCTTGACATAAGCATGCAAATATCTTAATTGTCCTCAGAATTACCTGACTCTCCCTTCGTTATGGGAGCCTTTCCTAATAGCATCTATTTTATCTCACAAGTGGTTTATCCCAAATATTTGAACTCTGAAGTCCAAATTGGCTTTTACTACATTTTATGGCCAGACTAGCTTTACTGATTGCACTTATCACAAACATATTCCAGATGTTGTCTATACCCTGGCTAAAAAGAGCTGTGTCATCACTATGTAGGTAGCAGATTCCTCTGTGTACTGGAATTTTCCCAGAGCAGGATGTGGGAAACTGGCATCTGTCTGGTTTTTGTGTCTGGGGCTTCCACTTTCTCCCTGTCCCCCAATCACATAGCACTTCCTCCACTGGGTCAGTTCATTCTGGGCTGCCAGTGCTAAACTCAGCCAGCTTCACTTTCCTACATATACTGCCTGACCACTTGTCTAAGGATAATTATAAAATATTTTACCAAAATAATTCACCATGCCCGGCCAGGCGTGGCTCAGCGGTTGAGCGTCGACCTGGGATCCAGGCAATCGGGGTTCGATTCCCAGTCAGGGCACATGCCCGGGTTGTGGGCTCGATCAATGACTCTCTCATCATTGATGTTTCTTTCTCTCTCTCTCCCCTTCTCCTTTCCTCTCTCTGAAATCAATAAAGATATATTTAAAAAATAGAAATAAAAAAAAATTCACCAGATTGATTTCTTCTTATGAAATGTATTTGTCAATAAAATAAAACTTGTACTCCAGAAATTTATTTATTTATTTTTATTATTTTTTTTAAATTTATCTTTATTGAGAGTATTATAGGTGTCCTATTTTCCCCCCCCAATTGACCCCCTCCACTTCGCTCCCACACCCTCCCCAGGCCTTCACCCTGTTATTGACTGTCCATGGGTTATGCATATATGCATATAACTTCTTTGGTTAATCTCTTCCCACCCTCCACCCCACTTCCCTCTTTCCTCTGAAATATGATCATCTGTTGCATGCGTCAATGTCTCTAGATCTATTTAGTTCATCAGATTCTTTCGTTCATTAGCTTCTTCATAAAGAAGATCCTTCAACATTTCCTGTAGTGCTGGTCTGGTGGTGATGAACTCCTTTAGCTTTTTCTTATCTGTGAAGCTTTTTATCTGACCTTCAGTTCTAAATGATAGCTTTGCTGGGCAGAGCAATCTTGGTTGTAGTTCCATGTTTTTCATCACTTTGAATATTTCTTGCCACTCCCTCTGGCCTGCAAAGTTTCTGTTGATAAATCAGCTGACAGTCATATGGGGGCTCCCTTGTAGGTAACTAATTCCTTTTCTCATGCTGATTTTAAGGTTCTCTCTTTGTCTTTTTAATTATGATGGCATTTCATTATGATGTGTTTTTCTGTGGGCCTCTTTGGGTTCCTCTTGTTTGGGACCCTGTGTGCTTCCTGGACTTATAAGTCTATTTCTTTCCCCAGGTAGGGGAAGTTTTCTGTAATTATTTTTTCAAATAGGTTTTCAGTTTCTTGGTCTCTTTTCCCCCCTTCTGGCACCCCAATAATACGAATGTTGGGCCTCTTGAAGTTGTCTCAGAGGCTCCTTATACTATCTTCATATTTCTGGGTTCTTTTTTCTTTTTGCTCTTCTGGTTGGGTGTTTTTTGTTTCCTCATGTTCCAAATTGCTGATTTGATTCTCAGCGTCCTCTACTGTTGATTCCCTGTAAATTATTATTCAATTCAGTTCCTGTAGCCTTCATTTCAAGTTGGTACTTTATTATGTTATCGATTTTCTCAGTTATTTCCCTAATAGTCTGCTTAAACATCCTTATAAACAAAACTCTGAACGCTGTATCTGTTAGCTTGCTTGGATCTGTTTAATTTAGTTCCTCTTCTAGAGATTTCTTCTGTTCTTTCCTTTGTGACATGTTCCTTTGCCTCCACATTTTGACTGCTTCCAGGTGTTTGTTTCTATGTATTAGGTAGAGCTGCTATGTCTCCTGGAATTTGTAGAGTGGCTTTGTGTAGTAGGTGTCCTGTAGGGTCCAGTGGCTCAGCCTCCCCTGTCACCTGACCTGGGCCTTCTAGGTGCTCCCCTGTGTGGGCTGTGTGCACTGTCCTGTTGTAGTTGGGCCTTGGTTGCTGTTGGCGTCACTGGGAGGAATTGACCCCCAGGCCAATCGGCTGTGAGGACCAGCTGCAACTACAGCCAAAGAGCTGCTGTGCTGGAGACACCCCTATGGAGCAGGATTTACTTCAGGGGGGCTTTGGTTCACCAAGTGTGCCCCTTGAGTGTGTCACTTGTGGATGTGGTAGGGTTGTAATCCAGCGTGGTCGAGTCTGACCACCTGGTGCACTGTCTCTGGGGCCTCCGGGAAGTGCAAAGTCAGCCTGTGCCAGTGCCTTGCCCTGGGCCACCCAGCATGAGCTACACAGCAAACTGTAGTTGGCTGCTACTTGTGCTGGGCTTGGCGTTGCCTAGTAGAGGCCAAGCTATGAGCCAATGCAGGCTGCCGCTAGTGCCAGGCCTGGGCCACTTATCAAGCCGTATGGGGCTCGCTGCTGCTTGTTTGAGAGGTTTTAGGAAAGTCCTAAGCATGGGGCTCAAGAGGCCACTTGCACAGAAAAGCCCTGGAAATGGCCTGGATGAGCCTGCAGGTGGGGAGGGGCAGGGCCTCCGGGAATCATGGGGCGGGGCCAAAGGTGTGAGTCAGGTGCTGGCGATTCAAACATGGCGCCTGCCTGCCGGCTGTGTGTGGGGAGGACTCGCCAAAGGAGCAGTGGCTTCCGCCAGCTCTTCTGCCCGGGAGGAAGCCGCCCCTCCACCTCTCGCCCGACTTCAGGCAGGTTAGTTCCTCCCCAGTGTCCCAGGTCCTTTCAGGCTGCTGCCCGGCGCTGGGGCTCAGAGGGAGCGTGTCAGAGTGAGTCTGTGCCGGGCCCTTTAAGAGGAAAGCCTGGGGCTCCCGCAGCCTCTTCGACCCTCAGCGACAGTCCCCCCTGGTTTCACAGCCCGGAGTTGTGGGGACGTCTCTTCCCGGCCCTGGGGCCCTGGGCTGGGGGCCTGCTGTGGCGCTGCGACCCCTCACTCCTCCTGGAAACCCCCACCACCGAGATTCCCTCCCGGGTTTACCCCTAGGCACCGGGTGTGGGCCTGCGGCGAGCCCCGATCTGCCCGCATCTCCGCCTCTCCTGCCGGTCTCGGTGCTGCTTCAGTTCCCTGGTTGTGGGGCTTCTGTGCCGCCAGATTTCAGGAGGTTCTAAGTGATGGTGGTTCTGTATTTTAGCTGTAATTTTGATGTGGCTGCAGGAGGCGGTGGGTGCAGCTGTGACCTACGCCGCCATCTTGTTTCTCTCCCTAGAAATTTATTGACAAATTTCTGGCAAAGCCCGAACATGGTTGTGAAAAAAAAGTTTCTCATAGGGTTTTCAGCTCAACATCAGGAAGGCATTATCCAAATTTGTGCTGTTGACTGACACGCTAAAATTTGACAAGTTAAAATTTCTCAACTGTGAGCCTCACTGCAGGCTTACTCGGGCAGGCTGTTTTCAGGGGACTCCTGAGGTCATCATCCTTGGCACTCTTCCTCTTAGGCTGGTCAGATGCCACAGAAAATAGTCTTTCAAACTTCATTCTAGAGGATGTAGGTCCAGCTGCCAGAGTGCTGGTTTCTGGGTAAGAAAAGAAGGCTGGAGATCTTAACATTTAGTGTGCACATGGCCACTTAATGCCCCTTCTCTCAGTACATTACCCTCTCCTTCAACTGGGCCTGGGGTCCCCAGTCCAGAGACCTTCTGGTTCTGTGCTGTCTTCTCCAGACAACAAGCCTTCAGTCTTTTGTTGAGGTGAAGAGGGCACCTGCTTAACTGCACTGAGTAGGGGAGGGGACATGGGGAGAGCTGCTTCCTAAACTTTCACCTGGTTCTCCTGTTTTAGTCCCACCTTCACCCCCTTCCTTGATACTTGAAGCCACCAGCTCCTGGGCCTTTAGAGAGTCCTACAGCATGAACCAGGTGGCTTCTTAGCTGTCTCCATCACCTGCTTAAGATTCCAATTCTGCTTCTTACCCATATGCTTTTCAGCTTCCAAAATTATTCTGTTCTTGTCTCCTTGTATTTGTGGGCTTATGCCTTAAGCATCAACAACAAAAACCCCTTTACTATTGTTTTAGTGGTTTGGGGAGAGGAGCAAAAGCCAATGTGTCTAGTCGGCCTTCTTACCTGGAGATTCTACTTCATTTCTTTTTTTTTTCTACTTCATTTCTTATCTTTAAATGCCTCAGTGCTGCCCAGCCTGCACCCCCTCGGTCTGCTGTTGGTTCTTGCTTATGCCCTTGAACAGTACTCTCAGCTGCTTTGCTTTTCTTTCTCTCCAAGGTCCCTGCTGATTCTCTTTGTGGAGATTGACTACTGGGAGCGGCTGCTGTTTGAGACGCCCCATTATGTGGCAAATGTAGCTGAGCGTGCGGAAGACCTGCGCATTCTTCATGAAAACCTGCTGCTCGTTGCACGAGACTACAATAAGTAGGGCTCCAGTCCTCGTTGCAGCCCTTCTGTATGCTATTTTATGCCCCCTACAGTATCCATCCTTTACATTTTATCCATCTCAAAAAAAAATTTGTTCATTCTTTTTCTATGGTCCTACAATTATTGCCTTGTAGTTTTTTCTTTTAGCTTTAGGGTCCTCTCCC
The DNA here is from genome assembly GCF_054644295.1 of Miniopterus natalensis. Classification (NCBI taxonomy): domain Eukaryota; kingdom Metazoa; phylum Chordata; class Mammalia; order Chiroptera; family Miniopteridae; genus Miniopterus; species Miniopterus natalensis. Next base: position 10,004,027 of record NC_142097.1, on the reverse strand, counting down.
ACCCCATAGGGCCAAGTATATTGTAAGCCTGGGTCACTTCTCTAGGGATGAAACTGACATTAGGATTATGGTCATAGAATAACATCAGATTCATGGAAGCAAGGCCATGCTGTCACCCCTTCTCCTAATGCCCTTGGTACTCATTTCTGGAGTGAGGCTTTGTTCTGGGTTGGATACCTTTTTCAACACAGTTAAAGTCCAAGTGGGTGGAGCTAGCAATCCTTTTTTGAGTGTTTAGAACTGAACTATCCATTATGGTAGCCACTAGCAGGATGTGGCTATTTCTATTTTAATTAATTAATTGAAATTAAATAAATATTAAAAATTCAGTCACTCATTTGCACAGGCTACATTTCAAATGCTTCATAGCCACATGTGGCTAGTGGCTATCATATTAGCACAAATTGTTGAACATTTCCATCATCACAGAATGTTTTATTGGAAAGCACTAGTCTAGAATCATGGGCTTTCCGATTTTTCCACCAAGTTTCTGGTGTGGACGAGAGGTCTTCAGAACTTGTCCCCATTAGCTACCAGTCTGCTCTTATACACAGGATTATTGCCATGCTGTCCCCAGATGAGCAGGCCCTGTTCAAAGAACGTATCCGATTCCTGGATAAGAAGATCCACCCTGGACTCAAGAAACTGCACTGGTCCTTGAAGGGGGCCAGTGCCTTCTTCATCACAGAGTGTCGCATACATGCCAGCAAGGTAGGCCATGGTCATTAGACCCTAAAAGCTGAACAAAAGCTAGTGCATGGGAAATTAATCCTTGAATCTTAGGTAGTGGTGGAGAGACCAGGGAGAAATGGGAAAGAAATTAAGTGTACTTAGGGAAGGATTTAAAAAAAAAAAAAATGTCTTTATTGATTTCAGAGAGAAGAAGGGAGAGGAAGAGAGAGAGAGGAACATCAATGATAAGAGAGTCATTGATGGGCTGCCTCCTGCAAGCCCCCTACTGAGGATTGGGCCCATAACCCAGGCATGTCCCCTGACAGGGAATTGAACCGCAATCTCCTAGATCATATAGGTTGATGCTCAACCACTGAGCCATGCCAGCTGAGTTTTATTTTTATTTTTATGTCAGCAACTCTAGGTAAAGGACAGGTAGGAGGATAGAAATAGGCCCAAAGGGTCTCTTCCCAAGCTGAACCCTCATGGGGGGGTGTGGTTCTGAGTTTAGATACAGGCAATTGTGAATGAGTTCAAGGCATCCACTCTGACCATTGGCTGGCGAGCCCAAGAGATATCAGAAACACTGTTGGTACGCATTAGTGGCAAACGGGTGTACAGGGACATGGAATTCGAGGAGGACCAGAAAGAGCATCGGGCAGCTGTGCAGCAGAAATTGGTGAGCCTGCACCAGGATGTGATAGCCATCATGACCAACTCCTATGAAGTCTTCAAGAATGATGGTCCTGAGGTAAGGGTCCTGTGGTCAGTGCTTTGTGGTGGGGGAAGCCCCCAGTCTCTGCAGTCTATTCAGACCATTCTCTCTCTCTCTTTTTTTTTTTTTAACACCCCTCTCCCCCTCTGTCCATGTGTGCTTCTTAAACATCCTGCTCTATTCTTGAATTCACCCAACCTTTAGTCTTTTAAACTTTCTTCCTTCAGGACTCAGAGTCTTGCCTTTCTACTTAACCAGCCTGTTTCTGTCCCTGTTGGCTGGACCTGCCCTGTTTTCCCTGAGGGTTCTCTTTCCCTTCCCTCTTCCCACCAGATTCAGCAGCAGTGGATGCTATACACAGTTCGGTTGGACCACATGATGGAGGATGCTCTGCGTCTGAATGTGAAGTGGTCACTGTTGGAACTATCCAAAGCTATCAATGGGGATGGAAAGACCTCCCCAAACCCACTCTTCCAAGTCCTTGTAATTTTGAAGAGTGATGTGCAGGGAGGTGTGACACAGGTGGGGACCATTTTGCCCCCAACACCCAAAACTATCATACTTTATTCGCCAGTCTCCCTCAATCCTTAAACTTGACCCTTGGCCTTGACTTTATCCTATGGCCTCCGGACTGGTTCAACCTTACCAGTCCCTGAGGCCAATCTCCTTCATGGCTTATGCTAAGGCTCTCTCTACTGTGTTCCCACAGGTGGAATTCTCACCCACCTTGCAGACTTTGGCAAGTGTGGTCAATGACATTGGCCACCACCTTTTCTCCACCATCTCTGTCTTCCGCCACCTCCCTGAAATCCTCATCAAGCGCAAGTTCCTTCGTGACCCCATCCATACAATAGTGGGTGAGTGGGTAATGGGGAGGGCATCTAGTGCAGGAGTATCAGAGGCTTAGAAATGGGCAGAGCTAGGAGGAGAGACCAGGGCTGTTTCCAGATATACTGGGCCAGTCATCTCCATTATAGGTGGAAAACGCAGGTCAGGGGGCTGGATTGGGGAAGGGAGCAAAGGCAGGGATGGAGATTGAGATTAGGTAAGTGATGCTCAAGGGATTTGGGATTTGGGGTGGGAGATTAAGGAAGGACAAAACTGGGACTGGGTCTGGGATATAACATGTCCGGAAACCAACAGGTGATACATCTGAATCCTACATATTAGATTCATACTTTAACTTTCTGCCTTCTTTATTTTCTAATGCACATGTTTGAGCCATTTCTTTGGGGAGGTAGTTTTGGAGCAGAGAGTCTGGGGCAGTGGTTAGGGGCCAGGCGGGAGCTTGGGTTGGAATGGAAGTTAAGGAGAAGTATTTTGCTGGGTCCTGAAGAGCGAGATGAGGACATCAAGAAGATCCAGGCCCAGATCAGCAGTGGTATGACCAACAATGCAAGCCTGCTGCAGAACTATCTCAAGACCTGGGATATGTATCGGGAAATCTGGGAGATCAACAAAGACTCTTTCATTCGTCGCTATCAGCGGCTCAACCCCCCTGTCTCTTCTTTTGACGCTGACATTGCCCGGTAAGGAGGGCAGGTGGATATGAAGGTCATTCTATAAGAGATATAGAATCTTTGGAGGCATTCTGGAACTAGAGACTCAGGAAGGAAGGTTGGGGGTAGGGAGGGGTGCGGAAAATATGTCCTCAACTATACGGAAGTAACAAGACCTGGGGCATTGGTCCTTTGTTTCTCAGGGGTTGAGGTCAGGTAAGAGCTGGACAAGATTTAGGGAAGAGCAGCTTTGGTGGGGAGTACCCACAGGGTTCTGTTGGAAAGAAGGAAATGCTCGGGATCTAAGGGACGAGAGAAGCGAACACTTTCATTTTTAGAAGGTAGGTTGGAATTAAATTGAAGAAGATGCTGAAATTCTAAAGGCAGGGAAAGAACTCTCATTTCTTTGTCCTCTGGTTATTTATTCATTTGTTAAACAAATGCCATTGTCCTGTGGGCCCTGAGGAATAAAAAGAAGAAATGAACAAGTGTTTCCTCCTGAGCCCGTAGTGTAGGAGGGAAGACAAAAGAGTAGTGCTGGGGCATCTTGAGAACGGGCGAAACCCCAGCCCTGCCACTTTCTAGCTATGTAATCTTTTTTTTTTCTTACTCTTCACCGGAGGATATTTTTTCCATTGATTTTATAGAGAGAGTGGGAGGGAGGGGGAGCCGGAGAGACAATGTGAGATAAACACATCGATTGGTTACTTCCCACATGCATCCTGACCAGGGCTGGGGATCAAGCCTGCAACAGAAGAATATGCCCTTGACCTGAATAGAACCTGAGACCTTTCATTCTGTGGGCTGATGCTCTAACCACTGAGAAAACTGGCTAGGGCTAGCTGTGTAATCTTTTTTTTTTTTTTAATATATCTTTATTGATTTTAGAGAGAGGAAGGGACAGAGAGAGATAGAAACATCAATGATGAGAAAGTTGTCATTGATCGGCTGCCTCCTGCACGCCCCCAACTGGGGATTGAACCCACAACCCAGGCATGAACCTCAATCTCCTGGATCCTAGGCCGATGCTCAGCCGCTGAGCCACACCCGGTTGGGCTAGCTGTGTAATCTTATGCAAGGTACTTAGGTTCTCCGGGTCTCAGTCTCCTGTGAAACAGATATTACACCACCTACCTTATGCGGTTGTGAGATTATTAAATATATGTAAAAGCACTTTGTAAACTCTAAAGTACTGTCCTAATGTACTTACTATTATACAAGCTTCAAATGTGAAAAGTATATGATTAAAGTTTACAAGGTACCAGGGCAGTTCAATGGAAGGAGAGAGAACTTCCAGCCAGGGACATTAGGAAAGGCTTCATGAAGGGAGTGATTTTGAGGCTGGGCTCTGTGGAATGGTTAGGATTTCAACAGGCAGAGATGGACAGTGGGAGGGCATTTCAGGTAGAGAAAATAGCATAAGCGAAGGCATAAAGATGGGAACACATAAGCATGTTTACCAAATAATGAGTAGTTGGAACATAGGTACAGGGATTTATATACAGCAATCAACTTCATTCTCTTAACAATCTTGTGAGGTAGGGTCTTTTATTATCATCATGTTACAGGTGAGAAATGGAGGCTTCCAACAGTTAAATAACATGCCTGAGATCACAGAGCTAGTGAGCACCTGTGCAAACTCAACTCAGGTCTATGTAACTCTAAAGCCTTGAATGCCAGACTAAGGAGCCTGATAGCTATCCTGTAGGCAGTGGTTGGGGGATGGACTGAAATGTGAGACACCTGGGAGTAGAAGAATGCTTTGGAGCTGCTGCACAGGTCTGGGTGGCAGGAAATGAGAACTTGAACTGGCATCAGGGCAGTGGACATGTCTGCAAAGAAAAAAAAATCCTAGCAGGAATATGGGCTCTTTCAGCTACACAGAGGTTGCTAATAACGTGCAGAAGGAGGAGACAGTCCTCAACATCCAGTTTGTGCTGCTGGACTGCTCACATCTGAAGTTCTCACTGGTGCAGCACTGCAACGAGTGGCAGAATAAGTTCACGACTCTTCTCAAGGAGATGGCAGCCCGGCGCCTCCTGGAGCTGCACACCTACCTGAAGGAGAATGCGGAGAAGTATGGGCAGGGGTGCCAGGCACAGACTTGGGGAGAGCAGACCCTGTCTTGTCTACTTACCTGTGCTCTCTTTGCCTGACTTTAGAATAAGCCGCCCTCCCCAGACGCTAGAGGAATTGGGGGTCAGTTTGAATCTCATGGATACCCTACAGCACGACTTGCCCAACCTAGAGACCCAGATTCCTCCCATCCACGAGCAATTTGCCATTCTTGAGAAGTATGAGGTGCCAGTTGAGGAGAGTGTGAGTTCCAGTGATGTTTGGTCTACCCAAGTTCAACCCATGCCAGCAGCAGGTTGTGCGGGAAGCTGATTTCCCACATAGTAGACACTTGTGCTGTCAGGAGGGAGAGCAGAGAAGTGTGGGGGAGGGAAGGTTCAAGATTCAAAAGCCCCTGAGAGCCAAAGCTAACTCAAATAATATTTCTGGTTAGTTTATGAGTTTCTTTTAGGCCCAGCAACTCACTGCTTGATTTCTTTGGGTCTCTTTGCATGTAGAACTTGGCCATAGACTCTGATCTGGAGGATCAGGAAAGAGTCCTTTAAAGCATTGGTGAGAAGGACAGAACTTCTGTTCATGGGTCATCCTCCCCTGCTTGATATCCGCAGGTACTGGAGATGCTGAACAGTCTCAATGGGGAGTGGGTCATCTTTCAACAAACTCTGTTGGACAGTGAACAGATGCTGAAGAAGCACAAGGAGAAATTCAAGACAGGCCTCATTCACTCAGCTGATGATTTCAAGAAGAAAGCACACAATCTTCTGGAAGAATTTGCCACCAAAGGTGCCCCTTTCATATCCTCTGCCCCTTCTTTACTATTGTTTAGACTCAGTCTTTCAACGCCTGCAGTCTAGGGAGGTGCGAACAGGGATGAGCAGAGGAAGGACTGAACTAGGATAGGAAGAGAGCAGTCGCACTTCTGTCAGCAATGCAACTGTTGTCTCTGACTTTTGGTCAAAAGGCAGCAGCCCAGCTCACATTTCCAGTTTTCTTATACCCACCTTCTGAGTCCCACCTGTTTCTGATTCTTGAGCCACATGTAGTAGTTTTGATAAGATTGATCATCATTCTTTGAATGCATTTTCTCTTATTTTCCTTCCCTTCCCCCTCTCACATGAGGAAGAAGTGAGATTTACCCACAAAGAGGTAGGAGAGCAAGGACAGTCCTTTCAGAGGACCTATGGCCTTGAGTGGGAATCGATGAGTTTCATCTTGGGTTTTCCGCAGGCCCCTTCAACAGTAATGTGGGACATCAGGCTGCTCTAGAGCAGATTGCCCAAATGCGGGCGATGCTGAATGCCATGCGGGAAGAAGAAAACAGTCTCCGTGCCAACTTGGGCATCTTCAAGATCGAGCAGCCAGTCTCCAAGGACCTGCAGAACCTGGAGAAGGTGGGGTGCTGAGATAGGTCCTTCTGGTAACCAAGGATAGGGGGCAGGGGGCAGAGGGCAGGTGAATGCATCCAAAGGGCCTGGAAAAACAGCTGGGACTAGGAAGATGGGTGCATGAGGAGCTTTTTTAAAAAATTGATGTAAAACTCAGATAACAAAAGAACTAATTTAAAGTGAACAATTCAGCGGCATTTAGTATATTCACAATGTTGTGTAAACATCACCTCTAGTTCTAAAACATTTCCATCACCCCAAAAGGAAACCCTGTATCTACCAGCAGTCATTCCCATCCCGTCTTTCCCCAGTTCTTGTTGGCCACTGACCTATTTTCTATGCATATGGGTTTGCCTATTCTGAATATTTTATGTAAATGGAATCATACAAATTTGTCGCTCTTTGTGTATGGCTTTTTTCACTTACCATAATGTTTTCAAGGTTCACCCGTGTTGTAGCATGTGTCAGTCAATACTTCATTCCTTTTTATGGCTGAATAATACTCGATTGTATGAATTTACCACATTTTGCTTCTCCATTCACAATTGATGGACGTTGGGGTGGTTTCCACCTTTCGGCTATTGTGAGTAGCGCTGCTGTGAGTGTGTGTGTTCTTGTATTTGTTTGAGTCTCTGTTCCCAGTTCTTGCGGGTATATACCCAGGAGTGGAATTGCTGGATCACATGGTAATTCTATGCTTAACTTCTTGAGGACTTGCCAAACTATTTTCCACAGCAGCTGCACCATTTTACACTCACTAGCAATGTACGAGGGTTTCTATTTCTCTGTATCCTTGCCAACACTTATTTCCCCCCACTTTTTTTTGGTCCTAGCCATTCTGGTGGGTGTGAAGTTGAATCTCATGTGGTTTTGATTTGCATGTCCCTACTGACTAGTGATTTTGAGGATCCTTTCCTGTGCTTGTTACTTGAGGAGCTCTTAAGGCAAGAGAATGGAGAAAAAAAAATCTGAACTGAGGAGGGAGCTCTATTGCCTGGAGGGAAAAGCTTCTCAGATGAGAGGAGCAAAGTACCCGAGTTTTTGTCAGGAAGGAAAAAGGCAAGAGTCATGTTACTAAACACATCTTTCTGCTCTCTGCCATGAAGGAGATAGATGCACTCCAGCAAATCTGGGAGATCACACGGGACTGGGAGGAGAACTGGAACCAGTGGAAGACTGGCCGGTTCCTCACCCTGCAGACGGAGGCCATGGAGACCATGGCCCATGGACTGTTTCGTCGCCTCACAAGACTAGCTAAAGAGTATAAGGTGTGTGGAGAAAGGAGAGGGAGGCAGAACATAAGCCAATGGAGGAAGGGGAACTGTGTGGGGAAGATTACCAGCTCTTCTGATGCTTCCCACTTTTGTTCAGGACCGAAACTGGGAAATTATTGAAACCACTCGATCAAAAATTGAGCAGTTCAAGAGGACCATGCCTCTCATCTCAGACCTGCGAAACCCTGCCCTTAGAGAGAGGTGAGCCTGCTCCTCTGCTCCTGGGGCGACCCTCAGGCCTGTGCTGTCATTGGTCCTTTTAGTTGTTCCCTCCATGGTGATCATAGCTCTCTGTGCCCCTCTTTCCACAAACACACGTCTGGAAGAAGCCTTCACTAGAGCCTGCCATAGTCCTCTGTTTCTCCCACTGTCCTGGGTTCCCTGTCTTCCTGGTTCCTTCTCTGCGTCCTTCCCCTTCTGTCTCCTCTCACTTTATGTTGTCTGTCACAGCTAAGCTTTATGCATTCTGTTATAAAAAGTTCTTTTTTAAAAATAGTTTATTGATTATTAGAGAGAGAGGAAGGGAGAGGGAGAGAGAGAAACGTCAATGTGAGAGCCATTGGCTGCCTCCTACATGACACCTACAGGGGACTGAGCCTGCAACCCAGGCACGTGCCCTTGACCGGGAATTGAATCAGCAGCCTTTTGGTGCATGGAACGATGCCAACCAACTGAGCTACACTGGCCAGGGCAATAACTTTCTTCCTTTATGGTTTTTGCTCCTGTGCTTATTTAAGACCTCCTCTACCCCAGAGTTATAAATGCATTCTTTCCAACTTTTTTCTAATTCTTTATAATTTTGTTTTTCAAGTTTAACTTTTTTAATGTATCTGGAATTTATTATATGATAGAAGGGTCCTTTGAAACCACTGAGGATAGAATAAACTATCTTACAAATGGTGTTTTAATAATTAATTATCTATCCCTTTAGGAGAAAATAATTTTACTTCTTTTGCGTTGCCTCTAGTGTAATGTTTTTGGCAATGTTTCACCATTGAGTATTATGTGGTTAAGTATAAACTATCCCACTTTATTTGCTTAAGTTATTTAACCTCTCTAAGCCTCAGTTTCTTCATATATTAATGGAATGACAATAATTCATCATTTATAGAGTGGTTGTGAAAATTAAGTGAGATGTTTCACATAGAGCACGTAGCCTGGTACATAATCTATGATAAACCTGTAGTAATCCATCTTAACTGCCTCTCCAGAGAACCAGCACCTCAATCTCTGTATTCCCCACAGTGCCTAAGTTGCATTTTAGAGCCTATTTAGTAAAAAGGTGTGGAATCATGAATAAATAAATACAAGAATCATAATATCCCAATGGGAGAAAGCCCAAGGAGTGACGCTAATACTTTCCAGTAGGCCTTGGTGTCCAGCCTCCTCAACTGACCTTTTGTCCCTGGCTGCAGGCACTGGGATCAGGTCAGAGATGAGATCCAAAGGGAGTTTGATCAGGAATCTGAAAGCTTCACCCTGGAGCAGATTGTGGAGCTTGGGATGGATCACCATGTGGAGAAGATTGGGGAGATCTCTGCCTCAGCAACCAAAGAACTGGCAATAGAGTTGGTATGACAGAATCCTCTCCCATACTCCCCCACTTCCTAAGCGTGGAGCAAAGACTCCCAGCTTTTTATCATCTGATGTCTTCTTGCAGCTTCTGTTCCCCTTGGGGATTAAATATCTGATTGTTCTGTCCCCCGATTTCTTCCCACAGGCATTACAAAACATTGCCAAGACTTGGGATGTGATTCAGCTAGACATAGTACCCTATAAGGATAAGGGCCATCACCGACTCAGGTAGAGAGGGCCTCAGGGAGCGAGGAGGGGGGAGGGCTGTGTGACCTGGGCTGCGGAGTGGGGACCAAGGATTGGTAAATGGGGAAGGAACATAATCTTGAAGCCTTCCTCCCCAGAGGTACAGAGGAAGTATTCCAAGCGCTGGAAGATAACCAGGTGGCTCTGTCTACCATGAAGGCATCTCGTTTTGTCAAGGCCTTTGAGAAGGATGTGGACTACTGGGAACGCTGCCTGTCCCTCATTTTGGAAGTTATTGAGACGGTGCTCGTGGTACAGCGTCAGTGGATGTACCTAGAGGTCAGCATTCAGTGCCTGAGCTCTTTCTACATCCCGTTTTTACTCCTTTATTTGCATAGGACCTAAATATTTGCCTGTTTTCAGCTTCATTTCCCCACCTCTAAAGCTATTCTTCGTTCAGGACCCAAGCATTAGTTGTTACCTCTCATCATCAATTCCCTCCCTGAAAAGTCCTGTTCTTTCTCCATTTCTCTTGCGTGGACCCAGATATCTGGCATCTCTGGCCCTTTGATTCTCATGCTCCTTATCTTTTTTTTAAAAATACATTACTAACTTTTTAGTCTGTTTCTTTTTACTTTTTTTTAATCCTCACCTGAGGATACTTTTCGCATTGCTTTTAAAGAGAGAGTGGAAGGGAGGGAGGGAGGGGGGGGAGAGAGAGAGATAAACATTGATGTGAAAGAGACACACTGATTGGTTGCCTCCTGCAGGCTCCCCGACCAGGGCCGGGGATTGAGCCTGCAACTTAGGTACGTGCCCTTGACCAAAATCGAACGCGAGACCCTCCAGTCTGCAGGCTGACGCTTTAGCCCCTGAGTCAAACTGGCTAGGGCTAATGCTCCTTAACTTCTACTCAACTATCATCCATGGTCTGGGAGCCGGGGGCAGAGTAGGGAGTATATGAGAAACAGCTTCTCACCCCAATTCTTGGCCCTTCAGAATATCTTCCTAGGAGAGGACATCCGTAAGCAGCTGCCCAATGAATCAGCCTTATTTGACCAGGTCAATGGCAAGTGGAAATCCATCATGGACCGGATGAACAAGGACAGCAATGCTCTCCGGAGCACCCACTATCCAGGTCTGAACTCCTTGACCTCTTGCCCTGCCATAGCCTCAGTTGGGTTATATATATGTGAAGTCATGGCCACATGGTTCATTTATTGAAAGGTGACTGTCATACCTGGCTGTCATACCGTCACCTCTAATGCTCCTCTAAGCATTAAGTAATAGTTCAGTAAATTAAATTCAATAAATATTGAGTGGAGTACAATGTGGTTAAGAGAATGGGATATAGAATCAGACAGACTCGAGTTCAGAATCTGATTTATGCTTTACTAATTGTATGCTCTTGGGTAGCTTGCTTCCTCCATACTACAGCTTTCCCCCCCTGTAGCAGGAGGGTTAATGATAGCTATTTCTCAGGATTTACAAGGATTATAAAGGAGTATGTAACACTGAGTATAGGGTCTGGAGTAAAGTTAGTGCTCAATTAATAGCACTGTGCCTCAGGAAGCCCTGACTGAGGACACACTCTTCTCTCTCTGACTCATCTAATGAGATAATGCAGGTAAATGAGATCATGTAAATAAAGCACTTACACATTAAATGGCACTAAGCCCTTGGTTACTCTTAGCTACTGTTATTATTACATTGACTATATTATTTTTTTCCTGTATTTTATTTTATTTTTCCCCCATCACCATTTATCCCCCCATACCCTCTTCCACTTCCACCTCTAATCCACCATATTGACTTTAATTAGTTTATCAGATTAACTGGATACTTTGGTATGGGATAGGGGAGAGATGTAAACATAGTGAGACCTGGTTGATTGCAGTAGATTGGGCTAAAGAATCAGGAAATCAGGTTTGATGATAGGCACCTAGAGTGGGTATCCTGAGGAGAGAGTTTTGTCAGGACGTGTGGAGGACTTTTTTATATTGCTTAGGGTAAATCTAACAATTCTTCCTTTTCCCAAGAATCTTGAGTATACACATAAAAACTTCCACATAATTTTAATTATTCTGATAAAATGTAAGTATTAGATTATGTAACGTTGAGTGACAACGTGCATTAAAATTAAAAAAAATTTTTTTAAATAACAGTTGACATTCAATATTATATTGGTTTCAGGTGTACAGCATAGTGGTTAGACATTTATATAACTTATGAAGTGATTCCCCGGTTGGTGTTGCACCCACCTGACACCATTTATAGTTATTACAACATTATTGACTATGTTCCCTAAGCTGTACTTTACATCCTGTGACTATATTGTAACTGCCAATTTGTGCATCTTAATTCTTTCAACTTTTTCACCCAGCCTCCCAATACTCCTCCCATCTGGCAATCATCAGTTTGTTCTCTGTATCTATGAGGTGTTTTTTATTTCAGTTTTAGTTTTTTTCCCCTTTATTTTTATTATTGACACTATTACAGATGTCTCTATCCACACCTCTTGCCCAACTCCACCCAGCCCCCGTTCCCCCTTCCCTCTGGCCATCACCACACTGTTGTCTGTGTCTATGAATTATGAATATATGTTCTTTGTCTAATCCCTTCAACTCTTTTATCCAGTACCCCCTCCTACCTCCTCTCTGACAGCTGTCAGTCTTTTCCATGTATCCATGCCTCTGTTTCTATTTTGTTCCTCAGTTTATTTTCTTCATTAGATTTCACATATAAGTGAGATCATATGGTATATGAGTTTGTTTCTGTTTTGTTTGTTCTCTTATTTTGTTTTTTAGATTCCACATACAAGTGAAATCATATGGTATGTGTCTTTCTCTGTCTGACTTATTTCACTTAGCATAATACCCTCTAGGTCCATTCATGTTGTTGCAAATGGTTAAGATTTTATTCTTTTTATCGCCAAGTAATATTCCATTGTACATATGTACCACACTTCTTTATCAATTTGGCTTTTGATTGGAGCACTTAATCCATTTGCATTTGAAGTAACTATTGATAGTTATATAGTTATTGTCATTTTATTAATTGTTTTCTGATTGTCTTTGTAGTTCTTCTCTGTTTCTCTCTTATTCTCTTGTTCTCTTGTATGTTGATAACTCTCTGTAGATTCCTTTCTCTTTATTTCAGTGGATTCCTTTCTCTTTATTTCTTGTATATCTCTTATAGATTTTTGGTTTGTGGTTATCATGTTTATAGCCATCTATTTTAAGTTGATGGTCGCTTAATTTTGAACACGTTCTAAAATCACTACGTTTTACTCAATCCCTCCACTTTTATGTTCTTGTCATTTTTTTTTTTTACTACTTGTGTGTGTGTGTTTGTATGTATCCCTTAATTTACTTTTGTGATTACACATAATCTTTCTACTTTTGCCTTTTAACCTTTATATTAGCTTTAGTGTTGGTTAATCTACGACTTTTATTATGTGTTTGCCTTTGTCAGTGATGATTTTTGGGGGGCGTTATGATCTTACTAATATTTTTTCTTTTTCCACTTCTCCTTAAAGAAGTCCCTTTAACATTTCTTGTAGTACTGCTTTGATGGTGATGAGCTCCTTCAGCTTTTTCTTATCTGAGAAGCTCTTTATCCCTCCTTTGATTTTAAATGATGGCCTTTCTGGGTAATCTTGGTTGTAGACCTTTGCTTTTTATCACTTTGAATATTTTGTGCCAATTCCAATCTAGTGCTCTTTCACTACATCACAAGGGACACTGACAACTCCAGTGGTCGCAGGCCTCTTTTATTGTGTGCGTGTGATATGTATTTGAGTCTAACGATTTAAATTGTTGGATTATGTATGTGTAGAACAGTCTCGAATTTTCATACTCTTGGGGTGACTGGTAGAGTCCCAGTTCTTTGGTGGAATGGAACTGTCCCAAAGAGTAAGGGGAGATGTAGTTATATTAATGGAATCATATGTGGTGTATAATAATGTATAATGTATGGCATGTATGATAGTGTATAATGAACACTTAATAATGAATTAATGAAGAGAACGGGATAAGCATGATGGATTGATTGGGGACACTTCTCTACTTCCTAGAACAATTATGCCAAACTGTACTCCAATCCAAGAGTTGGCAAGGTAGATATAGTTGGAGACTCCATATCTACTCAGGGCAGTGGTAAAAGGGTCATCAAATGTCATTTATTGCTTTTCTTCCCAGGCCTCCTGGACACATTGATAGAAATGAACACAATCCTGGAAGATATTCAGAAATCTCTGGATATGTATTTAGAGACCAAGCGCCATATTTTCCCCCGCTTCTATTTCCTGTCCAATGATGACCTCCTGGAGATTCTGGGCCAGTCTCGAAACCCAGAGGCTGTGCAGCCACACCTCAAAAAATGCTTTGACAACATTAAATTGCTGAGAATGCAAAAGGTCAATAGAATTGGATATGATGGAATTAAGGGCAGGGAAAGGATGCTGAGGTCAAGGTATTCAAGGCCTTGAAGGAGACAATGCCTCCCAATGGGAGGGGAGATATATTAATGATTTTGGATTATGTGGGATAGAACTTTTTAGAATTGGTAATATTGTGGGAGGGGAGAGGAGCAGAAATTACTCTCACAGAGCTCAGACACCATCTAGGCAGATACTAGCAGTAAGCAGGCCAGGCCATTAATAGTTTCTTGTTTCTACAGGTTGGGGGACCCAGCAGCAAATGGGAAGCTGTGGGAATGTTCTCGGGTGATGGCGAGTATGTTGATTTCCTCCACTCGGTACTTTTAGATGGGCCTGTGGAGGTGAGTTGTGGCGAAGGTCTAAAAATCAAGCTGATTCTTTTTCCTATTAGGAAGTTTGTTTGGCTCTGTGAGGAGAGAACATCTCTGTGAAGAGACATTAATCACTTTTTGCCCTCCCACTGGCCATTCCTGAAAACTGTAACCTCTACCATGAACCTGAAAATCTGCCTTCTGGCTTCCATATCCTGCAGGGCCCCAAGTCAGATACTGCCCAGGTCCTACTTTTATCTTGGTTCCGTGCCCTGCAGTTCTGTTTCCTAAGCACCTTCCCCCTCGGGACTTTTGTCTCTGGCTCTGAGGCCAGGCCATCCTGTTCTCTCACCTCTCCTCAGTCCTGGCTTGGTGATGTGGAGCGGGCCATGAGAGTAACCCTTCGAGACCTTCTCCGGAACTGCCGCCTGGCCCTCAAGAAGTTTCTTAACAAGCGGGACAAATGGGTGAAGGAGTGGGCTGGCCAGGTGAGCTGGGGTCAATAGATACGAGGGAACAAGAAAGATAGCACTGAAAGGGAGCGGCAAAGTTGAAGACAGTCTTGAGTGTGAAAATGCTGGTTTCTAGCCCCACCGCTCTGGACTGTGGTCCTGGAGCCCTGCATGCCAGACCCTTAGCTCCTGACTTTAGGCATGTACCCCATCCTTCAGAGCAGATTAGCATATTGAGAGAGGTGTAACACCTGGCCCTGGGAGAAGCTGGGGTTTGGGAGCTGGGCCGTGTGGGTGGCCAGAGACAGGGCTTTGGAATACAACCTCTGTACATGCCTTAGATGGTGATCACTGCCAGTCAGATCCAGTGGACGGCTGATGTCACCAAATGCCTGTTGACAGCTAAGGAGCGGGGAGACAAGAAGATCCTCAAGGTCATGAAAAAGAAGCAGGTGGGGACCCTACAAGTACAGGATAGGCCTAGTGGGGGGGAGTCAGAATTAGAGACTAGCTGGTGGGAAAGGGTCGGAGTGAGGGTGCTTTAGGGGAGAAGTCCAGTGAGGAAAGTTCTGGTGGAATAGAAGTATGTTTTCCTATGCTGATATTGGGGGTCTGGAGTTATAGTGGGGTTAGGATTAGCATTGGGGGTTGCAGGTTGTTTTAGGCTGGGATGAGGTGGGATTGACTTTGGTCGTGTTGATCCATCTGCTCTCTTCCCTACCACCTCATTCTACAGGTGTCAATACTGAATAAGTATTCAGAAGCTATCAGGGGCAACTTGACCAAGATCATGCGGCTTAAAATTGTGGCTCTGGTGACCATAGAAGTTCATGCCCGAGATGTGTTGGAGAAGCTTTATAAGAGTGGCCTCATGGATGTCAGTTCTTTTGACTGGCTCAGCCAACTGCGTTTATACTGGGAGAAGGTGCAGATGGGCCAGATCCCTACTCTTGCACCCTAAACCCAATTAATATTTCATAGTCTCTAAATACAAGAATATTCTAATCCAAGCCTTAGTCCTATTACAGTGCCCTAATCCAGTTCTTAACTCTATCAAAAGTCTCTTAAATCAGGAATGGCAAACCATTCTCCAGTTGGTGTTCACTATGGGTGTCAAAACTCTAGGCAGCTGCCGCAATGGATTGGGGTGGACATGCAATAGGAACCCATTTTCTATTTTGGCCACAAACTCTTTCTTCCTCCTAGCTCTAAATGTAACCCCTCATTTTCTAACTGTGACCTCCTTGCCATCTCCAGCCCTACTCTCAGTCATTGCCCAGCTCTAACTCTTCCTCTAAGCCCACCTTTCTCTTCCTCTGCCCTGTTTCTCCAGGATCTCGATGACTGTGTAATCCGCCAGACCAACACACAATTCCAGTATGGTTACGAGTACTTGGGTAACACTGGCCGGCTTGTCATTACCCCCCTCACAGACAGGTCAGCCGTGTGGGATGAATTAGGTGGTTGTGGTAGGGTAGTGAATGTTGAGTGAAGGCTTTTAGGAGTCTGACTTGAGTCCTCAATTCTCAGGTGTTACATGACACTGACCACAGCATTGCACCTGCATCGAGGGGGCTCCCCCAAAGGTCCAGCAGGCACGGGAAAGACGGAGACCGTCAAGGACCTGGGCAAGGCCCTTGGCCTATATGTCATCGTGGTCAACTGTTCCGAGGGCCTGGACTATAAGTCCATGGGCCGAATGTACTCAGGCCTCGCCCAGGTCAGCATCCTGCCACCCTGTCCCAGAGGCCCCTTAAATATCTTTAGTCCCAGAAAAGCAGCTGGAACCCAAATCTGGCTCAGTGCTTTATAACTTAAAATGTTGCATCCCCTCAGTTAGTTCTTCAAGTTGGTTAGTCTCTACACCATCCTGAACTGCACTTTGCTTATTTGCAAAATCAGATTTTGTAAGGATTAAGTAAGTTAATGCACGTAAACTGGTGCATAGTGTAGGCACTCAGTGGTCACAAGTTCTCTTCCCTAGTATCTTTACAACTCACACCTTTTTAAGCATTCCCCAAGATTGTCCCTATCTGATAGAGAGTTCTGGCCAGAAACTACAACAGTGCTATGCTGGGTTCCCACTGCCCACATCTGGCCCCCGTCCCTACATTTTGGAGGTCACCTCACCTATCAAAACACTTCAGGCAGGGCTATGTTAGTCATACTTTCTAGTTTCTCCCAACCTGGGATATTTCTCCTACTGCCAGTGAATCTGTCTCCCACCCTACAGACAGGTGCCTGGGGCTGCTTTGATGAGTTTAACCGCATCAACATTGAGGTGCTGTCAGTGGTGGCCCAGCAGATCCTGTCAATCCTATCCGCTCTGGCTGCCAGCCTCACCCGCTTCTATTTTGAGGGCTTTGAAATTAACCTGGTGTGGTCCTGTGGGATCTTTATCACCATGAATCCTGGTAAGAGCCAGGGAGTAGATGGGGCTCTGGGGGCAGAGGGAGAACTGGGTATCGAGGGCAAACAAATGTGTCCTTCCCTTCCCGCTGCCAGGCCAGTGTATTTAGCCAAGTGAAATATGGCTAAAGACAGCAATGTATGAGTGAAGAATAAACATAAGGCTCCTGGGAGAAGGGGAGGCAGTCTTACTGCTCTCCTTAAAGGTATTAATAACTGCTCCGTGTATAGAGTGTGAGGCAAAAGTAGGTTTTGCAGTTGTGAGTATACGCGAAACACAGAGTTTATTCTTGTATTACTATTTATTAATTACTGTATTATTTTCCATATGAACAACTATACACCTACTTTTGCCCCAGCCTGTATATGTAGCCCTAAGCTTTGAAAGTGCTTAACTATCTTCTCCCATTGGGCTAGTTCCCAGAATTCTGTTCTACCTGCAATCCCTTTTGAGAATGAGAGAATCCCCCCAAAATGCAGGCACAAGGGTCTCTCATTACTGTTCCCTAGGAATAGCTCTGGTAGAAGATCTAGGAGAAAACAGAGCAGAATTTCAGTACTGAAAGAATCAGAGAAGCAACTGTGCTTTCTACTAGGACTGGCATTATACACAGAACTTGGGAAGATGGGAAATTGGCAGCTCTGTGATTTGAGTTTGGCATAAGGCCATGCAGAAAGTAAGGGAAGGCCCAAGATAGGAAAGCTGAGCAGACTGGTATGGGAGGGACCAGGGCCCAGATGGGAATGGAAGAGATCTTGGAGTTGGAGTTGGGAAGGAAGTTAGGGATGGAGCTAGGATAGGGTAAAATGGGATTGATTGGGAAATAAGCCTTTTGGAAGCAAATGTGATTCTAAACAAATGGCTCTGTTTCCCAGGCTATGCTGGTCGCACAGAGCTTCCTGATAATCTTAAATCCATGTTTCGTCCAATTGCCATGGTGGTGCCTGATTCAACTCTTATTGCAGAAATCATTCTCTTTGGGGAGGGCTTTGGCAACTGCAAGGTATTCCGATAATCTCTTTTTTCCAATTATTTTCTTTTCTTTCCATGATTATTCTCTGGATTGAGGAACTCCATGAAGGCCTCACAGTCAGTTTATCCTATAAGGAATGTACTGTCAGTTGGATATGGAGGCAGAAGTATAATGATGTCAGAAGTCCATGATGGTGCGATTGACAAGGTCTTCTTATTAGAATTGTCCACAGAGCACCTCCCAGCTGCTTCAAGTCCTGGGACCTAGCTTCTTGTATCTGTAACTTTCCTTAACTGAAGCAGAGGAGTTTGTAGAGAGATAAGTTGTTTCCCTTTCTGTTTTCATTCCCCAGACTCTGGCCAAGAAGGTGTACACACTTTACTCCCTGGCTGTGCAGCAGCTCTCCAGACAGGACCATTATGACTTTGGCCTACGTGCCCTCACCTCCCTTCTGCGCTATGCGGGCAAGAAGCGCCGCCTGCAGCCAGATCTATCTGATGAAGAGGTAGATCAAGGACACAGCTCTTGACTTTAACCTCTGTTGTCACTGGTCCTATGTGCCTTCACTAAAGTTTTTCAGATCCCTTCTTTCCCCATATTGGGGTTCCCACCTTTCTTCCTGTCCCCTGTGTTGCCTGAGTTGTACCTGTCATATTTTTAAAGACTAGCTCAGCTATATCCATTGTTCTTACTCTTGCCCCTCACCCTTTGGAGAAGAAGGGCCCAGTGGGTGCCTAGGCCCTAACTCCTCCAGCCTGGGTCTTTGTCTTTTCTCACCTAGATTTTGCTGCTCTCAATGAGAGATATGAACATTGCCAAGCTAACTTCGGTCGACGTGCCATTATTCAATGCCATCGTGCAAGATCTCTTCCCCGGCATTGAGCTGCCTGTCATTGATTATGGCAAGGTATTTGTTCCTTAATACTCTTCCTGACCTTATATGTGAATGTAGATCTGGAAACACGACACTTGGTTCCCAGGCCTTGTTCTGCCATTCATGAGCTGTGACTTTGGGCAAGACAGTTGCTCTCTTTGGGCTTCTGTGTCTATAATAGGATATACTCAAACATTCTGCTCTCTCACCACAACTCTCTACTTCCCCCCAACCCCCTAACTTACTGGCTGAAGTACTTGCACTCCTTGTTTCTTTGACTTCATTGAGATCTCTAATCCACTGGCCTTTCTACTTTCTCTATACCCATCTGCCCTCTCCTGACTCTACTTCTCTCCTCATTTAGGGAGTTTTGAGGAGAGACTGCTAGGAACTGTTTGATAGTGAGAGCAGTGGAATGGAAGGGATGATGGAGGATGATTTTAGAAAGTACAGAAATTTCCTTTTCTGGCAGCGGTAGTTTAGGTGCCCTGAATTATCCTTTCCATTGAAAGCACTAAAATGCTGGATAAAAATACATATTTTTTAATGCATTGTGAAGCTGGAAAGAAAAAGAATTCTGGGATGGGGAGGGGAAATAAAAGCGGGGAGATAAATGAGTGTAAAACCTGGCTTTCTGAAAATTTTTGTTGAATTTAAGGTACTGGGGAAAGGAGATAAAGTAGCCCAAGTTTGGAGGTATAATAGAAAACGCAGTCCTGCATAAACTTCAGTCTGTGAGGGAAAACACCCTTAGTTAATGGGAAAATGGGAAGCGCACCATTGAAAAGGGTCCATAGGGTAAAGAAACTTGCTTGTTTTGACAGATGATGGGAGGAGGGGTTAAAATTTTTGAGATTTCCTCACTACAAGTCAGCCCTTAGGTGGTTTATGGTCGTAATTTATTCTACTGCGTAATCCTGAAAATCTCAAACTCAAAACTTAATTTTAAGTAGTTCTAGATTGTTAGCTTCCCCCAGGTGACTGGCAGAAGCAAATGAAAATTATTTCTGGAGGAAGAAATTTCAAGTTAAACCTCAAAGAATTATCATAAAAATTCAAGATAGAAATTCAAGAAAATACACAGCTTCTGGTCAAAAGTCACAAAACACACAAGGGAACAAGATGCTATGAGTGGAAAGCAGAAGAGCAACAGAACAGCAGAGTCAAATCCCCTAAGACTTCAGATATTGGAAATGATCAAGCACAGAATTTAAAAATAACTATGTTTAATGTGTTCAAAGAAAGAAACTGAAAGCTTGAAACTATGAACTAGGAACGAAACACTTCTAAACTAAGTAGATTTGAAAAAGAGCCAATAGAATTTCTATAAATAAAAAAATATTATAATTGAAATTTAAAACAGCTCAATATATAGAGTATTTCCAGATAAAGAAGGTGGATTAAAAACAATGTTGTTACCTTTTGAAAATCCACAATAATACTCTAAAGAGATTTTTAAAAATAAGGCATCTGTATCTAAAAGGATGGAGAGGATGGAAGAAATGGAATAAGAATTTTAGAGAAACAAATGAATAAGTTGTGACTTACTTAGCAAACCTAAGAGGGCTGGAAGTGGGGAAAACTGAGAGGCAAGCCTCAAAAGGCTAAGCATCTATGGCATTAGCTACCTCTGTAAGTAGGTATAGCTAAAGTAAGAAGATTTGGAGGCAAACTGTCTTGCAAGATCTTTAGCTCTTCCCTTCTCTGTCACCCCAGATGACTATGCCTCTGCCACTTTGGCCGAAGACTAAAGAGTAAAATAGTAGGTCTCTGGACTTGAGGACACCAGGTATAGTTCAGGGCATGAGTAAACCCTATTAAAAATGAGAATTTCCCTGGCTGGGTGGCTCAGTTGGTTGGAGCATTGTCCTGTACACCAAAAGGTTTTGGGTTCGAGTCCTGATCAGGGCACATACCTAGGTTGCCGGTTCAGTCTCTGGTCAGGGCATGAACAGGAGGCAACCAATCAATGTTTCTCTCTCATGATGATGTTTCTCTCTTTAAAAATTAATAAACACATGTCCTTGGGTGAGGATTTAAAAAAAGGGGGGAGAATTAAGTGAATGTTTACACATTGATTGCTGACACTGTCTTCTTTCATCTCTCAACTCCCAGAATATTGGCAACTAGACAGGAAATTGGAAGAGTTTTCTCTGGGGAATCTGTCTAGCCTAAGAGGAATGACCAAAACATTGAGAATAGTAATTTCCCAATGAAAGTCCTAGATAAATCATCTACAGGGATACTCACAGTCTCTAACCCCACTCACACTCAGGGCTTCCATTCAGTTTTTAGCTCTTCACCCTTATATCTGAGCAGAGAAGCAGGGGCCACCACACATTGGAGGAAACCCTCTAACAAGAAAGCAACCAAAAAAAGTAGGAAAAAGCAAATAGGAGAAAATAGTGCAGAGAAAAGAAAAGTTAAAAAAAATAATCGTAGTCTCAGAGATAAGATTAAGATACTGTCACCATGAAATACTATTAAAAAAGAAATATTCCAGAAAATAGAGCAGACAAAGGGGAAAAGAGGTAAGATTCAAGAGTCAGTCAGGAAGGACAACAGCCACATAATAGGAGTTGCAAAAAGTACGAACAGAGAAAGTGGAGGAGGGGGGCAGGATTGATAGTGAAACAATATAAGAAGGACCCCCGGGACCGAAGGACCTAAGTTTCCAAAATGAAAGGATCCACAGATGTGTGACACAGTGGATAAAATAAATCCCTACCAAGGCCCATCACTGTGAAATTTTAAAACACAGGGACAAGGAGAAGACTTTACAGGCTTCGGGCGGGGGTGGGGGGGGGGGAAGGCGGAGAACAGAGGAAACATGCAAAAGATCAAGGACTTTTCAGTAGTAATATTGAATCTATAAACAATGGAGCAGCCTTCAACTCTGTTTTGAAGGGAATTCTTTTCAACCTCAGATTCTATTCCCAGCCAGCCTGTCACATAGGAGGCTAGGTAAGAGAGATTTCAGACATGCAGGCTCTCAAAATATATTACCTTGAATATATGCCTTGTCAGAAAGCTACTAGAAAGCATCCTCTGCCAAAATGCAGCAGTGTACCAAGAAAGGAAAATAAAGGACACAAGATGACACCTGACAGAGAGAAGCCCGTCTAGACTGGAGTAAATCTGAGTGCTTCAGGAGGGCTTTTGAAGGAAGAAGTTCATGCCTAATGTGACTACATGTTTTGAGAGATTTAGTTAACAGAGTTTGAAGCTGAATTAGAGATCAGTATATTAAAAACTAAGCAAACAAAAAACAGCAACTACTAGCCTCTAAGGAAAACAGAAAAGTTGTTCAGGAAAAGGAAAATAATCATACATTGAATAGTACACAGTGTTATACTAACCTTTAATACTGTTTATAAGAGACACACTTAAAACATAAAGACAGAGGGTTGAGAATCAAAGAATAGAAAAAGATATATCAGGCAAATACTAATCAAAAGAAGGCGCAGGTAGCAATATCAGACAACAGATTTTAAGGCAAAAAGCATTACTAGAAATAAAGAGGGTCGCTTAATAATAAAAGGTTCAATTTACCAGGGAGATAAAAACAGTTCTAAATTTAGAGGCACCTAATACTATAGCCTCAAAATAAATAGGGGCAAAATTTTGCAGAATTATAAGGAGAAAGAGACAAATCTAGCATTGTAGTGGAGATCTTTAACATCTTTCAGTAACTAACAGACCAAGCAGACTAAAAATCAGTTAGGATGTAGAAGACTCGAGCAACACAATCTTGATTTAGTAAGCATCTATAGCAGTTGCTTTCAATAATTGAAGAAGAATAATTTCTTTCAAGCACACATAGAATATTTAGGAAGGTTGACCATGTAAAAGGCCATAAATCTGCCTCAAAAACTTCAAAAGAATTTATTCAAAACATTATCTGATCACAATCATAACTCTACTGATAATCAGGCAAAGTTGACTTTCTGGCAACAAGAATAGTAAAGGGAAAAGGGGACATTTCATAATGACATAAGGGTCCATGTCCCAAAAGATATAACAATTCTAAATTTGTATGCACAAATAAATAAAACAAGATTGACAACTAAAAGGAGAAATAGATAAAACCACAACCCTTATGAGAAATCTTGATATACTTCTCTCAGAAATTGATAAAGCAAGCTGATCAAAAAGTCCATAAAGATACAGATTGGAATGCTTTTAACAGATTTGCTGTGACACATATAGAATATTACATGCAACAATTACAGTTGCATATTCTCCTCAAGTGTGCATGGAACGTTTACCAAAATCTACCATGTGCTGATTTATTAAGTATAGGTCTCATGTGTTTCAAATGACTGAAAATTATACAGAGCATGATCTCTGGCCACAAGAGAATTAAACTAGGGATCAAAAACAAAATATAATTTTAAAAGCCCAAATGCTTGGAAGTCAGAAAATACAATTCTAAATAACTCATGTGTCAAAGAAGAAATTAGAATGTTTGTTGTTGTTAATCCTCACCAGAGGACATTTTTTCCATTGATCTTTTTTTTTTCTTTTTTTTTTTTTTTTAAGAGAGAGAGTGGAAGGGAAGGAGGAAGAGAGAGAAACATCAATGTGAGAGAGACACATTGATTGATTGCCTCCTGCACGCCCCCCAAAGGGGAGCTGGGAATCAAACCTGTGATCCTTTGGTCTGTGGGCTGATGCTCTAACCACTGAACCAAACTGGCCAGGGCAAAAATTTTTTTTAATTCTGGATTTTAGAGAGAGAGTAAGGTATTGAGAGAGAGAGAGGAAGATCCATGTGAGAGAGAAATATTGATTGGTTGCCTCCCTTACGTGCCCCGACTGGGGATCAAACCCGCAACCTTTTGGTGTACAGGACAATGCCCCAAATAACTGAGCCACCTGGCCAGGATGAAAATATTTTAAACTGAATAAAAAGAAAATGCGACATCTTAAACTTGCGGCATGATGTTAAACATGCACATGCGTATCTGACAGTGGAGCAAAGGTGTAATGGTCACCGCAAGGAGAAGGTATCTTAAGATCAACAAATGAAGCAGGCAACTCTGAAGAATATAACAGACTTTATTCTGGGGTAATTTACTTAGAGGAAGAGAGAGGAATATTGATGTGAGAGCAACCATCGATTAGTTGTCTCCTGCAAGCCCCCTACAGGGGATCGAGCACACAAACTGGACATGTGCCCTTGACTGGGAATCAAACCCCCAACTGTTTGGTGTGCGGAGTTATGCCCAACCAACTGAACTGCACCAGCCAGGGCTATAAACAGTTTTAACTTAGGTGATGATTTGTTTAATGTCTGGTTCTCCCACCAGACTGTGAGCTCTGTAGGAGGATGACCTCTACTCTATTCTCAACACCCAACATACTGCTTGGCATATACTATAGAGGCTTAAAAAGTATTTGTTGAATAATATTAGAAAAAAATGTGTATAGCACATGTCACATTGTGCTGTTGTTTTTAATCCTCACCTGAGGATGTTTTTTTTTTCATTGATTTTTAGAGAGAGTGGAAGGGAGAGAGAGGGGGAGAGAGAGAGAGAAACATTGATGCGAGAGAGACACATCGCCTGGTTTCCTCTCACACATGCCTCGACCAGGGCCAGGGATCAAACCTGCAACCCAGGTACATGCCCTTGACAGGGAATCGAACCCAAGACCCTTTGGAGCAGAGGCCGACACTCTAACCGTTGAGTCACACTAGCCAGGGCAGACATTGCGTTTTTTTTGTTTGTGTTTTTTAAAAATATATCTTTATTGATTTCAGAGAGAGGAAGGGAGAGGGAGAGGGAGAGATAGAAACAGCCATGTTGAGAGTCATTGACCAGCTGCCTCCTGCATGTCCCATACTGGGGATCGAGCTCACAACCTGGGCATGTGCCCTGACCAGGAATCGAACCCTGATCGCCTGGATACGAGGTCAATGCTCAACCCCTAAGCTACGCTGGCCAGGCTAGACATTGTGTTTTATGTAGACTATTTTATCTAATACAACAACCTTATGAGAGAAGTATCACCACGACTCCTATTTAACAGATAAGGAAACAGAAACTCAGAGAAGGACATGTTCACATGGCTGAAAGCTGACTCCAGAGCCCAGTCTCTTAACTCTGCAGTCAGCTTCCCAGGAAATGAACAGTTGCCAGAGTGCAAGGTCCTGGTGCCATTTTTCACAGTTTGAACATCACCCTCCAAGGTCTTGGAGAGATTTGAAAGTCCTCTGCAGTCCTCTTTCTTTCTTTTCAACTTCCTGTGTTTCACCTTCTCTCAGCTGCGGGAGACCATTGAACATGAGATTCGCGATAGGGGCCTGCAGACCACAACGTTCACCCTCACCAAAGTCATCCAGTTGTATGAAACCAAGAGCTCCCGCCACTCCACCATGATCGTGGGCTGTACGGGCAGTGGCAAGACTACCTCGTGGCGGATTCTTCAGTCCTCCTTGACCTCCTTGTGCCGTACTGGAGACCCCAACTTCAACATCGTTAGAGTAAGGGTTGGCACTGTGAAGTCACTGGTAGAGACTTGAGAAGCAGGAAGACGGTGGAGGCTGGGGACAGGGATACATGGGGTCAGAGAGGGCAGGCTGGGCTAGGAGGCAGCGCCTGGGTCCAAGGAGGCCTGGGAGAGGTGAGAGAAAGGGCAAGTGCAGATCCCTGGGAGATCTTGGGATTTGTGTCTGCCAGCAGCTCAAAACCCTTTCCTGTGTCATTTTTAGGAGTTCCCTTTGAACCCTAAGGCATTGTCCCTAGGGGAGCTGTATGGGGAATATGACCTTAACTCTAATGAGTGGACGGATGGAATCCTATCCAGCGTCATGCGGATGGCATGTGCAGGTACCCAAAGGATCATGGGGTGGGGAGAGCAGATGCCCAAATCTCCTATGGGGGCAGGCATGCTGGGATTAGAAAGCTCAGTTTGGGAGAAAACTGCTTGGAGAATGCTGAGGTACAGAGAAGCATCGGCTTGCATCAACAAGGAGATGAGCGTGGAGGGCCCTAGGTGAGAACGCTCTGGTTTCTTCACTATCTACCTTCTACCAAGATGAGAAGCCGGATGAGAAGTGGATCATTTTTGATGGCCCTGTGGACACACTGTGGATTGAGAGCATGAACTCGGTCATGGATGATAACAAAGTGCTGACCCTCATCAATGGGGAGCGTATCGCAATGCCTGAGCAGGTACAGGGCTGCCCTGACTGCCGAGGCCCTGTAGAAGTGGGAACTGAGGGCATGGGGCAGGGCTAAGGGGAAGAGCAGGAGAGGAAGTTCTGTAGGAGAGAGCTGAGGAGGAGGTCGCCTGGGTTCATGGGGACCTGCGATTGAAGTGCCTGTCTACCGTGGCTGTGGAGAGCAGTTGTATAGAAAAGAACCTTGTGTACCAGGAAGCACTGTGGGAGCCCTCCTCATGTCCATTTCCACTGACATAGGAGGGAGGACCTTCACTATGCACCTGGGATCATGAATTCATGGGCTGTAAAGCCCACCCTTTTCCACCCACTCAGTGTGAGCGAGAGAGTGATTTTTTTTTATATAAAAATAACCTTGAATAAGCCTCATTTCTTTAAGCAAATCATTTGTAAATCTTAGATCTTTATTCATCGTGCCACAGTTGGCACTTGATAGAGTCATCTTGGGGCCTCAGAGTTCTGGGCGGGGAGCAGCGAAAGGCAAGGTTGTGACAAAGTATATCCTTAGGTGTCTCTCCTGTTTGAAGTGGAGAACTTGGCAGTGGCCTCTCCAGCCACCGTGTCTCGCTGTGGGATGGTGTACAGTGACTATGCTGATCTGGGCTGGAAGCCCTATGTTCAGTCATGGCTAGAGAAGAGGCCAAAGGTAGGAAGGGAATCGGCAGGGGAGGGGGGGTAATCAGCATGGCCTACGGGACATAAGAATGAGTAAAGAGCCCTTCATATTCAACTCCAGATTGAGATAGAGCCGCTCCAACGGATGTTCGAAAAATTTATCAACAAGATGCTGACCTTCAAGAAGGACAACTGCAATGAACTGGTGCCTCTACCCGAATACAGTGGGATCATCTCCCTCTGCAAGCTGTACTCGGCCCTGGCCACTCCAGAGAATGGGGTAAGAGGGACCAGAGCAGGGCCAGGCAGGAAGGGCTCATGACTTCCTGGGACACCTTCAGGGAAATGGCATTCTGAGGCAGAATGCGAACACCTGGTTTGAGCAGAACAGACAACAAGGGAAGGCTACACCCACCTTGGATGTAGTAAAGGGTGCACGCACGTGTGTATGTGTGTGCGCGCACAGGCACATGTGCACAAGTGAACACTGGAAGGCCAAACTAAGATCTCTAAATTGGACATTGTACATGATGGGTCTCTCTATAATTTCTTCCTTATACTTTGGGACATGAGGATAGCTCATGTGGTTCCTCATTTCTCTATCCTTTCAAAAAATAAATATTAAGTCTTGGGATACTGGCTCTGCTGGAAGGAGCACCCAACCTAATTTGATGAGGGGTTTTAGAAATTTCCAGATTAATTGATATGTAAGAAAAATTTTTGTTTAGTTTAGAATTGTGTAGTAAGGGCAAAATTGTATGTTTTTCTGTTGAGGTTAAATCACTTCCCCAAAACTGTTTTTATTGGTTTTAAAGACATTGCCAGATAATTAAACTATTAATATAAAGTTATATAATCAATTAAAAATCTATAACAGTACATGTCATTCCTGATACAATTAATGTAACTTAAAACTATATAGATTAAAAAAAAAACTATGTAGGTGAACTTTCAAGGTAACATATAGGAAGAAGACAATAATATAGTGCCAGTGGCTCTCAGGTGCTGAGGAGGACCTTCCAGGGAGGGGCTGAGCCGGGGGGGGGGGGGGGAGAACAACACTGGTGAACAGAACAAAGGAAGGAGGGCATCCTAGGTAAAGAGAATGGGCTTCACAAAAACACGGGGACACGAGTCAGTCCCTGTGGGGCAAGGAAGGGTGGAGGTGGTGTTTTCATGCAGACCCTCTGCAGTGTAGCAGAGACCCCAAGAGGGGGATGGTGAGATGTGTTGCGTGTTGAGGTGAGCTGGAAGGACACACTAAAGATTCTAGATGGACTATGGTAGATGAGAAAGTCTCAACACAATTTCCCACCTTATTTTGAGGATTGAGGATTATTCTAAGACCAAGTTCAATATTCTGGATTGAACAGCATCCTGTGTATCAGATTACTTGCAGTATTAAGTAGTATTTTAATTTAGAACCCATCCTCAAGAGCTCCCACCCATGGGCCTGTGGTTGTTTCACAAAATAGGTTAGAGATGATACAGATGTCAAGTTAGCTGTCTGTTGTCCATTTTCCCCAAGGAGCTCAGTGGAGTTTGCCCAGCCTCACATGCTCCATACACCCTGTCAAAGAGCAGCATCTGCACATGCCCTCTGGGTTGGGGGTTGAGAGCATGAGTTCTAAATATGCTATTTCTGCTCTTAAGTTGGTACATTTAAAATTTTAATCACACAAGTAACAATTGAATCTAGTTTTCTTTTCAAAAATTACAATTTTTCATATAAAGCTAAAGTTGTTTTTGATTGCCTCCACCTTCCCAGTCCTAGTCTACTCCCTTCTCCACAAAAGTAACTACTGTAGTGTGTTTGTATGTGTCATTCTAGGCCTTTAAAAAATACACATTTACATACAAGCCCATAGGTATTCATAGAAAATGTGGTATTGAAAAAATGTATCATGCTAAATACCACACTTGCAATATGCTTATTAAATCAACAATATGTTTTTGAGCTCTATACTGCTACATGTAGATTAATTTCATTACTTTTAACTGCTATAGACAAATCCATGGTAGAACAGGACATTTTATTTTTCCATTCCTCTACTGGTGGACGTTTAGGTCATCTCCAACTTTTTGCAGTTACAAAGAAGTCACTGCAGACAATCCTTGACCTGTTTCCTTGAGACCTGTGGGCATTTCATCAGGGTAGACATGGTGTGGCCGGGTCCCTGCCGTGTCTTTATAACTTAGAGAAGAAACTCAGGGCCACTACTGGACTACAAGGAATTTCAGGGTTATTTAAATGTTTTAGATTTAGGTTTATCTACACCCATGTGGTTTCCCAAACAGAACCAGGAAGGGAGGAAAACTCTAAGCCTTTGTAATGATCTGCCAAAGTAGATCCCTCCATCTCCTATAGATTTAGGGTATTTCCTCTTCACTTTTTCCATCCAGGTGAACCCAGCTGATGGTGAAAACTATATCTCCATGGTAGAGATGACATTTGTGTTCAGCATGATCTGGTCTGTGTGTGCCTCTGTGGATGAGGAAGGCCGCAAGAAGATCGACAGTTACCTCCGAGAGATTGAGGGCTCTTTTCCTAATAAGGTCAGGGCCCCCAAACCTGAGGTCCTATTTTTCCAGAACCCACCAGTATCCCTGATCCTCAGACTCTTCTTGAGTTTCAGCCTGCTAGCCCAGCTCCCTTTCTTTCACCAGTGGTTTGTGAGCATTTTTTCTGGGCAGGGGAGAGCTAAAGGAAGGCTTGTAACCTGACACACATTCCTTCTTTAGGACACGGTATATGAGTATTTTGTGGACCCCAAGATGAGGAGTTGGACATCATTTGAGGATAAGCTCCCTAAGAGCTGGCGCTACCCTTCAAAGTGAGAGACAGGCCTTGGGGGTGGTCCAGACTTGGGGGTGGTTCAGACTTGGAGCTGTGGTTGGTGGGAGATGTGGCGAGAGAGCTGGGGCCTAAAAGCAAAAGTGAGCTATAGAAAGGAGAGGTGGACCCTGGAGCAGAGATGAGTCTTGAGTATAGGAAGTGGGATGGAGGGGAAATGGGACAGGATCTTAAGGAGAAGCCCTGATCCCCAGGTCCCACAGGAGGCAGGGTTGGTGATTGGAGAGTGATGATGCCAGAGGAAGATAAACACTGGGGGGAAGAATGAAGGGGGAATTAGAAAGGAGTGGGCCAATGACCCTTGAGACACAATTCCTCTTCCTCCCTAGTTCCCCCTTCTATAAGATCATGGTGCCCACTGTCGACACAGTTCGTTACAACCACCTGGTGAGCGCCTTGGTGGCCAACCAGAATCCCGTCCTGCTGGTGGGTCCTGTGGGGACTGGAAAAACCTCCATTGCCCAGAGTGTTCTGCAGTCCTTGCCCTCCAGCCAGTGGTCAGTGCTCATTGTCAACATGTCTGCACAGGTGTGTCACAGGACCCAGGGGTCAGGCTGCCCACTCCCCACTCTCCCTCCGCCTTCTGCTCTCTCTTGGGATTCAGGTACCTGACTGACACTCCTCTCTAACTCCATATTTCTTTTGGGGGACCCAAGCATTTATTCTGTGCCTTTTTCACCAGACCACATCCAATAATGTGCAGAGCATCATTGAGAGCAGAGTGGAGAAGCGAACCAAGGGTGTCTATGTGCCGTTTGGGGGGAAAAGCATGATCACCTTTATGGATGACCTAAATATGCCAGCTAAGGACACATTTGGGTCTCAGCCACCCCTGGAGCTGATTCGCCTCTGGATTGACTATGGCTTCTGGTATGATCGTTTGAAGCAGACCATCAAGTACATTCGAGTAAGCTTCTGGGGTATTTGTTCTCTGTTCCCCCCCATGATAGGTTCAGTGCCCCCTCCACTGGGATGCCAGTATAGAATCCTATAATCCTATATTCCTTTCCACACAGGAGTTTACTGCTTTTCTCAGGACTGAGATAACTGGCTCCTAAATTATCAGTTCCTATTATTAGCTCTCCTCATTAACCCTGCCCAAAGGATACTGTCCTCTAACTTCCACTCCTTTTCCCAGGCCTCTGATACCATGCTTACATGCCAACCTGATGCTACTCAGAACTGTCTAGGTGCCCAGGGTCTATAACTACCCCCTCTGGGCCTCCTCTTGTCTCCCATTTTTACAGTAAACACCCCCATGGTATCAGTTCTCTGCTCGCCACTGAGGACCCAGGCAGCCGCCTTCAGCCTTGGCTCTTCTCCCAGGGGGATCTGAGCATCTTGTTTATTTCTTTCTCCTGTGTCAAGGGGCAGCAGCCATTCCAGCCCGGTTTCTGGGGTGCTCATCTATCTGACACTCCGGCTCAAAAACCTACCTAATAAGTAATATATTCTTATGTTTCTGAGAATACATACGTGCACTCGTGTGGACAGATACATACATTAAAAAAAGAAAGTCTAGAAGATGTAATCAAATATTAGTTTTTAACTCACCTCTATTTTCTAATTTGGGTACATGGATTATAATGATGAAGTAAAAACAAACACATTAATAATTCTAAAGAATGTCCCTCATCCCTTTCTTCACTTTACCTTTCCCTGCCCCCATTACTCCTTATTTCCTCCTGCTAATTTTGTCCCTGTCCCCTTCCCATGTGTCCCTCTGTGGACTCCCTTCCTCCCGGCTCCTTTTACATCTTCCCTATTTCTTCACCTTCTCTCATCCCTCTTTAAATCTGTCTCTCCGCCCTATCTTGTCTTTGCTCCCTAGGACATGTTCCTGATGGCTGCCATGGGCCCTCCTGGGGGCGGACGGACTGTCATCTCCCCAAGGCTGCAGAGTCGCTTCAACATCATCAACATGACCTTCCCCACAGTGAGGGCAACTGGAGCCAGTAGAGGGGGGGATTGTAGAAGACAAAACTATCTTTGTTATAGAAAATGAGGGGCAGATCAAGGAGGGGGCTCAGAACCCCTTGAGCAGAGCTGCATACAGGGAGCTGTAATATATAGAGGGGAGACTTCCATCTGTAGAAGCCTTTGCTTCTCCTGAGCTAGGAGAACCACAGGATGAAAGTGTAGCTTGCTGGCTCTGGAATGCCACGACTCTTTGTCCCAGTGGGCAGAGAA
This sequence comes from Miniopterus natalensis, assembly GCF_054644295.1. Lineage (NCBI taxonomy): Eukaryota > Metazoa > Chordata > Mammalia > Chiroptera > Miniopteridae > Miniopterus > Miniopterus natalensis. The sequence goes on along the minus strand of NC_142097.1, from coordinate 9,972,339 downwards.
TGCAGGGGGTCCCAAATAGGCTAAGAAAGGTAAGTCCTACAAGGCCGAGAGCTGAGAGCATTGCCAGGATTAGGGTGAGGCAAATGAGGCACTCAGGGGCGCCAAAAATATTCAGTAATCAAGGTAAATACTATTTTAATGCAATATATTTTTTTAAAAGTAAGCACAAAAATTTATTATGAGCAAAATACAAAAATTTTAAATAAATACAAGATTGGCATAGTACCATGCTGACCCATATTGGAGCCTAAGGCCAGGAACCTGCAAAAGTGAATCAGAGGGCCTTTTTCTAGGAGTCTCAGATCATCCGAATATTTGGCACCATGATCAATCAGAAGCTTCAGGACTTTGAGGAGGAGGTGAAGCCTATTGGGAATGTGGTGACGGAGGCCACTTTAGATGTGTACAACACCGTGGTCCAGCGCTTCCTGCCCACACCTGCCAAGATCCACTACCTCTTCAACCTTCGCGACATCTCTAAGGTAAAACTCCATCCAACCTTGCTCCTTTTGCTTGGCACAGCCACCTTACAGGCATTCTCTTCTCAAAGTAAGCTTTGGAGCTCAGTAGCATTCCATAAACCCAAAATCACCCCCATCCTCGAATGCTGCAGTCTCTGACCTTACCTCTAAAATTCCTGAAGGAAATCTTTCCTTCCCGCATCTCACTAGCTATGCCTCTTCCTTAGGTATTTCAGGGCATGCTTAGAGCCAACAAAGACTTCCACGACACCAAGTCCAGCATCACACGACTCTGGATCCATGAATGTTTCAGGTGAGATGCTTGTGCCCCTCCAGATCTAGGTTTCAGCAGCCTTGCTTCAAGCCCCGCCCTCAACCTCACTCTGATGGTCCTTTTCCTAGGGTCATTCTCCTTATTCCCAGATCTCACCCCAACTCCCTCCCAATAGAGTCTTCTCTGACCGACTGGTTGATGCGGCAGACACGGAAGCATTTGTTACCATCTTAAGTGACAAACTCGGCTCCTTCTTTGACCTCACATTTCATAATCTTTGTCCCAACAAACGTCCTCCTATCTTTGGTGAGCTGGGAGCTGTGGCTACTGTAGGCTGGAGACTCTTTGGAGATGAGTTAGAAGAAGGGTTGGGCATGGAGTCCTGATGTTTAGGGCTCTTTGAGGAAGTGTGGGGAAGACTAGGCATTTGAGACTCTGACGCCGTCTTCCCATGGCCTAGGGGACTTCATGAGGGAGCCCAAAGTGTATGAAGACCTAACTGATCTGACGGTACTGAAGACAGCCATGGAGACGGCTCTAAATGAGTACAATCTGTCACCTGCTGTTGTGCCAATGCATCTGGTGCTCTTCCGAGAGGCTATTGAACACAGTGAGCATTTCCTATTCCCATCCCCTTCCCCAGAATCCCAATTATGGGGTATTTCCAAGGAAACAGGGATTCCTTCCCAGGTCTCTCCTGGAAGTTACCTTCCTTCCTTGCTCCAGATGCCCTTGTGGCAATGGGCGGGGCTTTTTCTCAACAGTGGTGTTTAACAGACATGGTAGAGTTAAAAGTTGAATTGCCACCAGCTGGTGTGGCTCAGTGGCTGAGCTTTGACCTAGGAACCAGGAGGTCACAGTTCAATTCCCAGTGAAGGCACATGTCTAGGTTGCAGGCTTGATCTCCGGTCAGGGGCATACAGGAGGTAGCCAGTCAATGACTCTCTCTCATCATTGATGTTTCTATCTCTTTCACTCTCCCATGCTTTCTCTGAAATCAATGAAAACATATTTTAAAAAAAAGTTGAATTGCCACCAGGGCTTCAGATACTAACCTCTTTCCTCATCTCTTGGTCCCTCTATTTCAGTTCTAGGCATCCCGGTCCCTAGTCTAGGGCCTGGGGGTCCCCTGAGGTTGCTCAGCCAACTCATTGCCCTTGTACCCCACCTCCCAACTCCTAGTCACACGGATTGTGCGGGTCATTGGACAGCCTCGGGGCAACATGCTCTTGGTGGGCATTGGGGGCAGTGGGCGCCAGAGTCTGGCCCGCTTGGCCTCATCTATCTGCGAGTACACCACCTTCCAGATTGAAGTCACCAAACATTATCGGAAGCAGGAGTTCCGAGAAGGTATGACTGGGTTTCTGAAACAGGAGAGGGTTTAGGGCTAGGAGTGAAAGATCAGATGCTTGACATTCTGCAGTGACAAGAAAGAGGAGGGATGGAACCCAGATAGTGAGCTGTGCCAGGCCCATGTGGAAATAGAATGGTGTTGTGTACGTGTTGAAGGATGGGGTAAGGTGCCTAAATCTCAGAAGAGGAGTAAAAGACGGGCTGGTGAATCTGAAGAGTCTGCCTGTTGCCATTTCCTCCTTTTCTCATCTCGCGCAGATATCAAGCGTCTGTACCGCCAGGCTGGGGTAGAACTCAAAGCTACATCCTTCCTTTTCGTGGATACCCAGATTGCTGATGAATCGTTCCTAGAGGACATTAACAACATCCTCAGCTCAGGCGAGGTCCCCAATCTCTACAAGACTGATGAATTTGAAGAAGTATGATCCCTTCCATGCCCTCAACTAGTTGGTTCTTTCACCTTCCTAATTAACCCCTGAAGAAGCCCAGATCCCAGAATATGCTACTGTGGCACCCCCCCTGTCTACGCCACCCCTCCCCATTAGGTGGAAGAGCTGTTCCTCTTCAGTCTTCTTCCCTCAAGGGACACTATTGGATAGAGCTGCTTTAAAACCCACACCCTGTCAGCTCAGCCTCACCACTCTGGTCCTGCCATTGAAACTGCAGCCCTCTGACCCTATGTGGTTTCTGTTCAGATCCAGACACAGATCATAGAGCAGGCCCGGGCAGAGCAGGTGCCAGAGTCCTCGGACAGCCTCTTTGCCTACCTCATTGAGCGCGTGCGCAACAACCTGCACATTGTTCTCTGCCTCAGCCCTGTGGGCGACCCCTTCAGGTGACTCCTGTTATATAGCCTTCTCCCTCTCTCCCTGTGTTAGCCCAGCATTCTTCACAGGGTCCTCTTCCCCTCTTTTGGCCTCCCATACCTTCTGGGAGTTAGCTCCATGAATGGCGCCAGTCTCTACACCCTGAAAGCCCCATCTTCTTTCCATAGACCTTGCCTTTTTTCAGGAAGTTCCTGCTGCTTACATAGAAGTGGTCCACTCCCTTTTGGTGTGACTAGGTGGTTGTTGTTGTTTTTTGGGGGGGGGGGGGTTAAAGAGGGTGTTTTTTTGTTTTGTTTTGAAATTTTTGTGATAAAAAAGACAGAACATTAAATTTACCATCTTAACCATTTTTAAGTGTACAGCTCAGTAGTGTTAAGCATATTCACATTGTTGTACAACAGATCTCTAAAACGTTCTCATTGTGCAGAATTGAAACTCCATACCCACTGAATAACTTTCCATTTCTTCCATTCCCCCATCTCCTGGCAACCACCATTCTACTTTCTGTTTCTATGATATCTCGTATAAGTGGAATCATAGAGTATTGGTCTTTTTGTGACTTGCTTAGTTTACTTAGCATAATGTCCTCATATCATCCATGTTGTAGCATGTATCAGAATTTCCTCCTTTTTAAGGCTGAGTAATATTCCATTGTATGTACAGACCACATTTTATTTGTCTACTCTTGGTATAACTAGATTTTTAAGAGCATTAGAAAGTAGGAAGAAGGCAGAACTTGTACAGAGAGGCAATGTGGGTTCCCATTTTGTTTATTTCTATAGTTATGGTGTATTTACCATGTACCAGGCACTGCATTTTATGTGTCACCTCATTGGATCTACTAACAACCCTAGTTAGTATGCTTTGTTATTCCCATTTTAGAGATTAGGAAGCTGACATTCAAATGGTTAGATCACTTGCCCAAGATCCACACCTAGAAATGTGGAATCAGGTTTTTCTGACCTTAGAACCTGTTTCTAAATACTTCACTGAACTAGTTCTGAGGGGAGAAGAATCTAGACAAGGAGATACAAGAGCCCTAGGTTCCTAGAAAGTAGGTAGACCTGTGACAAAGCCAGTAGCTGGAGGCTGACTCTGCGAATGGACTTAACTGCCTCTCAAAACCCCTCACCAGGAACTGGATCCGCCAGTACCCAGCCTTGGTGAACTGCTCTACCATCAACTGGTTCTCAGAGTGGCCCCGAGAAGCCCTGCTAGAGGTGGCTGAGAAGTACCTCGTGGGAGTAGATCTGGGAACTCAGGAGAATGTGAGATCCTCCTTCCCATCTCTCTGCACACTCCCTTGAGCTTTCTCCCATTTCTGTTCTCCACCTGCCATCACTCTCTGTCTTGTCCTTTCTCCTATGGCCTCAGATCCACAGGAAGGTGGCCCAGATCTTTGTCACCATGCACTGGTCAGTGGCTCAGTATTCCCAGAAGATGCTGTTGGAACTGCGAAGATACAACTATGTCACACCCACGAACTACCTGGAACTTGTGTCTGGATATAAGAAGTACGAAGAAGAGTAGGGGACATAGAGGGCCAGGGAGCTTGGTGTCTTTTGAGGGCAATTACTGAAATGATTTAATGGAAAATATCCAGGAGCTGGCCAACAGGACCCAGACGCTAATGTGGAATGGCAGAGATGCCAGGGGTCTTAGTTTTGCCCAGGAAGTTAGTGAAGGAGAGATGGGCCTTCCAGGGCTGTGGCTGTCTCTAGAGCCCTCTTCACACTCTTTGTCCTTATTTTCTGGAATGTTTTCTTTTCTAACCACAATACACTGGTGACACTGCCATGTATACCCATAATATACACTCAGTCCTCTCCTCTCTGCCTTTAATATCTTCTAGATTTTCCACCATTCCTAAGAATTATATATTTATTCATTAAGGTATATTGAGTATTCTTTATGGGCACAACACAATAATTTGCTTTGAAGAATATAAGAGAAATGTAAAAAAGCCCTCACTTATTGGATTCAGTACTTTAAGGTAAAGAAAAAGCCGTTTATAATAATAATGATAGTCAACATTTAGTTATTCATTTAATATGTATTTTTTGAGCACCTACTATGTGCCAGGCACTATTCTAGATACTTGCAATATACCAGTTAACAAAATAAAGTCCTTGCCTGCCCTGGCCAGTTTGGCTCAGTGTTTAGAGCATTGGCCTGTGGACCAGAGGGTCATGGGTTCAATTCCCGGTCAAGGGCATGTACCTCAGTTGCAGGTTTGATCCCTGGCCCCGGTTGAGGTGCATGTGGGAGGCAACCTATTGATGTGTCAACATCAATGTTTCTTTCTCTCTCTCCCCCTTCTCCTCCCTCCCTTCCACTCCCTATAAAATCAATGGAAAAAATATCCTTGGGTAAGGATTTAAAAATAAATAAACAAACAAATAAACAAACAAATAAATAAATAAATAAAATAAAGTCCTTGACTTCCCTGGGTCATAGACTTACATTGTGTTTACTATTTGCTGGTTACCATACTAAGCCCTCTACATGCATTTTCTTATTTAGTCTAGAAAACAATCCTGCATAGACAGTTTTTTTGGCTTGGACAATGTTAAAACTTTTTGAATGAGTTGCCAACATTTAAAACCCGGGAGTGTTAGAAAAATCCATATTTTTTACTTCTCTCCGAAAATCAGAAATGTTGGCAATACCGAGCCCACATTCATTCCCACATGAAAAAAACAGCCTAGAGACAAAAGATGGCCACCCCCTTGGGACAGGTTTGTGTTTTCTAGTTCCTGCACCCACCCCCGCCTGCTGCACACAAGAGAACAGTGGAAGATTCTCAAGTAGGGAAATGTGGTGAAAGCAGTGTCTGGCTGATATTGACAGTGGTATGTAGAATAAATCAGAGGGATAAGAGTTTGGAAGCACGAAGACCAGTTGGGAAGCTGTTGGCAATGATCCAGGAAGGAAATAATAAAAACCTGACCAGGGTGGTGGTGACAACAGAAAGGAAGACAGGGACCGAGACGCACTGGGACAGGAGGCTACCTAGGGAACTCTCCTCTCTGGGAGTCCAGCCTCTCCAAGTACCTTTTCCCCTTTTGTCCCCCAGGTTGCTGGCAGAGAAGCGGCAGGAGCTGCTGGACCAGGCCAATAAGCTTCGGACAGGATTGTTTAAGATCGATGAAACGAGGGAAAAGGTGGAAGTGATGTCGCTGGAGCTGGAGGATGCCAAGAAAAAGGTGGCTGAGTTCCAGAAACAGTGTGAGGAGTACCTGGTCATCATTGTGCAGCAGAAGCGGGAAGCGGATGAGCAGCAGAAGGTGGGGGGACCTGCAGTAGTCCTGCCCCTCACACCCCTTCACTACCAGTGCTCACTGGGCAGAGGCTTCCAGTCTCCATCGGTTACTCTGTTGGGATGCATGTTCCACTCCTCAGATTCTCTCTGGCATTATCTTTCCTCATTACCACCAACACTGTCAGCCCCACCTTTGCCCAAGGGAAAGACAAAAACCTCAACCTCTTTTTATCCCTAGGCCGTCACAGCCAATAGTGAGAAGATTGCAGTTGAGGAAGTCAAGTGCCAGGCACTGGCTGACAATGCCCAGAAGGATCTAGAAGAGGCATTGCCAGCCCTGGAAGAGGCCATGCGGGTATTGGGGCGGGGGAAAGAGCCTCAAAGTCCCTGGGGGAGTGGGAAGAAGAGCTGGGTCCCGTTCCCGTACAGGACCTGTCTTGCCAGCTGGGTTGACTTCGGTCCTGCTCTCTAAGTGGATCCTTTTCCCAGGCCTTGGAGTCTCTGAACAAGAAGGATATAGGAGAGATCAAGTCTTACGGACGGCCCCCTGCCCAAGTGGAGATAGTGATGCAGGCGGTCATGATTCTTCGAGGCAACGAGCCCACCTGGGCAGAGTCCAAGAGGCAGCTAGGTAAGCTAGAGAGCCAGGAGATAATTAACATCAATTCACCCAGCATTTATTATTAATCGTCTGCTGTGTGTCAGGCACTTGGGGAGACAGAGATGAATGAGGCATTGTACTGACCCTCAAGAGCATAGAGCCTAGTGGAAAAGAGAAGACATAAATATCAGTTAAGATTCTTCAGTTGTAAGTAACAGAAAACAACACATCTTAATTTAAGGAAAATGATAAAAAGAAATTGTTATAAAGATATAGGAATATATCTCAGAATCCAAGGGAGGAATGCCTTGCCCCCCAAAGGGCAAGAATCAGAAAACGGAAAACAAGAGCCCTGCTGCTGCGACATTCTTGTGGTTTTCTCCGCTTTGAGTTCTCTTGGTAGAATATAGCCTGTGAGCCTGAAAGGGTGGTGTGTGGGGTGTTCAGGTGAGAATGCTCAAGGTAAGTGATGTGAAATGAGGCTGGGAAGATTGTGGAGGGTCCTGGGGCCTGTGAGATTCTAGAGAAGGGAGCAAAGTCAACAGAAGAAACTCAGGCTGAAGTCAAATATTCTGGCCTTGGGAACTGAACCCAGGAAAAATGTGGCTATACCTAAGCAGCAGAGGTGCAATCTGGACAATGAGGGTGGAATTAGGCCTTATGACTGAGGCCCCTGATTTTCACCCCACAGGGGAACAGAACTTCATCAAATCACTGATCAACTTTGATAAAGACAATATCTCAGATAAGGTTCTGAAGAAGATTGGGGCCTACTGCGCCCAGCCTGACTTCCAGCCTGACATTATCGGCCGAGTCTCACTTGCTGCCAAGTCCCTCTGCATGTGGGTACGGGCCATGGAGGTAAGCAGGAGCGAGGTGGGATGGGGAGCAGTGAGGCAGGCCTGGGAAAAGGGCGATGCACACAGGACAAAGCTGGGGGAATGGAAGGCCCAGAGGGGAAGGAAGGACCACTGGTGGGTGGGCAACCCCACTGCCTGGCTGTCTCCCTGCAGATGTATGGGCGGCTATATCGGGTGGTGGAGCCCAAGCGGATCCGAATGAATGCTGCATTGGCCCAGCTTCAGGAGAAGCAAGCAGCGCTGGCTGAGGCCCAGGAGAAGCTGCGGGAGGTGAGCCTCAAGCCAGTCTTTTCCTCTCTGATCTCAGGGATGCTTCGTTACCATTCACCTCTCCCCATCTAACCCTTTCCCCCTCTCCCTTCCAGTACTATCTGCCTCCCACTCTATGCCCTTTTTAGACGGGCGGCCTCTGGCTAAGAAAGCCGAGCCAACAGTAGATGTTTACAAAGGCACAGAGGGCACTGTCCCTTGAGTAGTCCTTGCAAAAACTGACTTGGGAGCTGGCCGTCTCTGTCATGGTCTTTGGAGATAAGCCCTGAGATATTAACTGATGAAGTTTGTGTGGCAAATTGGCCTTTGCTGGGAAGGAGGATGTGGAATAGGGCAAGAGTGTCAACATCACTGCTGGGGACCGGAAGAATGTGGGCTGAGGGTATCTGAGCAGGCACTGGGTCGTCTCAGAGGTAGAGGCGCTTACTTACTGTTAACAGTCTAGGCAACCCAGAAGGTGATTTCCTATAAGATGTGTGCACAGATAATTCTCAAACAAAGCAGAATGCAGAGTGCTATTATCAAGAGTTCAAAATTCTTCTAGCCTATCATTTAATTTTTCTATTATTGATTTAATAGGTAATACAATCACATGGTTTGAAATTCAAAAGGTACAAGAGTATCCAATAAGAAGTGTCCCTCCCACCTTCTGCTCTCTAGCCACCAGCTCCTTTCCCTTGTTTATTCACCCAGGGGTGTTCTATGCTTATATAAACAAATATATCTTTTTTCATTTTTTTACATTATACACACTGTTCTGCACTTCCTATCTTATTTCCATATATTGAAGATTGTTCCATATTGGTACCTAAAGAGTTTCTCCTTTCTTTTCACCACTGCATGATATTCCAGTGGGTGGCTATGCCATCATTTATTTAACCATTTCCTTTTTGATGGATGTGTTCATTGATGCCAATATCTTGATCTACACTTGTCCTCAAACCTTGTTGATGCTATCTTTAACTCTATGGAAGTTTAAAATTTTTTATATAACCAAAGCTGGTCATACTGTTTCAAAATGTTTTCAACAAAACCAACTATGGAGAATAGCCAGGTCCAGGTCCAACCTCCTCAAATCAGATGAGGAGCTCGAGGGTTAGTGAGATTAAGTGACAGACATGGGCTAGAACCCGCATTTCCCAACTCCAAGGCCATTGCCACCACAGTTCATCCCAGTCTTTTCCTGTCGCAGCATCTTTGCTGATGGGAGTACAGCTGCCCTTGAAGCCTCTTCTGATTGTGTTTGGGTAGAATCAACCAGGGTAGGCAAGGGGGCTTCTATTTACCCATGATCCTCCATTGCCCCATTCCTGCTGCCATTGTCTCCTCCCAGCCTCTCATGAAACCTTCACTCTTCTACTCTGTTTTTCAAACAGGAATAATCACAGGTGTGGCAATCATTTGGAAAGATTTCTCACTTCTGGATGAATCATACTCTGGGCCAAATAATTAGAGATTGTTTCCTTTATATGTAAAAAATGGGACTTCTGGGGTCAGCTGCCAACAACATCATTCATTAGGCAAATATTTACAGAGTACCCAATGTTAGGTCTCTTGAGAACTCCTAATTGTTAAGAATAAGCAGACAGGGAACCAGAATTTCTTCTTTGTTACTGCAACATAGGTTATGACATATAAGAGCCAAATGCACCTTGTAACAGAACTCAGAATCAGGCACCCTTACCCACCCACTTGCAGAGAGCCCTGTGCTGATGCTAGGCTCCACCCCAGGCCATGGAAGTACAAATCTTTGGTCCTAAGAGATTCTCAGAGCCTGGAAATCAGCATTTTGGGAGCTTTCTTTTCAGAGCCAGCCAGAGGTGGGAAAGCCTGTACATAGCTCTAGGGCTCAGAGGTCTGGAAAGAGGCCCAGAGCCCAATTATATTGCATATCAATCCAAATATTGAGTGAATAGCTTTAATCATTACTCACTCGTTTGGGGCCCTGAAAGTATATTTTCCATAGATCCGATTCTGACATGCAGCAAGGGTTACGAACCACCAGCTTAGAAATTGCTCCAGAAGCCTCTGAAATGGGTCGGGACAGTCTTAATCTACTTCAAGGCAATTGTATGCTCAAGGCTGAAAACTCACCTTCTTTCCTATTTCCCACTCCTAATTATGTCACATTATTCAACATAGTATATTGGAGATTATGCAGTAAGATTGAATGATAGCATTAAAATGCTACAATAATAATAATACACAGAAGTTCCACACGTTTGAATATAACCCCCAGGGAGAAACTAAATTTCAAAGATTAAATCTCTTTGTAAACTAAAGTCCAAATAAATTAAAATCTGAAATCAAATTTTTATGAGTTAAAGATCTAGAAGCCAACATCCTTAAGTTAAAGTCCCTAACCCATCCTCCCCAATTTCTTATTCTGCACAGTTTCAACTGAGGGGTTCTCAGGATCTGGGTCTCAGTTTCCTGACATTGTGATCTGGTCTGTCACTCGATGGAAATGGAAATGCTGCCTGCAGGACTTCAGAGGCTACACTAGATGAGACTTAATGCTCAAGTCTCTCATGAGCATTACTTGAAAATAAAAAGAATTCAAGGAGTTAATAAGGCATTCATGACTTCCAGATAAAATTATGTTCCCAGAAACCAGTTGTTATTGCCCTAAAGACCAGAGTAGAAACTCAGAGGTATTTTTAGGAATGAGGGTGCATGGAGAAAATCTTGTTCCTTCACAGGAATGTCAGTTACCTGGAAACCATGATCAGTGAACTTAACCTAAACTGGGAGAAACTTCAAGCAGTAGAGTCACATAAGAGCTATCATACTCAATAAGCATTTCCTGTACTGGGGGTGTTGGAAATCCACATGTGTATATCTTCTTTTTTTGGAGGGGAGGTTATTGTGGTAAAATACACATAAAATTTACCATTGTAATCATTTTAAAGTGTACAAGTCAGTGGTATTAAGTACATTCACCATATTGTGCAGCCATTACTGTTATCTTGTTCTAGAACTTTTCATCCCTCCAAATGGTAACCCTGTGTATATCCCTTCAGTTTCAGTCCCCACCTTGCGCTCAGGCTCCCTGCTGTGTTGTGATCAGGTATGGTCAGTCCTATACCACAGTGGCTAATATTGCTGCTTCTCTGTGGAATTGCTGAGGTCTACAAAAACTGCCTTTTGGGGAAGGTTTTTGCCTTGTCCCCATGCTTACTCTGTTGGAATATTACCATCAGCAGATTCCCGAACTGAAGCTGCTATTGATGCTGCTGAAGCCTGTGCCCTGGGGCCTTGTGGGGAGCAAGTCCTCTGCCATTTGTGTCTCAAAGCATGGTTTTCCTCCCTTTTGAATCCCCTAAGTTGCTCAGGGATGTTCCATTAAGTCATAGATGATACCTTTATGCCTACTACCCTATCACCTGGAATCTCAGCCAAAACAGAATATTTCTAGCCCGTCTGCCTGTGGACAAGCCACGTGGATTTCAGGCTAGTCCCACCATAACTGAATCCTTAGCCTGGAGTAGAAACTGAATAATGGGACAGCTGATCTAGTGCTGTCTACCTAGGCCTGGCAATAACCATTTAAAGCAAGAACCTATAGTATGCACAAAGCCTAATGCCTTGCCAGTTTAAAAGCCTCGAATCTAATATTCTGTTTTTTGCAACGGGTTTGCCGCCAGAACACAGGTGTCGTGAACACCACAACTAAATCAAAGCCAAAATGGGAAAGGAAAAGACTCATATCAACATCATCATCATTGAACATGTAGATTCCAGCAGGTCTACCACTACTGGCCATCTGATATACAAGTGTGTGGGACTAACAAAAGAACCATCAAAAATTTGAGGAGGCTGCTGAGATGGGGAAGGGCTCCTTCAAGTATGCCTGGGTCTTGGATAAACTGAAAGCTGAATGTGAGCATGGTATCACCATTGATAGCTCCCTGTGGAAATTCGAGATCAGCAAGTATTATGTGACCATCATTGGTGCCTCAGGACACAGAGACTTCATCAGAACATGAGTACATCCCTGGTCGGTGTTGCTCAGTGGCTAGACCGTCGGCCCACTCGCGGAAGGGTCACAAGTTTGATTCCTGGTCCAGCTCATGTACCTGGGTTATAGGTTCCATCCCTGGCCCTGGTCAGAGAGTGTGGGGGAGGCAACCAGTAGATGTGTCTCTTTCACATCAATGTTTCTCTCTCTCCCTCTCTCTCTCTCTCTCTCCCACTTCCTTCTTCCCTCCCTCCCTCCCTCTCTAAAAAAATCAATGGAAAAAATATCCTCTAGTGAGGATTAACAACAACAAACATGATTACAGACACATCTCAGGCTGACTGTGCTGACCTGATTTTTGCTGCTGGGGTTGGTGAATTTGAAGCAGGTATCTCAAGAATGGCACACCCGTGAGCATGCCCTTCTGGCTTACACACTGGGTGTGAAACAACTGATTGTTGGTGTTAACACAGTGAATTCCACTGAGCCACTCTATGGCCAGAAGAGATATGAGGACATTGTTAAAGAAATCAGCACCTTCATTAAGAAAATTGACAGTAGCCTTTGTGCCAATTTCTGTTTGGAACGGCAACAGCATGCTGGAGCCAAGTTCTAACATGCCTTGGTTCAAGGGATGGAAGGTCACCCATAAAGATGGCAGTGCCAGTGGAACCACACTGCTTGAAGCCCTGGATTGCATCCTGCCACCAGCTTGTCCAACTGACAGGCCCCTGCATCTGTCCCTCCAGGATGTCTACAGAATTCGTGGTATTGGTAGACTGTCCCTGTGGGCCGAATGGAGAGTGGTGTTCTCAAATCCAGCATGGTGGTTGCTTTGCTCCAGTCAATGTTACAACTGAAAGTTTGTTGAAATGCACCATGAAGCTTTGAGTGAAGCTCTTCCTGGGGACTGTATGGGCTTCAATGTCAAGAATGTGTCTGTCAAAGATGTTCATTGTGGCAGTGTGGCTGGTGACAATGAAAATGACCCACCAATGGTGCTGGCTCAGTTGAGCATTGTCCCATGCACTCAGAGGTCGCCGGTTTGATTCCTAGTCAGGGTACATGCCCCGGGTTTCAGGTTCGATACCCAGTGGGGGTCTGTGCAGGACAGCTGATTGATGGTTCTCTCTCATTGATGTTTTTCTCTCTCTCTCCCTCTCTCTCTCCTTCTCCCTCTCTCTAAAACCAATAAAAACATATTTTAAAAAATATGATCCACCAAAGGAAGCAGCTGACTTCACAGCCCAGGTGAATATCCTGAACCATTCAGGCCAGATCAGTGCTGGCTATGCCCCTGTGCTGGACTGTCACACGGTTCACGTTGCTCACAGATTTGCTGAGCTGAAGGAGATTGATCATCCTTCTGGGGGAAAGCTAGAAGATGGCCCAAAGTTTTTGAAATCTGGTGATGCTGCCGTCGTCATTATGGTTCCTGGCAAGCCCATGTGTGTTGAGAGCTTCTCTAACTGCCCTCTTCTGGGCCGTTTTGCTGTTTGTGACATGAGACAGACATTTGCTGTGGGTGTCATCAAAGCAGTGGACAAGAAGGCAGCTGGAGCTGGCAAAGTCACCAAGTCTGCCCAGAAAGCTCAGAGGCTAATGAATATTTCCTTCAATACCTGCCACTCCTGTCTTGATCAGTGGTAAAAGGAAGGTCTCAGAACTGTTTGTCTCAACTGGTCATTTAAGTTTAACAGTAAAAGGCTGGTTAATGATTAATGCATTGTAAAAACCTGCAAAAGGAAAGGAGAATGTTTTGTGGACCATTTGTGGGTTTTTGTTTGTGTAGCAGTTTTTAAGTTATCAGTTTTTAAAATCAGTACTTTTAAATGGAAACAACTTGGCCAAAATCTGTCACAGATCTTTTAGACCCACTAAAGCAAAGTTTAATGAGAAGAAGAAAAAATCCAATATTCTGTCCATCGGTGCTTAAAAACAGTCTAACCCCATTTTAACCTAATCAGCAATATCAGGCCATTCCTGCGTTGTAGCTACAGCGGCCTTTATCTTGAGACCCCCGCTGTACCTCATTAAGGCCGTCCTTGAAGCCCACACCTTTCTTGCCCAAGGCCTGTTTCCCTGAAGCTGTACTGCTTTAAACAGTCCTGCTTCTGTAGAACAGCCATTCACCTATGGACAAAGCTACGTCATCTGCCAAGGTCAGAATAACTCAGGGTCAGCTTAAAGCCTTTCACCCAGGCAACAGCAGGTAAAGGTCAGCCACACAAGTGTAAAAACCCACCAGGCCTAACATGAACCTCAACAAATCACTGAAGTCAAAGCACCTGTCCATACCTCAACGTCTGCTCAGGAAACCCTGAGCCCCACCTAAAGCTTCTCAGTGGGTATTCTGGTCTGCAAATACACTTTTTTTTTTTTTTTTTAATTTAAATGCAAATATACTCTTGAGGGAAGCCAAGAACTAGCAGCCTTCTTCTATGCCTGAGCTTTAAACAAATTAAAAAATAAAACAAAAGTCCAAAATGTTACTTTTAAAAACTAAGTTGGAGAATGTCGCTGACATCTGTGGGCGAGTGGTCCCACTAGCTGTGACCCCCATGTTCAGACAGACTTTCCAGGTCACTGGCGTTGCTGGGCAGGCAGAGTGGACTTTGCTCACTCCTAAAAGGAAAGGGCCTGAGCTCAGTTGAGCATTTCCATTTTATTCTTTCCCATTTCACCCCTCGGATCAGTCACACACCTCCCCTGGAGAAGGGGTGTATAAGGGGGTGGAGGAAGTCTTCTGACATGCAAGGGAATGACCAAGATTAAAAATTATAATAAAACATGACCCTTGAAGAAAAGCTAAATCCAGAGATTATTCAGGTTATAGAGAAGAACTTCAAAAGCAAACCTAAGGAAGAAATGACATCCACAAAACAAAAATAAGGTGATAAGAGAAAGAGTCAGGCTCTGGAGGTGTTCCCAGTGGTTAGAGCGTCAGCCCGCACACCACAGGGTCTCAGGTTCAATTCCTAGTCAAGGGCACATACCTGGGTTGCAGGTTCATCCCAGGGCCAGATGGGGGGGGGGGGCATGCAGAGGCAAGTGATCTCTCGATCTCTCTCTCTCTCTCTCTCTCTCCCCCCCTCCCCCTCCCCCCATCCCTTTCACTCTCTCTAAATATCAATGGAAAAAATACCCTCTGATGAGGATTAACACACACACAAAAAAAATTCTGGGAAACTTAAAAATGATCAGTATGACATTCAATAGGAGGGTGGGAAGATAGAGTCAAGAAATATAAAAGAAGAACAAACCAGAAAATATAAGAGATATATAACAGACACCATTGACCAATAAGGATTTCTGAAAGAGAAAACATGTAATCGGGTAAGAGAAAAATATTTAACAACCAGTTCGGCATGCGCAGTGGCCTATCAGAATATGCCTCAGCCACCAGTGGTTCAGCCAGGTCATAACACCGATGCTATTCATGGTATTGGACCTTTATAATCAACCTAAAGACAAAGCACAGAAGACTGGTTGTGGCTTCTGGGTGGGAATGCTACCAACCTTGACAATATAAAAATAAAAGCACAGCTAAAAAAGTTGGGAGGTGAATGCGGGTGAGGGAAAAACCAGGCAATGCTTTCATAGATATAAAATGAAGTTTCAACATGTTATTTAAAGTTATAAGGGTAACCAGTAGAAGAACTAAAACTATTAGGAATAGAGAGAAAGGGGGGGGGTGGTATGGAGGTATAAGGGATTAAATCTTCATTTATCATAGCATAAAGTCAATATAAATAGTCTAAAAGTGATAATCCAGGGAACAGCGGTGTTGAACACACTTATACATGTAGAGGAGGCCTCTGGAAGAATATTCAGGAAGCACGGCACTTTGGCTACCTTGAGGAGGGAGCGGGTGGATGGAGAGCAGGAGTGGGAGGAAGATTTCTCATGTCCTTATGCTTCAGAAATTTTAAGTTGCTCATTCACAAAGTAAAATAAAAAATAAATGGCATCAAGATGTGCTTATGCCCCTACAAGGACATTCGTCACAGCATTAATAGTAGATAATGTTGGAAAGACACAAATGTCTATCAGTAGGAGACTTGTTATATAAAATAATGGTTTTATCATATACAAGATTATTTTGAGGCTTTTAAAAACAGTTACTATTCACCCTTTAGGCACACATACCGGGTCCTGGAAGAGGCTCGATCAGTCCTCTACTTTAGATTTAAGTGACATATTCCAACCTGAGCAGAGCCCATAGGGTGGTGATGAATTGAGGGAGGCTTCTCTAGCAGGTAAAGCTCTCCCCAGAGCCCTGTCTCTGGTATGGAGCCTTGGACTTGCGCCTTTTCCTTTAATGGACTCTTCTTTCTCTCTCCAACAGTTCTAGGGTTCATTTCTAGCTTTTCCTTTCTCTTTCAAGGTCACATTTTGGGTATGGCCTCTGGCATGGAGTGGCAGTCATTTATGTGCACTCTGATCCTTTCTTGCCAACATATCTCGTATGGTTTATGATGCTACAAGAAGTCTGTCTCCTACCCAGCTTTGAGTTTCATTACCAAGTAATTTCTGGGCTCAAGGAAAGAGTGGCGGAGAGAAGGGAAAGAAAACTCATCACACATACTTTATCTTTTTTTCTCCTGACAACAACTCTATATGGTAGGTGTTATAATTCTTATTTTGCACATGAGAAAAACCAGGACTTGAAGAGATTAATTTACTCAAGGTTGTGCAGCCAAAACAATAGCATATTGGTGATTTGAACCCAGAACAATCTGGCCCCAAGTCCTGTGTTTGATTCCTTTCTCTGACTGCTCCCAGGTGGCTGAGAAACTGGAGATGCTAAAGAAACAGTACGATGAGAAGCTGGCACAAAAGGAAGAGCTTCGAAAGAGGTCTAAGGAGATGGAGGTGAAGCTGGAGCGAGCTGGAATGTTGGTGTCTGGGTTGGCTGGTGAGAAGGCCCGATGGGAGGAGACCGTAAAGGTGAGATCAGTTGTACCACCTGGCTCTCCTTCCTCCCTGCCAACTAGTTCCAAGAGCTCCCGTCCCCTTTAGGTTGAGGGACAGTCAGGGAAAATACAGACGCCTGGGTGTAGGGACACCCAAGAATAGGGAAGAGGTGTTCTTCTCCTCCCTTTCCTCACATTTGGTGAGAAGAGTGAAAGGAAAGATTTTTTTGTACCATTGGAGATCTATTTCCATGTTTAGGCACAGCTAGAAAGCACGCCCGAGGATCCTTTATACAGCACATTAACCCAGATAGAAACAGGCAGGGGGATCTTGTCTCTCTGCCTTCAGTGAGCTCTTGGTTTTGTGAAAGTGTTAGGCCTTATCACCAGAATGTAAATAGAATTGCTGTCAAAGATGGAGAACTCAAAAGTAATTAGAACCAGGTTAGAGTTCTCAGGGCACAAAGGTTTAGGAGAGGGAAAGAATCCATTTGATCCAGATAGTGTTCAGAGGAGAGTACCTTCAAAGCATTCCAAGTGTCTCCTAGTGCTGTGGCCCCTGACAGGCTTACACCTCCCCTACTGTCCTCCAGGGCTTGGAGGAGGACCTGGGCTACTTGGTGGGTGACTGTCTTCTGGCAGCTGCTTTCCTGTCCTACATGGGACCCTTCCTGACCAACTACCGGGATGAGATTGTCAACCAGATCTGGATCAGGAAGGTGAGGCTCAGAAATGATGAGTGAGATCTCAGGTTCTGAGACCAGGACCCTTGGGAGTAATAAGAGATATTGGAAAAGGTCTTGGGTGCTGAGCTCAGATCTCCAGGCTGAAATTTGGGGCTCTTCCCTACCCAGATTTGGGAACTTCAGGTTCCTTGCTCACCTCGCTTCACCTTTGATGACTTCCTGTCCAATCCTACCAAAGTTCGGGACTGGAACATCCAAGGGTTGCCCTCAGATGCCTTCTCCACTGAGAATGGCATCATCGTCACCCGTGGCAACAGGTAAGGATGCTGCTGGGAGCATGAGGAGGAATAAGGGCAGAGCCTGTCTTCTGACAGATACTCCCTCCTTCAGGTGGGCACTGATGATTGACCCTCAGGCCCAGGCCCTGAAGTGGATCAAGAACATGGAAGGGAAGCAGGTATAAAGCTGGGAGGCTGTTTTTTCCGCCTTAGAGTCTCTTCCCAAGCCTGTCTCTTCTGAAGGTCCTACCCTTGGGCCATTTTCTTCTTTGAATCCCTGTGTTTCTTCCATCTTTTTTCTTGCTCTCTAGGGCCTTCAGATCATTGACCTGCAGATGAGCGATTACCTTCGAATCTTAGAAAATGCCATCCAGTTTGGATACCCAGTGCTGCTCCAGAATGTGCAGGAATATCTGGACCCCACACTCAACCCCGTGCTCAACAAATCTGTATCTCAAATTGGTCAGGGCCCAGGCTTATTGTGGTATTGGACTGTGGGACAAATTCTAAGGACCAGCTGAGTAGGACACTGGGGAGGAAAGGGCTGGCTCTTTGGCTGTGTCCTCCATTTATCTGTCAGACAGTCCCGGGCTGTCACCGCCACCCCTGGAAGCTGGTAGGGAAACTAATGGGTCAGCCCACACCTGGTCTCATGGGTCCTTGCCCTTGACCCTCTTGTGGATACAGGTGGTCGGCTGCTGATTCGCATTGGAGATAAGGAGATAGAATACAATCCCAGTTTTCGTTTCTACATCACCACTAAGCTCTCCAACCCCCACTACAGCCCAGAGACCTCAGCCAAGACCACCATTGTCAACTTTGCAGTCAAAGAACAGGTGAGTGGGGTCTGATGCCTAGACTGAACTAGGGTGAAGCAGGCAGGGTTGTAGAGCCTGGCAGGATTAAGAAAAAAGCTGATTGTGTTGGGGAGGTACAAGTGACCTGAGAGGGGTAAAGGGATGGAAAGGATGAAGGTTGCTGGAGTGAGATTCTTGCCATGAGTCCTGGCATCCTTCTAGGGCCTAGAGGCCCAACTGCTGGGCATTGTGGTCCGGAAGGAGCGGCCTGAGTTGGAGGAGCAGAAGGACTCACTAGTCATCAATATCGCTGCTGGCAAGAAAAAGCTCAAGGAGCTGGAGGATGAGATCCTTCGGTGAGACCTTGCCTCCACCCTCCCGCTGGTCCACTCACAGACACAACTAGCACAGCAGGGGGCTGATGGAGCCCCTGCCCCCTCCATCCATGTGCCTCTTGGCTCCCCTCCAGGCTGCTGAATGAGGCCACAGGCTCCCTGCTAGATGATGTGCAGCTGGTGAACACCCTTCAGACCTCCAAGATAACCGCCACAGAGGTGACTGAGCAGCTGGAGACCAGTGAAACCACGGAGATCAACATTGACTTGGCCCGTGAGGTGAGCTCCTGTGCCCTCCAGCCCAGCCCCACTAGCCATCAAGAAGCAACTCTAATCATGCTTGAGGAACCATCCCTCCCTGAATCCCTGCCATCTGCCATGCTCCTCTATGTCCTCTGACTCTGCCCCCTCTGCAGGCTTACCGCCCTTGTGCCCAGCGGGCATCAGTCCTGTTCTTCGTGCTCAATGACATGGGCCGCATCGACCCCATGTACCAATTCTCGCTGGATGCCTACATCAACCTCTTTATCCTCAGCATTGATAAAAGCCATCGTAGCAACAAGCTGGAGGACCGCATTGACTACCTGAATGAATATCATACCTATGCTGTCTACAGGTTTGAGGCTTCTCCCCACATGCCCTAGGCAGGAGGCCAAGTGGCTGGCTCTAACGCTGACCCTTCTTGCTAGTTGTGCCTTAGCGCTTTCCCATACCACCATCTTGGTCTCCTGCTCTCCTCCCCATACACCTTCCAGAGGTAGCTTATCCATTGTCATGGTCCAACCATCACCTGTGGGCTGACTGTTCCCAGTTTTACATCTTTAGCTCTCCCTTGAACATTGAACTTATGTATACAACTGTCTACTATACCAGCACTTTTCAAATAGTAATATAAAGCACAGGAATCTTGTTAAATACAGATTCAGATTCAGTAAGTTGAGGGTAGGACCTGAGGGCCTACATGTCTAATGCTCCTGGTGAGTAGCAGGGTGCTTGACTTCCCTACATATACACCCTGCAGACCCCTCAAGTTCAGCTTGTTTCAGGTCAAACTCATTATCTACCCTTTTCCTTCAAGGTCCTCACCCTTAAATGGCACCAATGCCCACTCCCCAGTCACCCCAGCCAGAGAGTGGAAGAATGAAAGTTCTCCGTGACTCTTCCCTCTCCTTGCCTTTCAGATCAGTCACCAGGTTTTGCTCATGTATCTTTGTGCAAATGGTTCCCTCCCAGTTCTCCCCACGGCTACAACTGCACTTTAGTTCAGGCCTTCATGATCTTTCTTTCTAAATTGCACAACCATCTCCTAACAGGTCATCCTGCCTCTAATTTTTTCCCTCTCCAATGTGCCCTCTTGTAGCTGTCTGTGAGAGCCTTCTGAACATGAATCTGATCATGCCACTCCTGGCTTAAATTCTTCGCGACCTGTCCTCCACTTGCCTCCTCAGCTTCACCTTTCCCCACCTTCCACTGGATGCCTGAGCAGTGCCAACTGCCTTCCATGTCTGCTTCCCCCAAACCCCACCTCTACATTTGCTTCTGCTCTGGGCTCTCCATGGAGTCCTCCCCTCTCTTCCTCTTCTACATCACTCAGTAACTCTGCTGCACCTCAGAGCAACTCCACTAAGAAACTTCCCTCTCTATGGCTGGTCTGGCTCAGTTGGTTGGGTGTCGTCCAGTGCACCAAGAGGTTGCTGGTTCCATTCCTGGTCAGGGCACAGGCCAGGATTGTGGGCTTAATCCCTGGTAGAGGGCATGCAGGAGGCAGCTGCTACATATTACCCTCTCACATCAATGTTTCTCTCTTCTCCCTTTCTCCCTCTCTCTAAAAATCAGTAAACTATTCTTTAAAACAACAACAACAACAAAAACTTTCCTTGTGTCCACCAGGCATGGTGGGCACCCCTGTCCTGTGATCCCTTCACTCACTGCCACCCTCTATAGAATTCATCACATCGTTGCATAATCAGTGGCCTCTCTCATCCATTTGTCCTTCCCATGCTACCTGACTTCCTCCAGGACAGAGACTCTGGCTTATTCATATTTGTGTCTTCAGGACCTGGAAGAGTGCCTGGCACATAGTAAGGGTCCAGTCAATATTGGGTGTTTTTTAATAGAAACGAATGATTGATTTTACCAGTGAACTCTGAGAAAATCATGTGCTTTCTCTAGGTCCCTGAGTGCTTGGCAGTTTATAGGAGGTTTGAACTAGATGTGATAAAGATCCTTCTTCTGCATAGGACTCTGCGGTTGTATGATGTTTGCTCAGTAAGCGTTCATATTGAGTGTCTTCCCCCCTCCACCCTCCCTGTCCCCTTCTCTCAGATATACCTGCCGCACCCTTTTTGAGCGCCACAAGCTGCTATTCAGTTTTCAGATGTGTGCAAAAATCCTGGAGACTTCTGGCAAGCTCAACATGGATGAGTACAACTTCTTTCTACGTGGTGGTGTGGTGAGTTGGGTAGAGGGCACATCCTAGTGTGGGGTGGTCAAGGTTGAGGATGGTGGCAGGTATGAAGAGGACTCCAGACCTGGAGGATGAGGCCCAAAGCTCCAGCAAGTGAGCTGAGGAGAACTGCCAGGAGTAGGGGCATGATGAGCTCTCTTGGGCTATGGCAGTGACTTGCCATGCTCACATTACAGGTGGGACTTTTGGGGCCCCTCTTACCTGTGACCCCTGATTGGCATGATCTTGCAGCTCTTTCACTACCTCTCAAGCCACTCTTTCCCTGGCCTGCAGCATGGCCACCATGACACTGTCCTCCTTGCAAGCACCTCAGCGCTTTCCCCACCCTTCCCCCTGTGTTGCATTTGCTTGGCAAACTACCACTCTGGTTAGATCCTGCTCTACTGTTCCTGTGTGGCCCATGCAGCTGAATGTGGCTGGAGAAAAACACCCACACATGAACCTCACAACGATACTGCATTTCCCTGGGCTAGTCAGTCCCCCATCCCCGTGGACAACAGTTTCATTTATTTTGACACCTTCACGTCACCTCTCATCTGGGTTTTAGCAGTAACCTCCCAATGCCCGCCACCCCAGATCTCTCAACTCAGTGGCAAGAGATTCTTTTAAAATGGTTGCACATCACTGATGTCATCTCCCACCGTCCAGCTTCTCAATCCACCCACTCCAGCTGCACAGGCCTCCTTGCTGTCACAGGCATGTCCCACCTTAGGGCCTTTTACGCTGGCTGTTCCTTCTCCCAGAAAACTACACCCTCAGGTGTACACACTTGGCCCCTCTCTCACCTCCTCCAATATTTGATTCAAATCTCACCTCCTAAGACATCCTTGACTTTCTCATTTAACACTTTAGACTACCCCTCAGCACTTCAATCTTCCTTATCTCCCTCAACTTATTCTATTTTTCCATGGCACTGGAAAAATCTCTAATATACTAGATAATTCACTCATTTATGTTTTGGTTCATTATCTGCCCTCTCATGTTGGAAAAAAGCTACTTAGGGGCATATATATTTGTACTTTTTGTTCAGTGATGTATTCCATGTGCTTAAAAAACTTGCAGTTGGTGAACAATAAATATTTGTTCAAGAGTGAAGGGAATTTGCTCTTCTCTGAAGGGTGAAGCTACCAGTTGATAGGATTAGGTAAGATGCAACCACCAGAGGGCGCAAGCTCCCTAAATTTGAACTGTGATAGCTCTACAGTAGCTGAGAGGCTGAAACCCCCATTTATTTCCTTAATAAAGGTGGATTCCAATCCATCTTGGATTCCTGTATTCATTTTTCCATTCTGTTTCATGTAAGACTCATCTTGGATTTCCCATGTTTTAAAAAAAAAGGTAACTTTCTTTTGGAGATGTTCCCAGTCAATCCCTTTTTCCTGTCTCCTTTCCCCCAGGTCCTGGATCGGGAGGGCCAAATGGATAACCCATGTACTAGCTGGCTCGCAGATGCCTACTGGGATAACATCACAGAGCTAGACAAACTAACCAATTTTCATGGACTCATGAACTCCTTTGAACAGTATCCTCGTGACTGGTACCAGTGGTATACCAATGCCACCCCGGAGAAGGCTATGCTGCCAGGTGCCCAGGCATCTGAGCCTCCCCACTCCTGCATTTTTCCTTCCCTCCATTCAGCCCATGTGCTTGCCCTTCCCTTTGTTCTTTATCCCCTCTCCCAAGTTCCCCTCATCCAGCTGCCTCCTGGCAGAGCATTCCCTGCAGGTGCCCCTTTGTTTAAACTCCCTGCTCTTCCACACTCACCCTACAAAAACTCAACTCAACTCATCCCCAGGTGAGTGGGAGAATGCTTGCAATGAAATGCAACGGATGCTGATTGTTCGCTCCCTACGCCAGGACCGAGTGGCATTCTGTGTTACCTCTTTCATTGTCTCCAACCTTGGCTCCCGCTTCATTGAACCACCTGTGCTAAACATGAAGTTGGTCAGTGGCTTGGTTTCCTTGCCCGCACCACCCCTGGGTCCTTCCTGCCTCCCTCTCCCCATTCCAGTCTACCATATGCATTTCCTCTATCTCTCTCCCACTCATGTTACTTGGCCTTCTGCTTGAGGCCATACCCTATGCTTCTGACAGGTGCTGGAGGACTCAACCCCACGAACCCCACTGGTATTCATCCTGTCCCCTGGTGTGGACCCCACCAGTGCCCTGCTCCAGCTGGCAGAGCACACAGGCATGGCTCAGCGTTTTCATGCCCTGTCCCTGGGCCAAGGCCAAGCCCCCATTGCTGCTCGGCTCCTCCGAGAGGGCATGTTTCAGGGTTAGTGTCATTCTTGTCCTTCTACCCCCTCCTTGGCCCTGATCCTACTCACCAGAGCCTCCAGCCTCAATCACACTGCCATAACTGCAGCTCCCACTTTTCCAGAAGGCCCCAGGAGTGGCAGACCTGAGCATTTTGAGCCCCTTCCCACATACATACAATCAGATGGATAGTGTGGGGACAGATGGGGTTTAGAGAATGGGTCCCACTGAATCTAGTATCTCCTTGCAGGACATTGGGTATTCCTGGCTAACTGCCATCTGTCACTCTCTTGGATGCCTAATCTGGACAAACTGGTGGAACAACTGCAGGTGGAGGATCCTCACCCTTCCTTCCGCCTGTGGCTCAGCTCTAGTCCCCACCCCGACTTCCCTATCTCAATCTTACAGGCCAGCATCAAGATGACCACAGAACCACCAAAGGTATGGGCGACTGTAGATAGCCAGCATCGACCATACCATCTGGTCTACCTTTCCTTCTGCTAGCATCAGAGAGGGCTTAACCTTAACAACATGTTTTGATTCTACTGTCCTCTAAAAAATTTTATCTCATTTCTCTTGTCTTTGTGCCAAACTCTTAGAACATAATAGTAATACCTGATTTTCTTGAGTGTTGTTATGTGCCATGCATTGTTCTAATCGATTTACATTTATTAATTCATTTAATACATACACACACACACACACTATCAGGTAAATGCTATTAACCCATTTTACAGATAGGAAACTGAGGCACTGAAGAGTAAATACCTAGTCCAGAGAACCTTCCTGTTTCCCAAAGTTGTCTTACATTCTCTCCCTAATGTCACACTTGGCTGGGCCCCCTTCTCTCCCTTCTCTCCAACTCTATTGAAACTTTTATCTCCAATATTACAAGGTCACTGTTTTGTTTTGTTTTGTTTTGTTTTAACATTGTTTTAAAGAATATGTCTTTATTGATTTCAGACAGAGGAAGGGAGAGGGAGAGAGAGAAACATGAATGATGTCAGTCATTGATTGGCTGCCTCCTGCATGCCCCCTATTGGGGGTAGAGCCGCAACCAATGGAACCTAACCCCGATATCCTTGCTGGGCACAAGGTCACTGTTGAATGCCATCACACTGATCCTTTAAAATCTGATCATGCTGTCTGTACCTATGAGTTATTTTTGTTTTGTTTGTGCTTTTTGTTTTATATCCTACATATTAGTGAAATAATACAGTTCTTGTCCTTTTCTGTCTGACTTATTTCACTTAGCAAAATACTCTTAAGGTTCATGCAGGTTGCCTAAATATGGTAATATTTCATCTTTTTTAATTAAGAAAATCTGATCATGTTGCTACATCCCACCCATTTACCCCCTGCTTAAACTATTTAGTAGCTTTTCATTGCTTTTAGGCAAGATCGAAACCCATATTAACACGGCCTGTGTATCCCAGCAGGCACCTCCCCCCTTCGTCCTTGCCACTCTCCCCTCCCTTTCTTTGCTGTACCTACACCATTAATTTTTAAATCTTTTTGTTCTTCCTCAATAAACCCTGTATTCTCCTGCCCTAAGGCTCTTGTTTATGCTGCTCTCTCCTTTCCTCCCCATCCCTTCTTTGCCCCTTCTAGTCTCAGGAAGCCTCTGACCTCCATGTCTAGGTCCACATCCCAGCGGCCACTCTTGTGAAACATCTACCACTCCTGGCTCTTACTGCCACAGTAATTTTACATGTGTCAGTGTAATCCTCCTCAATTCCCCTAATTCTCTAGACTGCAAGCTCCATGAGGGCAGGCACCATGGGGTTTTTCTCTTTCTCACCATTTTGCTCATCCTATGGCTGGAGCAGGGACTTGTATGTAGCAGATGCTCAACAAGTAAACGCTGTTTGAATGCACACGTGCTTGGAGGTCTCTCTTGGGGGTCCTGAGTCCTCCTCGAACACCCCGGGTAGTTGACAGAGGACTGTCCCTTTCTCTGGTTTCCCTGACACACACTCCCACTTATCCCTCTGCCTCTTGTGACATCATTTATTCTGTGCTGCTTTCTCTTCCTGTCCCGTGGTTGTATCTGAAGACAGTCCTTGACCTCCGGCTTTTCTCATTCCTCATTTCCTCCTTTCCCAACTTGATGAAGAAATTGCCCTTTCCCCAATTCAACTCCAGTCCCCATCTCTGGCTCCAGTAGCAGACTCAGTGCCAGGTCTGAATTCCATCTGATGACAAAACATTTATTTCTTCTTGACAAGTCCCACATTCAAAACAAGTCATCAGCGCTTCCACCATAGATCATATCATCATCTTATTTTTGTTAATGGTGCCACTATTTTTTTTAAAGAGATATGTTTAAAGTTGATTTTTATTTACCTTTATTTTTTTTCTGCCAAAAAAGCATTCCATGTCCCCATTTAAAAATGTAAAATAGTCCAGAAATATGTCCCCAGTGTAACAGAATATTTTTTTATTCATTTTTTAAAAGAACTTTTTTTCTTTGCCTTCTAAGAGAGGCGTGTGCCTTGGTAGCTAGATCGAGTACCCTGTGATGGGTAGAGGTGTATAAGTGCAAAGGTAGGTGCTATTTAGGTCTGCTTCATGAAGGGGGCAATGAGTCTGAGGGAAACCTAGGAGGAGGGAGAGAGGAATCAGCAATGGGGGGGCTCGGAGGAGAGAGAGGCCATCTGGCTTTGCCCAGGAGTGCTTTTTGTGAAAGACAGAACCTCCTTGCGATCAGCCAAATCTTCAGTGGAAGTAGAATATTCAGGGTTTACTTGGTACAACTGGATTTCTTTTGGAAGCTTACAAAAAGGCCAGTATTTTGAAATATTTTATTTGGAAATTATTTTAAATTTACAGAAAAATTGTAAGAATAACAATAGTGCAATGAACACCCACATATATGTTACCCAGATTCATCTATTGTTAACATTTTGCCCCACTTGCCATATCATTTGATCTCTCTCTGTTTTTCTCTTTTCACACATACACACCTTTTCTGAGCCATTTGAAAGTAAGATACGTATATCATGGTCCTTTACTGCTAAGTACTTAAATGTATTTCAACATAAATGGCTCAACCCTAAGAATAAGATTGTTCTCGTATAACTGCAGCACAGTTACCAAATTAAAAAAAAAAAGATGCAGCCCTGGCTGGTGGTCTCAGTGGTTAGAGAGTCAGCCCACACACCAAAGGGTTGCAGCTTCGATTCTTGGTCAAAGGCACATGCCTGGATTGCAGGTTCAATCCCTAGCCCGATTGGGCACGTGATGGAGAGAACCAATCAATGTGTTTCTCTCACACCAATATTTCTAACTCACTCTCTATAAAAATCAATGGAAAAAACATCCTCGGGTGAGGATTAATTTTAAAAATTGATATAATATTTTCATTTAAATCTATTATATATTCATTTTTTGTTAAATGATCCAATCATGGCCTTTATAAATCCACCCCTTCCCCCAGAACAGGATCCAATCTAGATCAGTATTTTGTTGTCCTGTGAAAGAGGCCAGGTTTTGCCTCTACGTATACAAAGTCAGCCCAAATAGTCAAGGGGATGGTGGTTCATCTGAGTTTTACTTCAAATTAGAAAGTCCCCATTAATTACAGCCCCCAGTTTGGGGTATAATCCTGGAGTATGTTCTTGGATCACTGCCGGCCATCCAGTCTTTTAAAAGTAGATACAAAAGAATATTTATGAAATATATGCAAAATATAACAGATCAAGATTCAATAAATACCTGTGTGCCCATCACCCTGTGTAAGAAAGATTATAATTTTTCTTTAAAGTCTCCGTGCACTTCTCCTCAATCTCACTACCTTTTCTCCCCACTCAGAAGAAGCTATTATTCTGAATGTTGTGTTTGTCACTTTCTTTTCTTTTCTTTATAATTTTAACAAAAAAGTTTGCATGGCTAATGAAACCATGCCATATAAACTTTATGTACTTGACATTTATTCATGCTGTTCTTCATGTTTTGTAGTTCTTATATTCCAGGTCACTAGCCTTTGTAAATTACGTGTTTTGTGGGTTGTCTTTTTTCTTTATGTTATTTTTCAGTGGATAGAAATTCTTAGTTTTTATCAGGTTTAATTTAGCTATCTCCTTTTTCAGGGGTTGTGCTCCTATGTCTTGTTCAAGAAATCTTTGCTTACTCCAAGGTGATAAAGGCACTCTCTTATACTTGCCTTGAAAACAGTTTTATAACTTGACTTTCACATATAGGTTTTCAGTCACTTCAAATAAATTTTTGTGAGTGTAGAATGAAGTAGAGGTCTAATATTTTTTCCACATGGATAACCAATTCTCCCAGTACTATTATTGAACAGCCCACAATTACCCTTCTGATCTGCAATGTGTCTGCTCAGCCTTAAATTATGTTTAAATCATATATGCATATATATGTATATGTATGTATGTGTATATACATATACATATACATATATACATACATATATACATACACATATATACATACATATATATACATATATATATGTTTCTGGGTCCTTTATTCTGTTAATTGATCAAGTTGTTTATATTGGGGTCACTATACACTATCTTAATTACCATAGAGCTCTATAATAATTCTTTATAGCTGGTAAGGCAAGTCTCCTTACCTTATTTTTCTTTAGGCTACTCTCCAACATAAATTTTTCTTAATATGTTTTTATTGATTTCAGAGAGAGGGAGAGAGACATAGAAACATCAATGATGTGGGAGTCATTGATCAGCTGCCTCCTGCACACCCCCTACTGGGGATGGAGCCTGAAACCTGGGCATGCGCCCTGAGAATCGAACCTCCTGGTTCATAGGTTGATGCTCAACCACTGAGCCACACCAGCTGGGCTCCAACATAAATTTTGGAATTAGCTTATCAAGTTCCACAAAAAAATCCTATGGATCAATTTTGAAGAAATCTACATCTGTAGGATATTGAGCCTCCCAATCCATGAAAATAGTATGTCTCTTCATTTGTTCTTTATTTCAATAAAGTTTTGTAATTTTCTCTATGAAGATTTGTATATTTTTATTAGATTTATTCACACCTTACATATTTCGATGTTATAAATGGCATTTTAAAAATCACATTTTCTTTTTGTTACTGCTTTCTCCAATATTCTTGCTTCAGTTTTCTCACTAATCCATTCTGTCCATAATAGGTGAGTCTTCTTAAGACACTGTTTCAGCATATCACTGTTCTACTCAAGACAGCAAGTGGCTCCATGACACCTGGTGAATCAGGTCCAAATGGCTCAAGATGTCATTCTTATTGCATCTCCATCTGTTAATGGCCCTTCTTACCCAACCTGAGCACTCACACTTGACTTCAGTTAGATTCATCTTCTCACTTATCTTCCCCTTTGTGTCTCTTTCCTTCAGTTCTTTCCACCTCCTGAAAACCAAGACTCTCCTCTCAGCTTAGTCACATCCTTCCCCTTTGTAACACTTAGCCCAAATTCCAACTTATTCACATACAATATTCCTCCTTGATGATATACTATGGCCCTTTTAATCTATACTGAACCTTTGCACATAACATAGTGTTCATTTTTGTTCATTAATAGTTGCATGTATATCTTTGCCTTTTTCCTATTTTCTGGTACTCCCAAATTGAGTTGGCCTACCCATCATTGAGAACATTGTGACTGAGAAGATCAAAAGTGGGAGGACAAGAAGGTAGGGCTGCCACTAGCCCATACAGTGCCTGTGTGTAAATTAGAGAAAGGCAGCCAGCCCTGAGAATGAGGGTGCATGTTGGCATGCAGATCAAGGGCTAGATTTCAGCCTCTACTCAGCTCTTCAGCCAGTGCCCTTGTGCAGTGAGCAACTTCCACAACTGTAGACAGTGGTGCTAGTGGCAGAGCAGAGCAAGATGATGCCATCCCTTCTCTGTACTTCATTGTCCTCAGGGCCTAAAGGCCAACATGACACGTCTTTACCAACTGATGACGGAACCACAGTTTTCCCGTTGCTCCAAACCTGCTAAGTATAAGAAGCTGCTGTTTGCACTCTGCTTCTTCCACTCGGTATTACTTGAACGCAAAAAGTTCCTGCAGCTTGGCTGGAACATTATCTATGGCTTCAATGACTCCGACTTTGAGGTTTGTTCTAACCAGGGGTCCCTTATCCCAGCCCTATCTTCTTACACTTCTGGCCCCATGGCTCCCCTATAGGAATATCCACTGACAGCCTATGTTCAAGTCCCATTGGAAAATTAAAAAAAAAAAAGTCCCACTGGAAGAGTTCCTACAATAACTATATGTGGGGCTGGGGGTTTGGGCTGGGACCATGCACAGGTGTCAGAGAATTTGCTGAGCCTCTATCTGGATGAGTATGAGGAGACACCCTGGGATGCGCTCAAGTACCTCATTGCTGGCATCAACTACGGTGGGCACGTCACGGATGACTGGGACCGGCGCCTGCTCACCACCTACATCAATGATTATTTCTGTGACCAGTCTCTATCAACCCCCTCCTACCGGTGAGGGGGAGATGGCACTGAACAGGGGGCCAGAGGACACAAAGAGACCAGGCGGTAGGACAGGGGGGAAGGGGAAGTGTTTGAGGAGAGAATATGAAATTGGTAGAAGGCAGAGTGTGTGGAATTGGGAGGAAGAGCAAGAGCAGAGAGCTGGACAAATGGGTCATACATAGGGACTGGGGTCTTGGCCTGGCATTGAAACCCCCAAGTCCTCACAATGTGGTGATAATTATGCTGTGGCTCCCCAGGTTGTCAGTATTGGAGACTTATTTCATCCCCAAGGATGGCAGTCTGGCCTCTTACAAGGAGTACATCAGCATGTTGCCTGGCATGGACCCCCCTGAGGCCTTTGGCCAGCACCCCAATGCAGATGTGGCCTCCCAGATCACTGAGGCGCGAACTCTCTTTGAGACTCTGTTTTCCCTGCAACCCCAGATTACACCCTCCAGGGGTGGAGGCCAGAGCCGGGAAGAGAAGGTAAGAACAGACAGACACCTGGGGGAGGAAAAGCCATGAGGAAGAGAGGGCTGCACTCAGAACTCCTGCTTCATCAGGTCCTTGAGTTGGCCACTGATGTGAAACAGAAGATTCCTGAAATGATCGACTATGAGGGGACCCGAAAACTGCTGGCTCTGGACCCCTCCCCTCTCAATGTGGTCCTTCTGCAGGAGATCCAGAGATACAATAAGCTTATGGAGACCATCCTGTAAGATGGAGAGGGGCTCTGCAGAATGTGGGGAGGGGGCAAGAGGAAGCCTTCACTTCCTGCCTAAGATGACTCTTCCAGGACCATCCCATCTCTAACCATCCACCCTATCCTGCTCAGGTTCTCACTGACAGACCTGGAAAAAGGCATTCAGGGCCTCATCGTCATGTCTACAAGCCTGGAAGAGATTTTCAATTGTATCTTTGATGCCCATGTCCCTCCACTCTGGGGAAAGGCAAGATTACACCACTGTTGATCCTATTCCAACAATGAGATCTCTTCTCACCCTGTGTCCCTGGTCTCCTGGTTCTTGGTAGGCATAGAGCAAAATGCAGTAAGCCTGGACTTTGGAGCCAGGAAGGTTCAAGGTTGAAATCTGGCTCTGCCATTCACTGACTGACTTTGCACAAGATATTAATTTAGAATCTTACTCAGGGCAAGTTACTAATCTCTCCAAGGATGTTTCAAGGATTCCCAGTACTATGCATAACACTTAGTAGGTGCTTCATTAATGGTGACTGGTTACTGTTACTCTTGCTATTGTTGTTAATTAATAGTTGTCATTTTATGCTTCTTTCCTGGGAAATGGCTTTTGGAGTGCTTTATCCAACTGAAGTTGGGGAGCAGGGGCTGACATCACACTCTCTTCTCATATTTGCTCCAACTGCTCAAAATAAGGACTTGAATGCATGAATGAATGAACACATACTGCCTCCTCCTCCAGGCATATCCCTCGCAAAAGCCACTGGCTGCATGGACCCGGGACTTGGCCCTGCGTGTGGAACAGTTTGAGCTATGGGCTAGTCGTGCCCGGCCTCCTGTGATCTTCTGGCTGTCTGGATTCACCTTTCCCACTGGCTTCCTCACTGCTGTACTGCAGTCTTCAGCTCGCCAAAACAATGTGAGCCATGTGGAAAGTGTTATAGGGACTGGATGCTGAGGACATGTACTTGCTCCACCCTTATTCTCACCTTCAATCCCCAGATTTCAGTGGACAGCCTCTCTTGGGAGTTTATCGTTTCCACTGTGGATGACAGCAACCTAGTGTATCCACCCAAGGTGGGAACCAGATGTGCTTGGGGCTCTGAGCAAAGGCGGGTCTGGTGGAGGAGGGTGCTGGGAGCAAAGGTGGGAAACAATTAGTTGAGTAGAGAAGTGGCAGGTCAGGGGTGCTGGCAATCAATGGTTTTGACTTCCCTGTAACCTGCCCCCATGTCTCCCCAGGACGGTGTCTGGGTTCGAGGCCTGTACCTAGAGGGTGCCGGCTGGGACCGGAAGAACTCCTGCTTGGTGGAGGCAGAACCCATGCAGCTTGTCTGCCTCATGCCCACAATCCACTTCCGGCCTACAGAGAGTAGAAAGAAGAGTGCCAAGGGTGGGCCACTCCTTTAGACCTGCCTGCCCCATCCCTAGTTTGTATCCTAACCCATCCTTTGCCCCATCCCTCCCGCACAGATGCTCCTGCCCTGTTTTCCCAGATGCTTCTGGGATCTGATTCCTTCTCTTTTTTCCTCAGGTATGTACTCCTGTCCTTGCTATTACTATCCCACCCGGGCAGGCAGCTCAGACAGAGCTTCCTTTGTCATCGGCATCGACCTCCGGTGTGGGACCATGACATCTGATCATTGGATCAAGAGGGGCACTGCTCTACTCATGAACTTGGACCACTGAGAAGGCCTCCTCTTCTTCCCTGCTTGAGAGAGGGTCGGAGACTCTAGGAACCAAAGCTGACAATGCACCTCAGACCGAGGCTGCACCTCGCTCAAGCCTTGACCTTGGTTGAATTTGCTGTGTAATGAGGCCCTGGAGATACCTAGTGTACTAGCCATAAAGGTGGAATTTTATTGGAGTTCAGTGCAGTAAAACACCCGTGACTACAAGCCCTAAGTTTCTCAATGGGATGGTGGGGTTTGAGGAGGAAGCCTGGCCTTACAGAGGACCAGAGAGCTACGGTGAGCTGCTACAGGGTGGGGAAAGAGAAGTGGGAGGCCTAGAGACAGAGGCGTGGCCTCGAATGAATGGGCAGGGCCGAAGGGCCTAAAGAGGGTGTGGCTAAGTCTAAGTGCTGGACTGGAACTAGGGGCGGGATTTACTTTGGAAAGGCGCGTGATCCAAATGGAATAAGGGTTTGACAGACAGCCCCGCACATTGCACCCTGGAGTCCGCAATACGCATTTGGCATCTTATTCGGCACTTGCGCTGAGGCGAAAGGAACCTGCAAAAGGCTGGGCGGAGCCCGAGAAGGGGTGGGGTACCTCGGTGCGAGGAGGGGCGGGACCATGGGAAGGGGCGGGGCTTTGGGGGCGGGGTTTGTGTTGGAAAATCCAACTGCGCCACGGGGCGGAGCGGAGCGGCCCCCCCAGCCCCGACCTGGGAGAGGGGGGGGCCGCTCGACCCCCTGGGAGACCTTGGGGAATCTGAACACCTGGGACACCCTAGTATCAGGTAACAAGGAGCCGCGCGGGCGTCTGTAAAGAGGGAAACCATCTCCTTCTCAGGGGGGCGGGACGCCTGAGTCGCAGGCAGAGTAGATCTGAGGATGAAAGTTTGGGTCTCGGCAAAGGCACTGGGAAGAAGACTGGGGCTCAGGATATCCCGGTGCCCTAGAAAAGAGCAGGGCGGGGTGGGGGAAGAGCTGAGAGGCAGATGGCTTGGGTTCCGGATGTTGTGAGGGGCCTGAAAGGACTCGCGTCTGGGATTCCCTTTCTCTAAGGCGGGGCGGCACGCGGCGGTCCCTAACTAAAGGTCAGAGTTTGCAGATAGGTCAGTGCAATTGCCTTGGAGGTCTAACGTGGTTAGGCAGGGACGTGTCTCCGATCCCTCGGCCACTTCGGGTTTCTCCCCAGTACTTTCCACGAGTTGGGGGTGATAGCTTCAACCCTGACCCTCACACCAGGATCCCCGCTAGCCTCTAAGCTGTGGCCTCCGCCCCCTCTCCTCCGCCACACCTCACCTCCCTTCACTCGGCTTTACCCCACTTGTCTCGTCATCCCGTGTCCTACCCCACTCTGCCCTTTCACGTTCTTTGCCCCCGTCTCGCTCATGCTTTGTGCTTGATCTTCCCGACGTAGCCACGAGATGGCGAGGGCGAGACGCACAGCCCGAGCTGAGGGGAGTGAGGTGGGGAATGGGGCCTTGAAAGCAGCCGGAGCCCCCCTCCCTAACCAGAGGGAAGGGTGGGCTGAGGTGCTCTTTTGGTTTCTTGTCATCCTGGCCCCTCACAGGAAATTGTGGGCGGGAGGGAAAAAGGCATAGAATGGGGAAGGGGCTGGGGACTCAGTCTCCGCCTCCCGGGGCTAGGGTATATAGCTAGGAGGGGGCACGCGGGTTGGTTACTAAGCAACGCAGGTTCACTGCCAGTCTGCTGTGGTTTGTGGCTGTGACTTGGAGGGGGAGTTGGCGAGTATGGGGGGCTGGGAGACTGTGAAAGGTCGAGGGCCGAATGCCTGGTTCTCGGGACGGGAAGAGCCTGGGAGGAAGGAGGGGAGGCAGCGAGTTGGCACTGAAATGGATTCGTCAGGAGGGAGGCGGGACCCAGGCCTAGCGCTGAGCTCCGCTCCCCCCCCCCCCCCCCCCCCCGGGGTTGCTTGCCCTGTTGCCAGAGTAACTGGCGAGCTAGACTGCGGAGCCGGATTCCCGAACTCTCGAGTCTGCCCAATCCGCTCCAGCGGACGGCCCTGACATCAGAGCCCTGGCAGCCAATGTGGAGGAGGCATTATACCGGGACCGGGAGAGGGAGAGAGGAGGGGCAGAGGTTGAGGAAAGGAAGGGGTAACTGCGGGAGACCTGCACGTGCACTCCCACACGCTCGCGCCCACGGCCCCTCCCTCAGCCGCACGCTTCGGAACCCGCACCCCCCACCCCCCGCGCCTGCGCCACGGGTCGGTGCTCGCCTACCCCTCACCCCTTGAGTGTGTTGGCTTCATAGTGCTGGGCAGAGTCCCTCATTCCCTCCCGACCCAGACGTCTGCGTCCGCTTGCCTTCTTCCTCGAGGTCTGGAATCTTTAATGCCCAGCCTTGGTTGGGAACGGCCCGCTACCTGTTTCCTACCAACCTCCCAGCTGGCGCCCCACTCTCCCAGGTGGTGGGCTGGGCGGAGCTGTGGTTTCCGGCCCCATAAGCTCCCCCGCTGCCTTCCCGGGCTCTTGGCTTTGGTTGCCTCCCCAGGAGGAACCGAACGGGTACTAGCGCCCCTTCCCGAGGCTTCACTCGCTCAGGCCCAGCTGCTGTTTGTTGGTGGCCGGGGAAGGCCCTGCGGGGAAGCCCCGGACGGCCGTGTCACCAGGGGCCATCACGCCCCTTCTTCGCTTGCATTCTTTGATAAGCACCAAATTCCTTCCCTTCCCCACTTGCCCTGGTGCTCTTTGCACCATCCTCGGCTCCTTTCGAGCCGTTTGTGTCCGTCTCCACTCGTCCTTCCCGGCTTCTCCCGGTTATATAACTCTTCCTCTAGCCGTGTCCTTGTTTCAACTCCACAGACTCCGCCCTGGAACAGCACGGGGAGGGGCAGGAGAGTTGGGGACCCAGACAGATGCCGGCTGGCGGCCGGCGGGAGCTCGGGGGACCTCACAGATGGGGGAAAAGAGTCCGGCGAGACCCAGTGCCCCCGCCCCATACCTCCCACCTCCCACACGAGATCTGGCTCTGGAGAGAGAAGGCACAGTATCTCTGAGAGGCGTGTCGGGACTCCGTCAGAAATGTGGGTTGGGAGGTCAGGTCAGCAGGCGGAGAGGTGGAGCCTAGAGGCCTGAGTCCCTGGGATTGGAGTCGTACTGGGGGTAAAAGAGATAAAAGCAGGAGCAGGATGCTAGGGTCCTGCTTCCACCTTCCTCTCCTTTTTGGGTTCCCAGAATTCCTAAGGCTATTTCCCAGGAAGCTTAGCCAGCTGCCCCTCTCCACCTCTAGGTGTCAAAGGTCTGTGTTAGTGGTGGCCTGGGATGATGTCACCAGTGCACGTGCCCCGGGATTGTTGCCAGGCAATGAAGCCTCCTCCCGTATCCATTCCGGCCCCCCACCTCTGCCCCCGAGTTCAGATCCAGCCCCGTGCCATCTTTTCCCCCTTTCCTTTCCCTTGGCCTTAGTATCCAGCAGGTGGGAAACCCTGGCCTGGAGTTTTGTGAGGGGGAGAGGCATGGGTGTGGTGTGGTGGAAAGACTATGTACAACCCTTTGCTGGGCTAAGAGAACTCTGGGTCACTTTTCCCTAGATTGGCACAGAAGAGCTTTCCCTCCAAGCCCCCTCCTCTCTTGAAAAAGCCTCTCAGATGTCTTTTTACTTCCCCACCTCCTGCATTGCCTAGTGTCCTATTGCTCAGTGTTCATTTTGTGTTGAAGGGAGAGTAGTGGCAAGACAGCTGCCCCCAGGAGAAGAGCTGTGTGTGTTATGGAGGATTCATTTGGCACCAGCTCATCTCTGACCTTAATCAATGGCACCACCAATAGCAAGGAGAAGGGTCAAGAAACAGACTGAAAAGTCAATGTGTTTATCCTGTGTAGTTGGGTGGATCTCTCGCTTAAGGGAGGAGGACTCAGTTGATAGCTATGGCTGCCCTTGTCTATTGTGTCAAGTCCTGGGGTTGGTTATGGTACTGAAAAAAATTGGTTTCTCTTTGTATATACCTTGGAGCTTGGGCTGTCAGATCAAACTCCATTCCACTCCCAGCTCTGCCACTTAGTGGCTATAGGAACTTGGAAAGATCACAACCTCTCTGAGCCTCATATTCTTAATCTGGAAAATTGAAATAGCAGTAGAGTACCTGCCTTATAGGCCTTGGGAGAATAAAAGTTAGATAATATATGCATAGCATGTAGCACAGTGCCTGGCACAGAATGAACACTGAATGAATGCTTGCTTGGTGTGAAATGCTTATTATTGCTCAGTGGTGTTAGTTATTATTTTTATTATTAAAGTTGGTAGGCCTGCTTTAAACTGGCCTGTACCTTAAGCATTCTTTTGGGAGAAGTGGAGAGTTTGTGTTAATTTGGGGGTGGGGAGGTCTGGGGATTAGCTTCTACTGTTTTGTGCACTTTATTTGATGAAGGCTTTAGTCAGATTTGTATTGCTTTCTTTAGGATTATTTTTTCTCCTCTTGGAGAAGAAACAGCTAAGACTATTCTTCTGGCTGTGAAAATAAAATAATTGTATTGTGGTTCTTGACTTTTAAGCAAGACCCCAGTCCCTTCCCCATGTTGTTCTCTGGAGCCTTTCAATTTGCAAAGGACTCCACAGTTTCCTTTTGGGGGACGGGGCTAGGCTGAGGGGTGTGTAAAATGTTGGGGTGGGTGGGTGGAGAGAGACTAGTGCTGGGGGCTGGGGGGGCGGGTAGTTAAAGGAAGAGACCGGAAGGGAGGAGGGAGCCTGCTGGTGGGGAGGGAGGGAAGGGAGGAGGAGGTGGAGGAGGAGGAGGAGGAGGAGGAGGAGGAGGAGGAGGAGGGAGGGAGGGGGTTGGGGAGAGCCTGCTACAGTTCTTTGTTTGACTCCGGGACTCAGGGACGGGGAGGAGGAGGGAGGGAGGCAGAGGCTGCAAGCGCCGGGGCAGGCCCAGGAGGCAGAGGAGGGACCGTCTCCCCCGCCCCCCCCAGCCCCCACTCCCCCCCTGCTGCTCCCCCCTCCCTACCCGGACTCCGGGGGCACCGCCGGGGGACACACACCCAGCAGGTAACCCGGGCCTGGCTCGCCCTCTCCTCTCGGATTTTCCTCTACTCCTTCCCGGATGACCCCTTTCCCCGGTTCCGTCTCCTCGTTTTCCCCTGGCCTTGCCTCTTTTCCCCGGCCCTCCTTGTTCCATCTCCCCGACTTGGGCTTGTCGCCCGCTGGCCGCGCCGCGGTCTCGTGCAGCCTGACTCCTTTCCCCTCGCCCAACAGCCTGTGCGCCTCAGGTCTGCCCGGGGCACCTTTTGGGGCTCTGTCTCACTGCTTCTCCGGGCTTTGCTTTCCTTCTGACCTGTCCCCTAGGGCTCTGAGGAAGGAGGGCGTCCCTGTCCTTTTTTTGCTCCCCCAGTTCCCCGCCCCCCAACTCTGGCCCCCTTTCTCCTTCTGGCAGTCTCTAGGGGTGGGGAGAGGACCGGAATTTGGGGGGCCTTTGGGGGAGGGGCAAAGGGCTGTGTGTCGCTTGGGAAAGGGGCTGTGTGTGCTGGGTGGGGGTGTGGGGGCGGTTGGCAACTGGGCTTCCTCTGTTGTCCCTTTAAATGGCCCTCACATTTCTGGGGACTCATGGGGAGGGGGTAGCGAGCCTCCTGCCTGGCCGGCAGGGCCCTGGGTTAGTCCACACAATCAGGGGTGGTAATGATTTAAAGGGACAGTCTTGGTGTGGCCACTGCCACCCTGCGCCACTGAGAAGGGGAGCCGGGGAGCCAGCAGGCCATGTCTGGAGAGGCTTGGCTGAAGAAGGGCATTTGAGGCTGAGTCTGTTGTGGGGCTTGCCAGGTCTGGACTGCTGCTGCTGGGAAAGTGCAAGGAGGGGTGACAGCTTGCCTCTGGGGGGCATTCAGCCAGGGCTTTCTCCAAGACCCACTTTTGAGTTCATGGACTCCTTGGCCAAGAATTATTGAGTCCAAACTACAGAGCCTGTCAGGCACCAGGTTGGGGCCAACGGCAGGTATGCAGGTCAGCAGCCCGGCTTGGGCACATTGGAGCTGGTCCTTCAGCTTCCCCTTTTGTTGTTTGGCTCTGTGCACAAGAAAGCCCCAGCCCCTCCCCCAGCTCCCTCTCCCCGTCCACATGCCCCCCCCCCCCAAACACACCCACCCCAGCTGTTGGACAGATGAATTACAGCCTCAGGCTTCGGGCCAGGGCTGGTGAGGGATTAAAGCTCTGGGGCTGGCCCTTTAAATGGCTGTTGGCCCCTCCCCCACTCCGGGGTCCAGAGACCCCATACACCCACCATTGACCCCCTTGGCTACCCCTCACTTCTCCTTTTAGTTTGTCCTAAGGCCTGGCACTCCTCTCTCTCTAGGCTAGAGCCTCCCCAGCGTCCCCTTCCTCTCCAACATAACCACATACACAAATGGTACAGACCTCTCTGTCTGTCTGTCTTTCTCTCTTTTCCCCTCTCTCTCCCTGGTCCCACATTCTGAGTGTGTCCCTGTCCTGGAGGGTTCCAGCCTCAAGCTCCCTTCTCCAGCAGAAGCAGTTTGCCATCCTGGCCTCCCTAGACTGCAGCTGACCACTACCCTGGCCCAGTGAGGGGCCTTGCTTGGGTCAGAAATAGCACCTCCCTGGGGGCAGTGTCATCAGCAGCCCAGGCAGCTTGCAGCACATTGCATCATGGAGGCTGGGGGCTGGAAGCCTGAGTCTCTGGAGCAGAGGAAGTATGGGGGCTGGAAGGCCAGGGAATGGAGAGACTGAGAGCCCAAGTATCTTGGGGAACCCAAGAATCTGGGTCCTTAAGGGCAGAGAACTGTGGCTAAGGGAGCAGAAAACATACATCCCTGAGGAGTGAGTTGGAGGTAAAGGCAGACTTGGGTCTGACCCCTGAATGGACACCTGATTCTTGGCCTTAGACATACTAAAAGACCTAGCTTGTTAGGAGAGAAGGGAGTGGGCCTCTATTACCTTCTTGGGCCACACAGAGGAAGGAGGTGATGGGGAAACAGGATATGGCCTTGAGGGGTGAGATGGAAGGGAGGCTTGCAGCTGAGGCCACTTCCAGACCCAGGACCAGAGTCACAGTCCCTGCTGAGGTGGAAGGCTTCTGCCTGCTGGGCCTGTTCATCTAGTCTGGCCACCTGTGCTGCTCAGGAGACCTGCCTGCACGGGCCTGGGGGAAGAGGAGGGTGCAGAGTCCAGAGGGTGGGGTTGACTGGTGTCTTGATAAGGTTAGGGAAGCCGGAGAGCTGAAGGAAGGGGATATGCTTGCCTGGGGCCAGGATTGAAGCTGACTTGGGTGCAGATGTCAGGGGTAGCTGGGCCTACTCGGGGGCTCAGCAGGAGGGTCATCAGAAGAGTCATCAGAAGAGAGATTGTCGGTTGGGTGACCCTGTGGACTTACACAGGTGCTATAGTATGCTTCCCTTAACTCAGGTCCAGGCTACTTCCTAAAGGGGGAGGCTGGAGGACCACTTTGGGTATGGTATTTTCTGGTTGCCATGGAAACAGATTCTCCCATCCCATCTGATCACTGGAGCCAGGTTTCTCCTCAATAAGGGGACAGATAGCACAGGGAAATTATCCAGATTGGGAGAACCCACCTCTAACTGGCTTTTTTTTTTTAGGTTCCCCCAGGCACCATGCCAGCCCCGTAGTACCACCCACCTCACCCACTATGGTCTGCTGCACCTCACTGTTGGGGCACTGATTCCAATGAGAAAGGGCACACCAAACTCCATTTGGTAAGTCCTACCCCTGAGCACTACACTCCACCTTACTCCAATAGTCCAATCTGCACCACATGCTTGAAGAAGAGTGGTATGATCTGGATCATGCCCACTCCTCATAATGATCCAGTCCAACTCTCAGCATCCCCCACCATGGTGCTTGAGTGGTTCAGTCTTCCTAGTTTATGGAACTCCCCTCTGTTGCCTATGAGTGGTTGGTTCAGCCCTATACTTCACCAGCCTCTCCACTGCCACCAAAAAATCTTCTCCCCTTCGTGCTACAACTCAGTTGCTTATTGAAGTGCATTAAGCTAGGGTGTGCAAGCTGGAAAGCAGAGGTGAGATGCACTGAAAGGATTTTTCTTGGGAGGAGGAGGGCAGGGTTTTGCTCCTGTAAGAGTTGTGGATTTGGAGAGATACTGGAGACCACTGCTACAACAACCTGCTCTTACTGTGGCAGTCTTGCATCTCACCTTTCCTTCCGCATCACCTTCTGTTCTGTTCTCTGAGAGTTTGCCCCCCCACCCCAAGTTTTACTCCT
This sequence comes from Miniopterus natalensis, assembly GCF_054644295.1. NCBI lineage: Eukaryota > Metazoa > Chordata > Mammalia > Chiroptera > Miniopteridae > Miniopterus > Miniopterus natalensis. The sequence goes on along the minus strand of NC_142097.1, from coordinate 9,931,708 downwards.
CTGCTGTGTACCTTTCTCCTGCCAGTTCTCAGCCTGAGGCCCTGATCCATTCCCTGTTCCTCTGTAGGAGAAAAGATAGTACCTAAGGCAGGGACTTAATTTCTCTGAGTGTGCTTTGCTCTTCTCCATTACTCACTGAATTTTTGAGTGGGACTGTTTTTTTCCCCTAAGTATCTCTGTCAAGATGGTTTGCACATTGGGGTGCCTCAGTGGAATTGTGTTGAATGAATGTGTTAACTGAATGAGCATTATGGCCAAGAAATCGATGGCACCTGAGATCTGTTGCACAGCCTCCTCCCCACACCTTCTCTAGAGGACATGAGGCATTTGGGATGGTAAACTGGGGTAGAGCTGAGGGGAAGGCTGACCTAGGAAGTGGCCTGTGAGGATAAAACCAACGGAGGGAGAATAGGACAGAGGCATTATAGAAGGATGGTAAAAGATGAGGCTCTTGAAAGAAGCCCAGCTCCTTCACTCTCTTTCAGAATGACCTTGACCAAGTTACCTAACCTTCCTGAGCCTCAATTTCCTCATCTGTAAAATGGGGTAATAAAAGTAACTCCTACATCAGATTTTGGGGAAGAGGTTTTAAAATGTATAGAAAATGATTAATGCAGTGCCTCGCATGTAATAAGTATTCAGTAAATGCTAGCAATTATTATCATAATGGGAGTCTAAGCAAGAATATTGAGGAATAGGACAGAACTTGATTGAAGGCAGACAGACACCCAAATACTTGTCAAACAGAGGATCACTGATTCATCAAGACATTAGGATTCCGGGGAGTAAGGGGAAGAGTCAGCAGGGTCAGTCTGCTCCAGTGTTTCCCTGTTCTGGAACATGAAGGCAAACAGAAGGGTATGTGCAGAGACACACGTGATCACGAAAGTGATGCAGACGCAGACCCAGACAAAAGACCGAGCCAGGAGCCAGGCAGACAGACAGACAGAGACAGCCGCGCAGAGTCAAGTAGACAGGCATAATGACAGGAACGCGTTAGACACAGGCACTGAAGACAAGATGAACAGATATGCAGGTGCACACGGAGACACACACCGGGACCCACACAGAGCCGACCTTATTAGACAGACTGGCGAACACAGCGGTCCAGTCAGAGGCAGACACAAGTTTCGCAGTGACACACAGCGGGCCGGGGCCCGCGCTGTCACTCTCGATGGGGGGCGGGGAGGGGCCAGCAGCGGGGGAAGGCTGGGGAAGGGAATCCCGAGCGGGCGGCCTGCCCGGGTGGCTGAGTCACAGCGGAGCCCTAGCTGGCGGCCCTCTCCTCCCCCAGGTAAGAAGCGAGCCTGTAACCCCTCGCTTCCACCGGGCAGAATGAGGCCTGGCAGGGAGCTGAGTGCGGCGGGGTTCCCGGACGGGCACCACCTCCGCGCGCTTGCGGCGTGTCTGCTGACTGACTGCTCGGTAAAACCCTATTTGCGGGGTCTTGTCTTTGGCCAGCGTGTGAGTCTGCATGCGCCCGTCTGGCCCCTTACTCCGTGTCCCGCGCGCGGCTGGAGCGGTGCGTGGAGGGGCTTCTCGGGCTTCAAGCCGGGAGAGAGTTAAGTGGGTGTGATTGATGGAGTGGATTTCTCTAGGGGCTCAAGGTAGGGAGGGAGGGGGCCGGTTAAAGTCCGCGAGTCCGGAGCCCGGATGGAGGGGGCGGAGCTGGGTTTAGCCGGGAGTGCCCGGATGGAGAGGGTGTGGCTTCGGCTGGAGCTGCATTAACCCTTAATGAGCTGTTGACTCCTGGGACTGTGGGTCCTGCGGGAGAGGCTGGAATGTCAGTCCCAAAAGTACACTGTACTCCCAGCCTGGCTTTGGCCGTGTGCGTCTACCTCTCATCTGTCGTCGAGGAGTCAGGGTGTCTGTCTTTGTGCCTGTTTGTGGTTGTCCCCTCCCCTTGGTTAGTACATACTCTGGGATTCGGGGAGGGCTGGTCCTGCCCCAAAGCGAGAGTGGAGGTGAGAGTGGACCGCGAGCCGGCGGCGGGCGCCTGGGGAACAGGTGTGAGTGCAGCGTCTGGGCTGCCGGGCGCAGGGAGGGGCCATCATGGGGAAGACGAGAGGGGAAATTCCGCGGGACCAGTGGTGAGCGGTGTGTGGGCTGAGTTGTGTCTGCCAATGACTGTGTGTCTGTGTTTTCAGGGAGGCGGGGGCTGAGTCAGTGGGAATAAGGGAAGGTTTTCAGGGTGACTCACGGTCCCCCACCTCAAGCCTGAATCAGACCCCGAGGGAGGGCTTTGTACGGGAGGCGGATGGGGAGTCAGGCGCCTGGGTCCCGGGTGGGGACAAGGATCCACGATGGTTGGCAAGAGTGTGTGTTTAGTATACAGGAAGTTTTTGTCCTTAAGTGAGGGCTGTTGTATTTTGAGTTCCGGCGGGCGGGGTGGGGGTAAAGGTGGGAAGGGGCTGGAGGGACTGGACTCGCAGATTTAGGGAAAGCTGAGTCAGTTCCCCGTGGGAAAGGGGAAGTGGTAAAGGGGAAGTGTCATCATCACAGAAGGGGAAGCTGCATTTCCTGGTAACTGGCAGCGCCCTGGGCACCACTTCCCAAGCGGGGATCTGTGCCTCTGATATTTGGACCCCCGGGTCCCCGTTTTCCCATGGCTGCGCCATGGGTCCCTGGACTTGGGTTGGGGAGAGCAGCCTGCTAGGGCTATACTTGACCACAGTGAAGCGCAGTACTTGTCCCAGAGCTTGGTAACTGACCGAAAGGCTGTACGTTGAGGAGAGTGAGTTCTGGCAGAAACTCCACGGGAACTGCGGAAAGGGTCTGTGTAGAGCCCAAGCGCCCTCCTGGGCTCGGCGGGGAGTGGCACGCTAGGACCTGTAGGGTCCAAGCGCTTGCATGCAAACAGACGACCTTGCCTTGTGGAGGGAGGACTGTTTTGACCAGAAACCCGCTTGCTCTTGTGGGCTGGGTGGAAATTTCCCCACAGCGCAGACTTTTCTCAGCGAAGGCGAACTTTCCAGCCGCCCCCAGCCCCTCGTTGCTAGTTCTCCCCCGGCTTCCTGCCCCGCGCGAGCTCCAGCTGGAGCGCTGGCCCCGCCCCCGCCGCTTTGTACTCAACACTCGCCTCTCTCAGCTCTTTGTACTCTAGACTCTCAATGGACCGATCCCAGGAACAGATCCGGCTCCCCACCTGAGGGAACGCCGGGTAGGAGAGGAAGAGGCTCGGGGACCGAGATCCTGGGGTCTGAGAGGCGAGAACTGGGGCTAACGGGAAGGTGTCCAAGAAAGGGGAGCATTGCGCTCTTTGTGGATCGAGCCATCACCGACGGGAAGGAATGGCGGGGGGGGGGGGGGGGGGGTGTTAAGGAGGAAGTGAAACTGGTTCTGGGTTCTTTAAGGGAGTGGGTGGTGAGAGTGGGGCAAGGGTGATGTCACCGCCCGTCGGGCCTCCCTCCTCCCTCCCAAAGGACCCCCCCACACACACACTCCCGTACACTTACACACGCCGCTTCCGCTGCGCAAGTAGCCACGTCACGGGCAACCCCCGAAATCCCCCCTCCCTTGGGGGGCGGGGGCCACGTGGGCCGTGGGGAACCGCGTGGCCCCGGCGGGGAAGGGCATAGAGGATACCGGAGCCACGCGAGAGGGGCCACTGAGGACCCTCGTGCGCGACTTCTCAGAAGTTGGGGTTTGGTTTTTGGGGGTTGGTTGGTATTGAAGACAGCCAGGAGAAGTGGAGAATCTGAAGGTACTGGTTATGAGGCTGGGACCTTGACCGTGATTTGAGATGGGGTCAGGCGTGGGGAATGGAGCGCTCAGATCGCGGCGCGGGCGGGTTTGAGTGCCGTAGAAGTCGCCGTGACTGGCCAGGCAGTTACAGGGGGCACTTGGAGTGGGGAGGTCAGGCACTGGGCGAGGTGAAGTGAGGAAGGAGAGCAATGCCTTTGTCTGCGTTGTGCATGTCTACCGTCCGTCGGTCTTAACGGCGGCGGGGGGGGGGGCGGGGGGGCGCGCATCCCGGGCGGACTACCGGGGAGCGCTGGCGGCTCTGGGTGCGTGGGACTTGTGGGGAGCGCTATCCCCCTAGTCGGCCCGGGCATGCTACTTGCCGCCTTTAGCCACGGGGTTCAGTCCCCGCTGAACTTGAGTGTCAGGTCGGAGGTGGAGACCCTAGGTAGGAGCCGCCGGGTCACGTCGGGGTCACCTGGGGCCGAGCTTGTCTGTCCGGCTCCGCCGCCCCTCCTCCCCCCACCCGCAGCTGCTCTGCTAACCTCGCTCCTATTGGTCCCCGGCAGGCTGTTACTGAGGCGGAGACGCGGGTGATGATTGGTTTTCCGGGCAGAGAGGAAGTCCTGTGATTGGCCTGATTCCTGGAGCTCGCTGACGCTGTGAGAGGACGCTCCCACGGAGGCCGGGTAAGCCTCTGCGGCGCTGCCTGTTGGCTCCCGACTGATGGTCCCGCTCCCTGCTATTCGTTCTGGTTCCTAGCCGCTCTCCACGACCTTTAGGGGCTCCTTAGGCCCGGTGGGCCTACCCTCAGGGAAAGCCAAGGCCTGGCTCCCTGCGCAGGTGACAGATCTGTGGGTGCTGCAGCCAGGCCAGCCCAGCCCCTGAACCCCGACTGTTCTGGCCACCTCACCTCACCCCTTTGCCTCCTCCTCTCTGTAGAATTGGCTGTGAAAGGCCCTGGGCCGCCCTTGGGGGCAGTGGGCTCTTCTGTCAGAGCGGCTGGAGTTGGGACCATCGCCCCAGAGAGCTGGGGCAGGGGGCCGTGCCCGATCTCCAGGGCTCCTGGGGCCACTGCTGACCTGGTAAGGGAAAGACTAGGGCTGGGTTGGCTGTGTGTATACAGGCAGCTCAGGCTATGCCCCTAGTAAGACCATAATCTCTTTCCTGACTCAGGCTGGATGCATCGGGCAGTGGACCCTCCAGGGGCCCGCGCTGCACGGGAAGCCTTTGCCCTTGGGGGCTTGAGCTGTGCTGGGGCCTGGAGCTCCTGCCCGCCCCATCCCCCTCCTCGTAGCGCATGGCTGCCTGGAGGCAGGTGAGAACTTGGGCCATCTTTCTGTCTCCAGGAATTTGTCTTCCCATCTCCTGTGCCTCTCTTTCATTCTCTGGGTTTCTGCCATTCTGTGGGCCTCAGTGTAGTCCTCAGTTGCTTTCTCTTATTCCCCCAGTCCTCTCCTTCCTAGGTAGGGACAAGACTGCTCCATCTTGATGTACATTAACAGACCGCTTTCTCTCTCCAGGTGCTCTGCCAGCATCGGACAGCCCCCGCTCTCTGCTCCCTTACCCCCTTCACATGGCAGTAGCTCTGGGCCCCCCAACAAACCATATTATGTTCCAGGGTGAGTGAGTATTCAAAGGTGTTGGGAATGGTAGGTAAAGCTGGGCTTTAAAAGAGTTCCCCCAACCCTGACCAATTCCCCTCTCCCACCCCTTCTACTCTGTAGGACACCCACCCCAAGACCCCTCCATGGAAAGCTGGAATCCCTGCATGGCTGTGTGCAGGCATTACTCCGGGAACCAGCCCAGCCAGGGCTGTGGGAGCAGCTTGGGCAGCTGTACGAATCAGAGCATGACAGTGAGGAGGCCATACGTTGCTACCACAGCGCCCTTCGATATGGCGGAAGCTTGGCTGAGCTGGGACCCCACATCGGCCGACTACAGCAGGTGGGATAAGGCAGGTCATAAGAGGCAGTGACTGTGCCTTCTGACTCAGTGCCTTCATCTTATGTATGCTTCTGTCCTGTCTCCTGTACTCTTCCCCCACCTCCCCAGGCCCAGCTCTGGAACTTTCATGCTGGCTCCTGCCAGCACCGAGCCAAGGTCCTGCCCCCTCTGGAGCAAGTATGGAACTTGCTGCACCTTGAGGTAAGACTGGGACTGGGTGGGATAGGGAGGAGGACTAGGCCAGGTATGCTTGTCTGAGGTGACTCTCTCCTCTCTTTTTGTCTTCAGCACAAGCGGAACTATGGGGCTAAGCGGGGGGGTCCCCCAGTGAAGCGAGCCGCTGAACCCCCAGTGGTGCAGCCTGTGCCTCCTGCAGTACTCTCAGGGCCCTCAGGGGAGGAGGGCCTTAGCCCTGGAGGCAAGCGCAGGAGAGGCTGCAACTCTGAGCAGGTATGGTTAGTTGAATGTGGGCAGATAGGTAGTGAGTGAGTGGGAGGACTGGAGCAAGGAATGGGATTCTCACACTCCCTTTTCTTCTAGACTGGCCTTCCCCCAGGGCTGCCGCTGCCACCACCACCATTACCACCACCACCACCCCCACCCCCACCACCCCCACCACCACCACCCCTGCCTGGCCTAGCCACCAGCCCTCCATTTCAGCTGACCAAGCCAGGGCTGTGGAGTACTTTGCATGGAGATGCCTGGGGGCCCGAGCGCAAGGGTTCAACACCCCCAGAGCGCCAGGTGAATAGCTGTCTGTTGATCCTTATCTCTTACCTGCAAGTCCCTGTGTCCTCCATTCCTCACTCAGTGTCCTCACTTGTCTCCCGTAGGAGCAGCGGCACTCGCTGCCTCACCCGTATCCATACCCAGCTCCAGCCTACACTGCGCAACCCCCTGGCCACCGGCTGGTCCCAGCTACACCCCCAGGCCCAGGCCCCCGTCCCCCAGGAGCAGAGAGCCATGGCTGCCCGCCTGCCACCCGTCCCCCCGGAAGTGACCTTAGAGAGAGCAGAGTTCAGAGGTCGCGGATGGACTCCAGCGTTTCACCAGCAGCAACCACCGCCTGCGTGCCTTACGCCCCTTCCCGGCCCCCTGGCCTCCCGGGCCCCACCACCAGCAGCATTAGCAGCAGCAGCAGCAACAATGGTCTCCGGGGCATGGAGCCGAGCCCAGGCATTGTGAGTGATGACCGCAGGTGGAAGATGGAGTGGGGCAATCAGTGGGAGCTTGTCTGAGGTGACTCTAGCAGACCTCTGACCAGCCTCATCCTTCACTTGCAGCCTGGTGCTGACCATTACCAAACTCCGGCGCTGGAGATCGCCTCTCACCAAGGCCGCCTGGGGCCCTCCACACATAGTGGTCGGAAACCTTTCCTGGCAGCTCCTGCTGCCACTCCCCACCTGTCCCTGCCACCTGGCCCCCCCTCACCTCCTCCACCCCCCTGTCCCCGCCTCATACGCCCCCCACATCCCCCTGCCTGGCTGAAGGGCCCCTCCTGCCGGTCAGCCCGTGAGGATGGAGAGATCTTAGAGGATCTTTTCTTCGGGGCTGAAGGACGCCCTCGCCCTCCTCCACCACCCTTCCCACACCGTGAGGGCTTCTTGGGGCCTCTGGCCCCCCGTTTTTCTGTGGGCACTCAGGATTCGCACATCCCTCCTACTCCCCCAACCACCACCAGCAGCAGCAACAATGGCAGCCACAGTAACAGCCCTACTGGGCCTGTGTCCTTCCCCCCATCTCCCTATTTGGCCAGAAGTATGGACCCTCTCTCCCGACCCCCGAGCCCAACACTGAGCCCCCAGGATCCACCTCTTGCACCCCTAACTCTTACCCTGCCTCCAGCCCCTCCCTCCTCCTGCCACCAAAATACCTCAGGAAGCTTCAGGCGCCCGGAGAGCCCTCGGCCCAGGATCTCCTTCCCAAAGACCCCCGAGGTGGGGCCAGGGCCATCCCCAGGCCCCCTGAATAAAGCCCCCCAGCCCGTGCCGCCGACAGTTGGGGAACTGCCTGCCCGAGGTGCGCGACTCTTTGATTTCCCCTCTACCCCACTGGAGGACCAGTTTGAGGAGCCTGCTGAATTCAAGATCCTGCCTGATGGGCTGGCCAACATCATGAAGATGCTGGATGAATCCATTCGAAAGGAGGAGGAACAGCAACAACAAGAGGCAGGCGTAGCCCCACCACCACCCCTGAAGGAGCCCTTTGCATCTCTACAGCCTCCATTCTCCACTGACACAGCCCCAACCACCACTGCCGCTGCCGCCACCATCACCACCACCACCACCACCACCACCACCACCACCGCTGCCACCACCCAGGAACAGGAGAAGAAGCCACCACCAGCTCTGCCACCACCGCCGCCACTAGCCAAGTTCCCTCCACCCCCCCAGCCACCACCCCCCCCACTACCCCCAGCAGCCAGCCCAGCCAGCCTGCTCAAATCCTTGGCGTCTGTGCTGGAGGGACAAAAGTACTGTTACCGGGGGACTGGAGCAGCTGTTTCTACCCGTTCTGGGCCCTTGCCCACCACTCAGTATTCCCCAAGTCCCCCATCAGGTGCTACTGCCCCGCCACCCACCTCAGTGGCCCCTAGCGCCCAGGGCTCCCCACAGCCTTCTGCTTCCTCGTCATCTCAGTTCTCTACCTCAGGTGGGCCCTGGGTCCGGGAGCACAGGGCAGGTGAAGAGCCAGCCCTGAGCCCTATGACCCCCGCCCCGCCACCCCCACCCCTGCCTCTGCCCCCTGCTCGCTCTGAGTCTGAGGTGCTAGAAGAGATCAGTCGGGCTTGTGAGACCCTTGTGGAGCGGGTAGGCTGGAGTGCTACAGACCCAGCAGGCCCAGTGGACAGGGCAGACCCTGTGGACAGGGCAGACTCTGTGGACACGGCAGACCCAGTGGACAGTGGGACTGAGCGACTGATGCCTCCTGCCCAAGCTAAGGAGAGTGGTGGGGTGGTGGCAGTAACAGGACCAGGCAGCAGCAAGCGGCGGCAGAAGGAGCACCAGAAGGAGCATCGGCGGCACAGGCGGGCCTGTAAGGACATTGTGGGTCGGCGGCCCCGTGAGGGCAGGGCAAAGGCCAAGGCCAAGGTCCCCAAAGAAAAGAGCCGTCGGGTGCTAGGGAACCTGGACCTGCAGAGTGAGGAGATCCAGGGTCGTGAGAAGGCCCGGCCTGATACTGGTGGGGCCTCTAAGGCTAAGCCACCCACAGCTCCGGCCCCTCCACCAGCTCCTGCACCATCTGCCCAGCCTACACCTGCATCAGCCCCTGTCCCTGGGAAGAAGTCTCGTGAGGAAGCTCCAGGGCCACCAGGTGTCAGTCGGGCTGATATGCTCAAGCTGCGATCACTTAGTGAAGGGCCCCCCAAGGAGCTGAAGATACGGCTTATCAAGGTAGAGAGTGGTGACAAGGAGACATTTATCGCCTCTGAGGTGGAAGAGCGGAGGCTGCGCATGGCGGACCTCACCATCAGCCACTGTGCTGCTGATGTCGTGCGTGCCAGCAAGTGAGTTAGGGGCTGTCACCCATGAGGCTGCTGTCCTGGCTCAGCCCTGCGGAAGGCTTCCTTCCCCCATCACCCTATTTCTGTCCTCATTTCGTTGTTCTCCCACAGGAATGCCAAGGTGAAAGGGAAGTTTAGAGAGTCCTACCTTTCCCCTGCCCAGTCTGTGAAACCGAAGATCAACACTGAGGAGAAGCTGCCCCGGGAAAAACTCAACCCACCCACACCCAGCATCTATGTATGTGTGCCCTGCCAGAGGGTTCAAAGATAGTGTTGGGGGCTGTCGGGGTGCTCTGATCCTGGGACAGGGCTCTGATCTAGCCCTGTCTTCTGTCGTCCTTCAGCTGGAGAGCAAACGGGATGCCTTTTCACCAGTGCTGCTGCAGTTCTGTACAGACCCTCGAAATCCCATTACCGTGATCCGGGGCCTGGCAGGTTCCCTTCGGCTCAGTGAGTGTGGGGCAGAAAGGTGGGGGAGGGCTGCAAGGATTGGGGGCTTTGGATTCTCTGAGAGCACCCACACTTGAAGACCTAGGACAGTGGCTCAGTCATAGGTAGGCCATATCTGAAGGGTGTGCTGAGTGATGGGTCAGCTGGCCTCCGGCTTTTCTTCCACCTGTCTCTCCAACAGTAGGCAAGTGGGGAGGGGATGTATCTTAGGGCCTGGTTAGAGTCACTTTTGGTTTTCGTGATTAAGGATGAGCAAAATACAGATTGTAGAGTACCCCTGAAGACCCATGATTTGAGGCTTCTCTTTTTCAGCCTTTATTGTGCAAAATTTCAAACACATAAAAGTAGAGGGAACCATATAGAAATATAAAAATCAATTTTATTTCCTCTATACCCATATATTTTTCCTTCCACTGAGTTACTTAAAGCACATTCTAGGCTTTCTCTTGACTAAGTCTTTCATTGCCTCCAATGTTAACTTAAAGAATGTGCCATTCATTAAGCACTTATATGCCAAGTGCTGTGCACATCTGGTCTCATGCACACCTGAGGACTCTGGTGGAGGGGCTGAAGCAGAGCAGCAGTGGGAGAAAGGGGGTTGATGATGGATGGCCAACTTTCCCAGCTTCCTGTGGGGCTGGGGTTCTTGCCTATTCCCTGGATTACCTCTGTAAAGCCTATGTCCAGCCTTTGAGAGGCTTGGGGAGTAAGAAGGGAGAGAATGAGTTGGGTCCTCAATCCCTGCCCTCTGCCCCGACTCCCTGCTCGGCCTTCCGTTGCAGACTTGGGCCTCTTCTCCACCAAGACCCTGGTGGAGGCAAGTGGCGAGCACACCGTGGAGGTGCGCACCCAGGTGCAGCAGCCCTCAGATGAGAACTGGGATCTGACGGGCACTCGACAGATCTGGCCCTGTGAAAGTTCCCGTTCCCACACCACCATCGCCAAGTATGCGCAGTACCAGGCCTCATCCTTCCAGGAGTCCCTACAGGTGAGAGGCAGGCATAGGGAGGCAGGGATGCAGATCAGGGGACTTGAAGTGGGGCTGCCTCGGGAGGGCTCCTGGAAGGTGGCTGACTCAGCCTGTGGCCAAGCAGGAGGAGAAGGAGAGTGAGGATGAGGAGTCCGAGGAGCCAGACAGCACCACAGGAACCCCTCCTAGGTACTGTACAATGTGCCCCTCCCTTTCATGACTTCTTCCCTTCCTTGTGCATCTCCACCAATGTGTGCTCTTCGCCCCCGCAGCAGTGCACCAGATCCGAAGAACCATCACATTATCAAATTTGGCACCAACATCGACCTATCTGATGCTAAGCGGTCAGTGGGGCTGAGGCCAGCAAAGCTGGGGCAGGAGTGCTGATGGGTCTACAGAGCTGGAATAGTCTCTCACTTTTATTGACCCCCTCGCCGCCGCAGGTGGAAGCCACAACTGCAGGAGCTGCTGAAGCTGCCGGCCTTCATGCGGGTAACATCCACTGGCAACATGCTGAGCCACGTGGGCCACACAATCCTGGGCATGAACACCGTACAGCTGTACATGAAGGTTCCCGGCAGCCGAACACCAGGTGCGGAAGGGCGCTGGGGTCCCTGCTGCTCTGTCAGCGAATGGGGGCCAAAAGGTGGCCTTGGGACCGAGCTCAGGCTCCGCTAGGCCAGTCATGGAGTTCTCTATCGCCCCCTGCAGGCCACCAAGAGAACAACAACTTCTGCTCTGTCAACATCAACATCGGCCCTGGAGACTGCGAGTGGTTCGCGGTGCATGAGCACTACTGGGAGACTATTAGCGCTTTCTGCGACAAGTGCGCGCCCTCCTACACACTAGGTCTATCCCCCATGCCCTGTCTCTGGGTCCCCAAGTTTCCACCTAACCCTGTGGTCATCCTGCAGGCACGGTGTGGACTACCTGACAGGTTCCTGGTGGCCAATCCTAGATGACCTCTATGCTTCCAATATCCCTGTGTATCGCTTCGTGCAGCGCCCTGGAGACCTCGTGTGGATTAACGCTGGGACCGTGCACTGGGTGCAGGCTACCGGCTGGTGCAACAACATCGCCTGGAATGTTGGGCCCCTCACCGGTGAGAGGGTGGAGAGCCACTCAGTGGTAGGGGGGCTTGGAGGGCAGCCAGCTGTAAGGGAAGGGGCTGGGGTCCAAGTAGCTAGGGGTTGTTTGGGAATCCTGTGGTGACCTCTTCTGGCCCGCAGCCTATCAGTACCAGCTGGCCCTGGAGCGATATGAGTGGAACGAGGTGAAGAATGTCAAATCCATCGTGCCCATGATTCATGTGTCCTGGAACGTGGCTCGCACTGTCAAAATCAGCGATCCCGACTTGTTCAAGATGATCAAGTGAGGGTCCTATTTGAGGGAGCCCATCTCCACCAGACCTGGTCCCGCTCTTGTTCTGCCTTTGGAATGCAACTCCATCCTCCATCTTCCTCTCCACCCTTTCTTTACCCATGCACCCTGCAGTGTTCCAGTGCTGGGGCAGGTGACAAGGTTCCTGCTCCCAGTTTTATTTGACAGTGGCTCTAATAAAAACCCAAATGAAATTTCAACGGGGGCGGTAGATGAGGGCTCCTGCCCCGCCCTGCTGGCAGCCCTACCTCACCACAACCCTTACCCTCCCCCGGCTCCCACCCCCAGGTTCTGCCTTCTGCAGTCCATGAAGCACTGCCAGGTGCAACGGGAGAGCCTGGTGCGGGCAGGGAAGAAAATCGCCTACCAGGGCCGGGTTAAGGATGAGCCTGCCTACTACTGCAACGAGTGCGACGTGAGTGGGCCCGCTTCCCTCTCCTTCGCCTCTCCTTCCTGGGAGGAAGGAGCCCCCAGGGGCGCTTATCCGGTGACTACCACTCCTCCCTGTCCCAGGTGGAGGTGTTCAACATCCTGTTCGTGACAAGTGAGAACGGCAGCCGCAACACTTACCTGGTGCACTGCGAGGCCTGTGCCCGGCGCCGCAGCGCAGGCCTCCAGGGCGTGGTGGTACTGGAGCAGTACCGCACAGAGGAGCTGGCGCAGGCCTACGACGCCTTCACGCTGGTGAGGCCCCGGCGCTGAGCGGCAGGGCGGTCCGGCTGGGGGGGGGGGGGGCGCAGAGGGTGGGCTGTGGGGTAGGCCGACTGGCCCCTGCCTCTGAGCCCCCCCGCCCACTTTCTCCCCACAGGCCCCCTCCAGCACATCTCGATGAGGCCGGATGCCCCGCCCGCCTGCCCGCCCGCAGGGCGCCGCGGGGCCACCAGCACACGCCTGGGCTGGACCTAGGTCCCGCCTCTGGCCGGGAAGGGGGTCGGGCACAGCCCTTCCACCCCATTGGCAGCTCCCCTTCACTTAATTTATTAAGAAAAAAAAAAAATTTTTTTTTAACAAATATGAGGAAAAAAGGAAAAAAAAAAAAAAAAGGGAGACGGGGGAGGGGGCTGGCAGCCCTTCGCCCACCAGCGCCTCCCCTCACCGACTTTGGCCTTTCTAGCAACAGACACAAGGACCAGGCTCCGGCGGCGGCGGGGGTCACATACGGGTTCCCTCACGCCTGCCAGCCGCCTGCCCGGCGCAGATGCTCGCGGCTCGTGTGTGTACATAGATATTACGGCAGCCGAGGTTTTTAATGAGATTCTTTCTATGGGCTTTACCCCTCCCCCAGAACCTCCTTTTTTATTCCCAATGCTAGCTGTGATCCCTGTACATGTCTCTGTTTATTCACTTGGTTATGATTTGTATTTTGTTTTTGTTTTTTGTTTTTAATTTATAACAGTCCCACTCACCTATTTATTCATTTTTGGGAAAACCCGACCTCCTGCACCCCCCAAGCCATCCCGCCCACCCTTCCAAGGGCCGCCCGCCACTGGGCTCTCCCTGCACCCCAGTGTGTGTCCTGGCCCGGCCAGTCCGTCTCAGCCCAGCCCGCCCTCGGCTCCAGCCGGGTTCTCATGGTGCTCAAATCCGCTCCCCTCCCCTACGTCCTGCACTTTCTTGGACCAGACCCCCATCCCCACCCCCCTTGCCTCATTCGACCCCACCCCAACCCTGCCTGAGGGTGAGCAACTCCTGTACTGTAGGGGAAGAAGTGGGAACTGAAATGGTATTTTGTAAAAAAAAGTAATAAAATAAAAAAATTTAAAAGTTTTAAAGAAAGAACTATGAGGAAAAGGAACCCCGTCCTTCCCAGCCCCGGCCAATTTTAAAAACAGACCTTCCCCTCGCGCCCTCCCTTTTCTTTTTAAGCGTGAAACAGCCCAGGGCCAGGGCCTCCCTGGGGCAGGGACACCCCGGGACGAGTTTCTCTGGGGCTTTATTTTCGAGTCAGTTGTTTTTTCTCCTCCATGCTGGGGCTGCGGAGGGGTGGGGTGTTTACAGTCCCGCCCCCTCGCACTGCACTGTCTCTCTGCCCTAGGGGCAGAGGGGTCTTCCCAATCCTACTCCTATTTTCGGTGATTTTTGTGTGAGAATATTAATATTAAAAATAAAACCAGAAAAAAAATCTTGTTTATAGTGTGCTGGTGATAGGGAGAATACTGGGAGGGCTGCAAGCCCGTGATTGATGGGGAGATTGCACAGACCCCTGCCAGGGTGAGCCCCTCCCCTGAGGCGCCTGTGGAATGTCCAGAGCTCTGGTCCGCTCCTCCATGGGGGGGGGGGGGGGGGGTGCGCCTGCTCCTGGAGCTACATTCCAGGATAAGGGGGGTGGGGTGGGGAGGCTGGGCCGGGGGAGGGGCAGGAAAGAGGGCTATAAGGGCCACAGCCCTGGCGGGCAGGAGCCAGGCAGGCCATGGCGGATGTCCTCGGGGCGCAGAGACCGGTTCCCAGCGGTGGCCCAGAGCCCCGGGACCCCCTGGACTGCTGGGCCTGCGCTGTGCTGGTCACCGCCCAGAATCTGCTGGTGGCTGCCTTCAATCTTCTCTTGCTGGCGCTGGTACTGGGGACCATCCTGCTACCTGCTGTCACCATGCTAGGCTTCGGCTTCCTCTGCCACTCCCAGGTGAGCGGGTGCCCCAGGGTATGCCTGTGAGTATGGGTGAGGGGGGGTCAACTTCTACCCGCTTGGGCTTGGGCCTGACACCTCTTCTACAGTTCCTGCGTTCCCAGGCACCCCCTTGCACCGCACACCTGAGGGACCCGGGCTTCACGGCCCTGCTGGTCACCGGATTCCTGCTCCTCGTGCCGCTGCTCGTCCTTGCCCTTGCCAGCTACCGCCGCCTCTGCCTGCGCCTCCACCTAGCCGACTGCCTCGTGCCCTACAGCCGAGCCCTCTATCGGCGCCGGCGCCCCCCACAGCTGCGGCAAATCCGGGCCTCGCCAGGGTCCCACACAGTTCCCACATCTGGAAAGGTATGGGTTTGAGGACCCTCGAGTCAAGAACCACCCCGACGACTACCCTCACTTTCGGTCAGCCCAAGGACTTAAAATCTGGGGGTCTCCCGACCTACCCTGCCCCCATCCCTGCTTAAGCCGGTCCTAGCAACCCCTTGGCGAACTGCAGCATCTGTGGACCCAATGCTGGTGAAAATTCGCCACACCCCAGAAAAACCCTTTCTTTTCACTACCCATATCTGAATCCCGAATATCTGGGCTGGACCCTGCACATACACCCCACCCCCATCTTGTGAATAGGACAACTGAACCTCGCTGGTGCCCTCCTTTTCCGGTGCAGCTCTTCTAGTATTTAGGGGCTGGCGGGTGAGGTTGGAGGGGAAGGAGTGATCACACACGTTAATAAAGAATTAACTGAACGTACTTCCTGGTTCCTGTGAACAGAGGGGTGGTACAAATACTATCACTACAGCTCGGTGCCCAGAAGAAGAAAACAACATGGGAGGGGGTTGTGTGGCTCAAGTGTGCAGACGGGAGCATCCTTCAGCCTCTTGGCCTTCCCTTATCGCATTAGCCTGTTCTTCCCGGCCAGACTCGAGCTCTGTCCCTGACCCCAAAGTCACCTCCTCATCAATAAGAGTGGAGGGGGCCTGGACTTTGTCGCCTGCCCTGCTCCCCTTGGGGACCTGAGCCCGTTCTCTGACCCCAGCTTAGAGGAACTCGGTGTTGCCAGGCCGGGAAGGGAAACAATGGGCCTTCCGGAGCAGGATGACACCCCCTCCCGCCACAATTCTGGAGCAGCAGCTGGGAGGGAAGATGGAGGGGTCCACCCTGGGGCCTGTTGGTCCGAAGCTCAGCCTGTCCCCTATCTCCACCCGCGAACCTGACGGGACCTTTGGCACTCCTGGACGTCCAGGTTGTGAAAGGAGGGTTGACAGTGCTTCCGACTTAAGATAAACCTCCCCTCTAGGAGTGGGGTGTGCGATCTCTGTCCGGGCATCCCAGCTACACACACACAGGCCACTTGGGTTACAGGTTTAATGAAGTCTGAAAGGCATGCGCGATCATGGTTAGAGATAGGGAGGCCCCGCCAGGCTCTCTCTTTGCACCTCAATAGAAACGATGTGGTGTCCGGGTACCATGGCCAGGCCCAGCACACGGGGTTCCCCAGCAGAGAAGGAATCTGGAAAGAAGGGTCAGAACATCAGGAAGGTAGGCTAGCGTCGGTCCCGCCCCTTTTGAGCCACGACTTCTAGCCCCCCAAAATAAGGGGTGCATCCAGGCACTAAAAGGGAAATGCCCTGAGGCTCCACTGCATTCCGAGGCGGTGCATTCCCCAAACACTGACCCGAAGGCTTGAGGAACTCCTGCGCGGACCCTAGGATAACATTGCAGTCGCGGTCGGTGCAGAGGAAGCAGCCAACCAGTGTCCGTCCATCTGTCATGCGAATGCGCATAGTCTTGTTGAGTAGCGCCTCCAGCTGCTGCCGGGCGCGCGCAGCCGGAGAGTCCTCGCGCTCCCCGTCTGAGTCCTGCGCGGAGCAGGACACGCGCTCAGACCGCACCGCCCAAGCTGCTCCCCGCCCACGGAACCACAGCTCCCGACAGCCCGCGGGGCATTCTCACTAATCCTAGAGGCTGCCGGGAGCTGCAGTTCCCCCTCCATCCCCCCATCTTGCTCCCCGACTGCCCCTCAATCTCGGAACCCGAGCCCAAGCTAACCCCAGCGCTGGAGCTGCTTTGACGCCGGCTGCAGCAGCCATTCTCCTCTCGTAGCAGCATGGTCGGTCCAGCTCCAGCCATTTGTTCCGGGGCCTCCTCCAGGCCCTTCAACTCCCTAAGAACCTTTCGGGTCCGGTGGTCTGAGATCTCGCGAGCTCTTCCGGCAGCTTTTCTTTCGCGAGATCACCTCTCCTTCTCCTAGTCTCCTCGGCAACTGCAGAGATCTCGCGAGCTTCCACTTTCCAGCGCTGTGGCTGAGTTCTATTATGCCGGATGTATTAAGATATCGCGAGAAATTTTACTTAATTTTTACATATTCTTTAAGAATCCTGGAATTTAGCAAGAATATACTTTTTAATAATCGCACAACTCCCCTTGTTTTTCTGCCTCGCCAGAAAGCCTGCCCTAAATATTCCCTGTAGCCCAGGCCACTGTGAATTAAGTGTGTTCGCTTTCACTCCGTAACTCCTGAGGGCGTAACTCAATTACTTGAAAGAGGGAATCAGACTACGTTTCCCATGAGCCCACGCCGCTCTTCGCCCCCCAGCGTTTGATCTCTGTAGAAGGTGGCTGAAAAAGGACAATGGTTTCCATGTCAGCGGATAAACGCTCTCGCCTTAGCTCCGGGATGAGGAAAGATGTAGTAATGAGCGCCTGCTTAGGAGGCAGGAAGAAACTTAAAGGAGCTGGCGGCCAATAGAGCAAGAGCCATGCCACGCCGGGGCCTAGTTGCCGGGCCAGACTTTGAGTATTTCCAGCGTCGGTATTTCACGCCGGTTGAGGTGGCCCAACACAACCAGCCAGAAGACCTCTGGGTGTCTTACCTGGGATACGTATACGACCTAACGCCGTTGGCACAAGAGTACAAAGGTAAGTGCCACACTGTGGGTCAGCTTCGGGGGTGGTGGTGTTTGGGGGCGCCTGGTTCTTGGGTGGCTAGAATTGACGGCCGCTGCTCCTTCCCAGGAGATCTGCTGCTGAAACCCATCCTGGAAGTTGCGGGTCAGGACATCAGCCACTGGTTTGATCCAAAGACCAGAGACGTGAGTTCTTCCCGGTGTCGGGGGCGGGGCGGAGGAGCGCTGGAAAGAGGGAATGGGGAGGAAAAGCAAAGGCTAGCCAGAGCCCGAGATAATGACTGCTCCCACCCCACTCCCCCAAACCCTGCTTTTAAGATCCGCAAGCACATAGATCCGCTGACCGGTTCCCAGAGATACCGCACCCCCCGGGGCCGCTTTCTTCACGTCCCGCCTCAACTGCCGCGTTCCGACTGGGCCAATGATTTCGGAAAGCCCTGGTGGCAGGGGTCGCGCTATCAAGTGGGGCGGCTGTCCGCTAAGACCCGGAACATCCGTATCATTAACACGCTCACGTCCCAGGAGCACACACTGGAGGTGAGAACTACTGTCTAGGGGAAGGTTAGAGGGAACTGGAAATCCCAGCAAACCTCCAAACAGATTTTTAGGTCATCAGCTCTCCAAAAACGGTGGAAGCTGTATTTTCTCCCCTTTTAGGTGCAAGCGAGGAAAGCAGACCACCTAGGTCCCCAGGAGTTGGAGGGTACAACAGACTCTTATAAGCTCAGGGCAGCAGTTCATGTATCTTGGTGCTGGTGGTCCTTGGAAATGCTTACATGCTGTGTTTTGGACAGCAATTTGCGATTGTACTCTTAATAGTCTATTGTGGGGATGAAGTTACCAGCAGTGACTTTGACCCTTTAGGGCCATCTATTCGAAGTGGTTGCCATAAAGACAGGTAGGACTTTAGAGCCATTCATTGCATGCTAGAGTTCCAACTTCATTTCTGGGACTGTGGAGTGCCTGAAGCTGTCTGCCAAGGGAGGCACTCTAATGCCAGCTCACAGTTTGGGCTCTTGGCCTTTGCTTGGAATGGATGTGTGTTTATATGTTCTACACAGAATTCTGGGAGTGGGGTGCTTTTGTGTTTTCCAGGTGGGGACCCTGGAATCAATGTGGGAAATCCTACACCGCTATCTCCCCTATAACGCACATGCTGCCAGCTACACATGGAAATATGAAGGGAAGACTCTGAACATGGACTATACCTTGGAAGAGAATGGGATCCGAGATGAGGAGGAAGAATTTGACTATCTCAATATGGATGGTACACTCCACACACCTGCAATATTGCTCTACTTCAATGATGACCTCACAGAGCTGTAGGAAAAGAGAGATATATGCTTATGTAGACTCAAGACATATTTTGAATTTGGCTGTTTCTGTACCCTATAGGAAAAGAGATTGGGGGGGGGGGGCCTGGACCTAGACCTGCAGTCTACTCTGGGAACTGGCCTATGGTTCCCATGCCCTTCTGAAGTATAAGGTCCTATTTTCCAGGTCCATTATAATTTACTCTGAGAAAGTTAGAATGCTAGAAGTTAATTTTTTAAAATGATACAAAAAGACAAAGTATCTTGGATTAGGGAGATATAGAAGAGGCTAGTCAGATAACTCAAGCAGAACTTTTTGATAAGAGAAAGAATTCCTACACAGGGATGAGGGATGGAACAGCTTTTTTGGCAGTGATGGAAATGGGATAGCTGCAGGAAGATGGTGTTTACAAAGACAGGAATAGGAAATGCCTATCATTGGCCATACAAAACTGGCTAATCTCCCTTCTGAATAGTATTTGGCAGCTGAAACCCAAGGGGAAGAAAGGAAGTGAATGGTTACCAGGTAATTCAGGTTAGACATTATACTATGAACTTTATACACCCTGTTTAATATAACTACCCATAACTACTATTTTACAGATAAGTCTTTTGAAGTTTAACAAGATTTAATAGAAGGCATACTAGTTAGTAAACAGGATGTAAACCCAAGTCTGCCCATTTCCAAAGCCCATGTTCTTTTCATTGTGAAGGCTCATTATGCAATGGGAACCTGTAGGCCTATTGTGCAGTCAGCTGCTTTTTCGGCAGTTACTATCTCTGGAAGGGAGTTAGCAGGAGCAGACAGGAGGCAGTGAGGTTAAGTATCAGCTGAGCAAAAACTATTGAGGCTACTTCATGGTTAATCGCATGGCAAAATTTTTCTTCTGACTTTTTCAAGGCAAACAGGTAGGTATATACTGATTCCAGGAAAAACTAGAGCTGGGAAAGGGCTTCAGAGTGGGGCACTTTGGAGAGTGGAGCAAAAGGGAGGCAAATGGCACAGTATATTCATGATGGGCCTGTGCCTCTTAGGGAATATGAGGAAGACAGGGGCCTGACAAGGGTAATGTAAAGAGAGGAACTAAAGCCATGAACTAGGAGATCACAGTTCGACTCCTGGTCAGGGCACATGCCCAGGTTGCAGGCTCGATCCCCAGTAGGGGGTTGTGCAGGAGGCAGCCAATCAATGATTCTCATCATTGATGTTTTTCTCTCTCTCCCTTCATTTCTGAAATCAATAGAAACATTTGTTTAAAAGGAGAGGAGCTAAGTAAATCAAAACTGTTGACCAAAAGAGAACCACCAGATTTGATTCCATTTAACCTAAGGAAGGGAGGAGAATGAGAATAACAGGTGAATTTCCTGACAGTAGCAGGCAAAAAAGAAGCAAGGAGGGGATAGTGCATCCTCCTGACATGGGGCACCAGGGCCCAGAGCAGAGGAAGACAGCCCCTGTGAGACACTGGGTGGACTGCGTAGGAGTTTTTTGAAGGGCTGACTATGAAATGCATGGACAAAGGTGGAAACATTGGTATTGGCTTCAGCAGTACCTAAACACACTGAGATTGAGGGCTTCTTTCAGTCCCATGTGATGCAGGAGTCCATGAATTATCTGAATTGTTTTGATGTTTAATCAACTCTGCAATTGTTTTGTGTGTGGTTTGTTTGCTGTCAAACCCTAAACTATTTGAAAACCAAAATATGTTGTTGCTGTGGGCCTGTGCCATCCTCAGGGCCTGTGCCTAAGGGATCTGTCCCTCTTCCAGAGTCTCCTATTTCAGTACCTGTTGCCAGAAACACATCCCTCTCTTCACACATCCAGTCACTCTCCAAGGAGACTCTAACTCCTAAATATCTCTGGAATCCATCTTCTTTTTTCCAAGCTATCATCACCTCTGTGTTCCAATTTTGGATGTAATTGGCTGGCTTGCTGGCTGCTAGATTGTAACTCATAAGGGCAGAGATCGTGTCCATCTTGTTTCCTCCTGTATTCCCAGTGTTAAGCACAGAGTTGCTACTCAATAATTTTGATTGAATGAATTAAAATGTAAAGTGAATTTATTTACCTATAACAACTAGTGAATGAGATTCAAGGTGGCACCAAGAAATAGGACGTCTGGATCCTGTGCTATAGTCCCTATCCACAGGTTTCTCTTTCCTTGCTCCAATAGATCCAAAACCAAAAACTATCCCATGAGGTTCTTCCTCTCACCAGAGATTTTTGGGGCAATCTGTCACTTCCCCAGATGGCCACTGGGTGGCTGTAACTGCCTACAGAGTCAGGGGACTGCAGTGGGGAAAACTTTCAAGTTCTAAAGAGGTTAGGATTAAAGATGGCCCTGTTGAAATTTATAGGTGGGAGGGAATGATCTGAAAAAAAGGAAAAACTACAAGGCCACTATTCTATTAGCATTAGGTTTATTCCTGTGTTTAGTTTTTTCCACAAGCACATGCCAGGAAAGAAATGTAGTTTGAGAAATAAAATTCTGCCCTAATCGGTGTGGTTATGTGGTTAGAGCATCAACCGGCACACCGAAGGGTTATGAGTTCCATTCCCAGGCAAGGGCATGTACATGGATTGCAGGTTTGACCCTCTGCCTGATAGGCATGGGCAGGAGGCAACGGATCAATTGATGTTTCCCTCCCTTCCACTCTCAAAAAATCAATAGAAAAAATATCCTCCGATGAGGGTTAACCAAAAAAACCACACAAAAAGAAATAAAATTCATGGGTAAGTAGAGGATCTGATTGCAGGTGTGGGTGTGTATGGGGTGAGGATGGAGCTATGGAAGGAATGAAAACCACAGGTTTTTAAGATAATAGAGTATATTCATTTATTAATATTTACTGTTTTGGGTAGGGGGGCTATAAAGCTTTCCACTAGGTACTACTTTGTTTCCTAAATATCCAAGACTGGATATTTGCATAAGTAATATGTAAATAATGCCTTGGCCTAAAACCTAGAAAGTAAATAGAACATGAGTGTAGGGTCCAAGTCCTCTTGTAGTAATCTCTTTTGTTTTGGAGGGAGATGGGGGTGGCAGAATATTGAAAGCTGCCTGTCCACAGTAAATCATAGCGGCTTCAAAGGACTCAACTGGCAAATATTCAAATATTTCCCACAAGCCTCAGTCCCTATATACACACATCACTAGAGGTAATAAGTTTTTCTTGGTGTGTTTTGTTTTTGTTTTTAATGTTCCTTGCAGGAAGCTTGCCTGCTCAATGGATAAAACACACACATGAAAGGTAAATGAACATACTACCTCATAAAGGACCAAGTTATTGTATTAAGCTTCCATCTTCATGGCAAATCACAAATGGATTATTAACCTGGACCTGCAGAAATGGTTTCTAAATATTGTGTGTGTGTGTGTGTGTGTGTGTGTGTGTGCAGATGTGTATTATTTTGAAGAAAGGTGCTATCATTTCCATCAGTTTCTCAAACTGGCCCACCTCCCTGCCCCTGAATAGCATACACACACACACACACACACACACACACACACACACACACACACACACACAAATAATTTAAAGACCCTCAAAAGTAAAATGTCAAAGGTGACAATACAGTGTGATCCCAGGATTCCTGGCGCTTGTTACACCTGTGTTCCCATGGTAGCAATTCCTAAAGAAACCTTTGGGGCAAAGTTTATGATTAGTCTGAAACATTTTACTACTGTCTTAAATTCTGATCTGGATGTACCTTGGAGCTGAGTGAAGGGATCTATCATTTGGGCTTATAACCACAACACCCAGTCATGACATTAGGATCAGGTTAATGCACTCAGCTCCCACAGCTGAGTTTAGGTAAACCACATAGGTGTTGTTTCATATTGGGAGAACAGCCACTTTATGATGGACCAGCATGGAGATTTAGTTGTACAGAAAGTACACAAATCTGAAACCTGAATAATCTTGTAAGTCAAAGATTAGGCATTCAAAATACAAATAGATATGCAGTCCACGTACTGGGTATTCTAGGCACATGGGAAACACTTTTTTCTTTTTTTATCCTCACCCAAGGATATTTTTCCCATTGCTTTTCAGAGAGAGTGGATGGGAAAGAGAGAGAGAAACAATGTAAAAGAACACACCCCAACCAGGGCCAGGGATTGGATCTACAACTGAGGTGGGTGCCCTTGGCCAGAATCGAACCCAGGACCCTTCAGTCCTCAGGCAGAGGCTTTAACCACTGAGCCAAACTGACTAGGGTGGGAAACACTCTGAAAAAGCTGGCAAATGGGAGTAAGTGAAGTGAAACCACTAAAGTGGGGTCAGAGGTAAAGTAGGTTGAGATGAGGAACAAAATGGTAGAGAGACTGCTAGAATTAAATCCTTCTGGGAACAGCTCAGCTCCTGCCCTTTGGGAGCTTAATGTTTAGTGGGAACTTGGGCATCCACCCTCAATCATCTGACTTACTCATCTGACTTAATCATCTCTGTATCCCCAACAGTCATATAATGCCTGACCAAGAGTACTATAAATACATGGTGGTTTTAGGATTGAATGGTACTTGTAACCCCCACTATTTAAAATGTCTGAACACACACCCATCCGGGCGTGGCTCAGTGGTTGAGCGTTGACCTAGTATCCAGGCAATCCGGGTTCGATTCCCGGTCAGGGCACATGCCCGGGTTGCAGGCTCAATCAATGACTCTCTCATCATTGATGTTTCTATCTCTCTCCCTCTCCTTTCCTCTCTCTGAAATCAATAAAGATATATTTAAAAATAAAATAAAATGTCTGAACTCAGGAGCCAGATAGATTCAGTTAATGTGGTGTCCCCTGCTACTTGCCCACTCTCACTATTTGGAGAAAGCTGAAGAGACCTGAATAGTAACATTTGTGCTGATAAATTCTTCTAGTCCTACAGAATAGTAAGGAAGAGAAAATATTCCCTTGCCCTTAATAAATAGTCTAGAGGGGTAGATATTACTCCACCATAGTGTATCAGTTGAGAATGTATTTGGTTGCAAGTAACAGAAGGCTGACTGCTGGGGCTTAACTACAAGGGGTTAAGTTTTCCTCACATAGAATGTCTGTGGTGTACTGAGTCCATTAGATAGTTCATTAATGTCTCAGGTAGGTCCTGTTTTTCTTCTCAAGTTTATGGTCTTTTGGGCTGATCTACTTCTAGCCTGTATTGTGGGCAGGAAGGAGGAAAAGAAGAAGGAAGAAAGGGCAATGCCTATATCAAGTAAACATTTCCCAGACATCCTTAGTAGAACTCTGTTTCATTGATAGGAAATGCATTACACAACAACCCTTAGCTGCAATGGAATTTGGGACAGTATTTTATATTGACATTCACAACAAAAGCAGGGTCCACTACTGTGGAAGGAGAGAATGGATAGTAGGTAGGAACTAGTGATGTCTTCCACAAGTGTGAATGTGCTTTTATTCATGCATTAACAAAAAAGTTATTAAGCACTTTGCACCAGGCACCGTTCCACATACTGGGAATGCTGCAGCGAAAGGGGCAGGCAAGGTTCCTGCTTGATTGGAACTTATACTCTGGTCGGGAAACAATAAACAAGTAGATAAGGTCATTTCAGACAGTACTGTAAGCTATATGCTATAGTTGTATATGTATGTATATATACATATATATGTAAACACACATATACATATATACACACACATATACAAATCAAGTACTATCAAGACAAAAAACTGGAATCACATGAGGATGGTTGATCAGAGGCTTGTCTGAGATGACTACAAAGATTGCTCTATAATGCCCGGGTGAGTGTGGCTCAGAGGCTGAGCACTGACCTAGGATCCAGGAGATCAAGGTTTGATTCCGGGTCAGAGCACATGCCCGGGTTGTGGCCAGATCCCCAGTCTGGGGCATGCAGGAGGCAGCCGATCAATGATGATCCTTTCATCATTGATGTTTCAAATCTCTCTCTGAAATCAATAAAGATATATTTTAAAAGATGCTCTGTATTACCTGTAGATCTGCATTATCACTTAATCCTCACAACAAACTTAATTACTATTTTTATTTACACTGAAAAAAGAAGGAAATTGAAGTACGGAGAGGTTAAGTAACTTGCCAAAGGTAATACAACTAGTGAGTAGCAGAGGTGAGCTTTGACTCAAGACAGTCATAGGCCACCCACTTAACTGCTGAACTGCACCACCTCCCTACATGGTAAGCATAGGATGCTGTTCCAGTTACCTATCCCTGATTAACAAAACCATCTCAAGACTTAATGTCTTAAAACAATCACCACCATTTATTTTGCTAATGAATCTGTAATTTGGGCAGGGTTCAGTGGGGATAGTTTATTTCCACTCCAAAAGGTGTCAACTGGGTGGACTGCTGGAAGCTGGAGGATTCGTTTTCAAAATGGCTCACTCACATGGCTGGCAAGTTGATGCTGGCTATGGGTTCTTTTCCATGTAGGCCTCTATGCAGGGCATGATGGGCTCCCTCATAACATGGTGGCTGGGTTCCAAGAGGAAGTATCCCAAGAGAACCAGGAGGAAGCTGAATCACCTTTTATGACCTCACCTCAAATCCAAGGGAAGGAAATTAGACCTCATTCCTCAGTGGGAAGAGTCTCAAAGGTAGTTTGTAATAAGAGCATGCTAGATGTTAGATTTTATTATGGCCATTTTTGGAAAATACAATCAACAAGATGCATTGGAGGCAAAGGAGGGATATCCAATTCATCTTGGGTATGGATGAAGTGGTCTTTGAAGGGTTGTATGTGGGAGGTGGGGGGTTGACACTTGAGTAGAGCCTTTTTGGAAAACCTAAGTGGGAATCCTGGCCCCACCACGCATTTATTCAATTTATTAATATAATACTGAGCATCTGCTGTCATGTAGTGCTGGACTCTGTGGATACACTAATTAATGACACAATTTCTGCCCTCAAGAAGCTTACAGTTTAGAGTCATCTTGCTTCCACTTATACACAACAGCCAGGGAAGCTTTTTTTTTTTTTTAACCCTTTGCGGTCGTATTAAATTTGGACATGGGTGTCGTACTGGTTGGAATTAATTTCCATTGAAAGAGCAGTGATACATAACATGCAATGTCGGGGCAATGTTTTGGTTCGTGACAAGGTCACTTAGACACTTAAGAGCTTTCAGAGAAATTATGAACTGATACATGAATGGAGTTAAGATTCGTACGGTTCCTTGCTGTGGTGGCTGAGAGCAGACATACGACCGCAAAGGGTTAATCCTCACCCAAGGGTATTTTTCCATTGCTTTTCAGAGAAAGTAGAAGAGAGGGGGCTGGGGGGGGGGGGGGGGGGGACACATTGATGTGAGAGAGACATCGATTGGTTGCCTCCTGCATGAGCCAGAACCAGGGCCAGAGATCAAGCCTGCAACCAAGGTATGTACCCTTGGCCAGGATTGAATCTGAGACACTTCAGTCCTCCGGCTGATGCTCTAACCACTGAGCAAAACCTGCTAGGGCCCAGGGAAGCTTTTAAAGTTCTCCTATTTAAAGTCTGCCAATGCTTCCTACTTCTCTTAAGAGGATGTAGGGACACCCTTATTATTGTCCACAAGGCGATGATTTGGCTCTTCCAGGCTCATCTCCCACAATGACCTTAAAGTTTCTGAAATTCCCCCAAGCACCTTTCTGGCAGGGCCTTCTCACATGCTGTTCCTCTGCATAGAACACTCCAATCTCCACTCACCATTTGGCCAACTCCTGCTGCTTAAAGTCTTTGCTTAAATGGTACTTGCTCAGGGAAGTCTTTCCTGATCCTTTCAGTTATGTCAAACCTTTCATCACTCCCTCTCAGGCTGCCCTGAAATATCATAGCTACAATTCAAATATTTAGTTTTTTTCTTTTGTATTTTCCCCCTTTATTTTATTATTTTTCCATCACCATTTATCCCCCATATACCCTCTTACACCTCCACCCACACCCCTCCCCACCGCAGTCACCACACCGCTGTCAGTGTCCTTGAGTTTTTTGTTTTTTTTTTTTTCTCAAATAGTTTAATTTATTGTTTAATGTCCATCTTCCTCCTTTCTGAGACTATAAATTCTAGGAGGGCAGAGATTACATCCCTAGCCCAGTGCCCAGCCCAGCCCAGCCAATCAATATGCATAAAATTAACAAATATGACAAATGCTACAAAAGGGCTACATTGATAAATGCTACAAAATATGAAATGCCGCAAGAACACCTAAACCCCATCTGGGTAGATCAGGGAAGACTTTTTGTTGAAGCACCATCTCGAGCTGAGACCTGAGGATAAGGATGAGGTAGCCGAGTGAAGAGGAAAAAGAGGGTAAAGAGAAAGAATAAATGGCATAAGTACTGCAGTTTAGAGGTGACAGAATTTGTGGAGAGCTCAGAAGCAGAAATGCAAAGAGAAGTAAAGCTAAGAGGAGATGGGAGGCCCAGGACAGGTGGGCAAAGAAAGACATTAAGGCCAGACCCGGTCATGTAAGACTCTGTAACCAGGTTAAGTTTTTTTGTGTGTTGTTTTTTTTTAATTATGATATAATCCACGTACTATAAGATTCACCCTTTTAAAGTATACAATTCAGGGTTAAGGATTTTATAAAGAATGGCATGATCAGATTTGCATTTTTAAAAGGTGGCTTGACTATATAATGTCAAGAGAGAATGGGCTGGAGGAGAGAAAAAGGGAGGGGAAGAAAGTGGAAGAGACTGATGCTATTGGCTATTGCAGCAGTCCAGCAAAGCGATGAAGGCAGCTGGAACTAAGTTAGTGGCAGTGGGGATCAGAGAATATTAATTGAAGTTAAGAAAGAATTCCACAACTCAGTAATTGGGAGGGAGTCTGGGGCATAGAGAGCAGTCAAGGATGACACCCAAGTTTCTGGCCTGCGTGACTGAGAAGGTGATGAGTCCACTGATGGAAAAGGTGAATGCTGAAAGAATCTGATTGGAGAGGATGATCTATTTTTAGTTAGTTGTATGAGGTAACTTTGGGAAATGCAAGACAGATGTCCAGATCTTACTGGATATATGGGACTAGATCCTGAAGAGAGCTCTAGACTAGAGTTATAGGTGTGGAAATTATCAGCAGAGTAACTAGTGCCAAAGTCAAGGATAAGATCACCTCAAGGATGAAGTATAATCTAAGTGGAGGGCCTGGGAGGAACAAGATCTAAGGAAGGAGAGGAGAAGGAGACTCAGAAGGAAAATCCAGTGAGAGACACCCAGGAAAATGGTGCCATAGAAACCAGAGAGAGGATATTTGAGAGGAGGGAATAGTAAAGTGTGAGAAGTTACATAGAGATCAAGTAAGACAAGGACTTGAGTTTCCATGATTTAGCACACAGTAAAATGGTGGTGTATTATAGTAGTAGTTGGATGAGATATGAATGAGATATTCACTAAAGAAATCCAACTGCAGAAGGGAGGAGTTTTCTGGCTTTGTAACCATGCACAAAATACTTTGCTTCCTTTGGTTTCCATTTAACTGCAATATACAGACAACAGAAGTACAATTTCACTAAGGACAACAGGCATAAACCAGGACACGGTCACTTAAAAGAAGCAGTATTGTTAAGATTAAAATAAGATATGGGAAAGTGCCCAGCAGTATAAAAGGTCCTAGGAATAGGCACATAAAATTTTTTTCTTTCCCTCTCCTTGTGCTAGCCACTCTTTAATAATGAATGCTTCCCTTGGGATTTCCTGAGATTTGGCATTATTCAGCATCCTGGTAACATCTGTCATGATTAGGAAATCAGTAGACCATATCTGTGACTAACATTTGGTTTTCTGACCTAACAACAGTTTGTACCTCCATTAGGAAAATTATTTGCTTCCAGTAAAATGTGGTTTATTCCATATCATGCCAGAGTTTAGCTTATTTATATAATGCAGGGGAAAGGAAGGAAAATGGCCCAACTATTGGGAGCAAAAGTAACTAAAGTCAGTACTTTGCTTCTTCAGTTTAAGGTGCTATTCATAACTCTGGTCATGAATCCCCTCACCTTGCTATCATCTTAAGTGAATCTCTTTGAGTTGAGAAATGGCTAATATTAACCTTATTGTTTAGAATAATAGCTACCAACTATTGAGTGCCTTATACCTAGTACTTAATGTAAGTTAGTCCACTTTATCCACACTACAACCATGAAAGGTAGACATTAATATGCGTTTTACAGATGAGGAAACTGAGACTTGAGGGACAAGTAGCTTGCCCAGGGTCACCATTAGTAAATGACAGAATTTGGATTCCAGGTGCTACCAGACTCCAAAGCTCAAAATCTTTCTCTAATGGAAGGAGTGAATAACTTCATTATTTGGCTCTGGAATAGATTTTAGGAATTACACAATTTTGGCATACAGAATCTTTTAAAAAACTTAATTGATTTTAATTTACTAATCATATCCAATTTATTCTGAAATAAAAATTACTCTCCTTGTCCAGAGAGCTAGATGGTGAAAGGCCCAAGAGCGAGCAGAGGTGCAAAAGGAGGCCAGCTTGGGGCTAGCATTCATGACGACAAAACTATAACCTGAAAGACAATCAGTTGGGAAAGCTGTCAGGGCAATTCTGCTAAAACAACTGGGGCTTGACAACAGACAGAAAGCAAGGCACTTCTATCTAGCTCATCAACAGAAAACAATTAAGAAATTGTTGCCCGGCTGGGCGTGGCTCAGCAGTTGAGTGTCGACCTAGTATCCAGGCGATGAGGGTTCAATTCCTGGTCAGGGCACATGCCCAGGTTGCAGTCTCCATCTCCAGCCGGGGGCCTACAGGAGGCAGCCGATCAATGACTCTCATCATTGATGTTTCTAGCTCTCTCCCTCTCCTTTCCTCTCTCTGAAATCAATAAAAATATATTTAAAAAAAAGTAATCGTTGCCCTGGTCGGGTGGCTTAGTTGATTGGAAGATCAGCCCATGCACCAAAAGGTTGCGAGTTCGCCCTGTTGTGGCCCAGATGCTTGGGCATAGTTCCATGTACTGAAAAGTTGCTGGTTCAACTCCCAGTCACGATACATGCCCAAGGTCATGGGCTTGATCCCCAGTGGAGGGTGTGCAGGAGGCAGCCAATTGATGTTTCCCTCTCACATAGATGTTTCTCTCTCTTCCTCTCTCCCTAAAAATCAATAAAAAAAAATCTTTAAAAAAACCACACAAAGAAACAAGGTTGCGGGTTCAATTCCTGGTCAGGGCACATACCTATGTTGTGGGTTCAATCCCTGATTGGGGCACGTATGGGAGGCACCCAATCAGTGTTTCTTTCTCTCTCCCCCCCTTCCTCTGTCTCTAAAAATCAATAAAAAAAATCCTCAGGTGAGGATTTTAAAAAAAGAAAAAAGAAATTGTTAGAAGGCAGTGTCAAAAGGGAAAAAATTTTGTTTGCCAGAAGCAAGATGGAGAGACCGTTTCTGGTTACGAAGTAGAAGTAGGGCTGAGCCAGGCATCAATTTTCAGTGAATGGGTGGAATGATCAGGAGGTAAGCAGACCACAGTGAGGAAGAGAAATAGAGGGGTATACAGCCAGACTGCACGGATCTTTTCACACAAAATGGGGGACACTGACCTATGAACCAGAGGGTCACGGTTTGATTCCCAGTCAGGGCACATGTCCAGGTTGCAGGCTCAATCTCCAGTAGGCGGTGTGCAGGAGGCAGCCCATCAATGACTCTCTCTCTTCATTGATCTTTCTCTTTCTCTCCCTTCCTCTCTGAAATCAATAAACATATTTAAAAAAAAAAAAGTAAATTTCCTCAGATATGTGGTCTGCTTCCAGACTTATTTTCCGTATTACTTTAAACTATCTTTTCGGGACTATCCAATTTTACAAACAAATGTTTGATATTTACTACAATTCTCTCTTTCTATATATATTGTAATTTTTTTTTCAGTGTTCTAAAAGCTTTTTTTTTTCTTTAATATTACAGATGTCCCTTTTTCTCCCCAATGAGCCATTCCACCCCATCCTACCCCCCTCCCCAATCCCTCCCCATACCATTGTCCCTGTCCTTGGGTTGTGCATATATGCACATAAATTTTTTGGTTAATGTCTCCCCCTCCCCCCACCCTATATTTTAATTTTCAAAACTTATTTTTCATTTTTATTATAGAATATGTGTGCTTTTCAGAAAATTCTAGGTAGAGGAGCATAAAGATGCAAAATAAAAATCATTCTTTTAAAAATATTTCTTTAATGATTTCAGAGAGAGGAAGGAAGAGAGAGAGACAGAAACATCAATGATGAATCATTGATCAGCTGCCCCCTGCATGCCCCATACTGGGGATTGAAGCTCAAAACTCAGGCACGTGCCCTGACTGGGAATCGAACTCCCATCTCATGGATCATACATAGGTCGATGCTCAACCACTGAGCCACGCCGGTCAGGCACAAAATTCATTCTTATTTCTATCACTCAACAGAAACCACTATTAACATTTTAACCACTTTTTAGTATTTTCCTACATGGTTGCAATTATAATATACATAGGATTTTATATTGTTTTATGCAATTAAAATTAGATCATAAGCATTTGCTCATGTACTTTACCAGTGTGGCAAAAGGTTAACAATCAGATCAGTTAAACTAGGTGAAGAATTTATATATAGGGAGGGGTAAAAGTAGGTTTATAGTTGTGTGTATGCAAAGCACAGAGTTTATTCTTGTATTACTATTTATTATTATATTATTTTCCACATGAACAACTTTTGCCCCACCCTATGTGGGTATATTCATTGTAGTCCTTCAATTTTTTTGTAGGTTTGAAAAATTTTTTTTAATTAAGAAGTTACAGGTGGGAAGGGAACTAATCTCAAAGCAAAAGCAAGGGAATGACAAAATTCAGGGTACTAGCTGGGTGGGGCCAGGAGAGGAATGTGGAATATGGAAGATCATCTGAGGCTCTAAAGATCTTACTGCTGTTATATTTATTAAACCAGATGATGGATACATGTGTTCTAAAACTGAATAATATTCTTTGTGGCTAATCTATGATATATATATTCTGTTGAACCTATGAAGTAGTTCTCAGGTTTAAATTTTAGTTAAAAACCTCTACAAGCAATATTTTAATGGTTTCATTGCTATGTAACTTCCTCACCCAAACTAGCTGCCAAATACAATACTTTTCTCAGTATACAGTCTCTTTTTAAAAATTGAGATATAATTCAT
This sequence comes from Miniopterus natalensis, assembly GCF_054644295.1. Classification (NCBI taxonomy): domain Eukaryota; kingdom Metazoa; phylum Chordata; class Mammalia; order Chiroptera; family Miniopteridae; genus Miniopterus; species Miniopterus natalensis. The sequence continues at coordinate 9,899,803 of NC_142097.1, read as the reverse complement.
ACACCATAAAATTCACCACTTTAAAGTGTAGAATTCAGGAGTTTTTAGTATATTTACAAGGTTGTGCAGCTATCACCAATACTTAATTCCAGAATATTTTCATCACTGCAAAAAAAAAATGCCATACCTATTAGCAGTCATTCCCATTCTCCTCTCCCCCCAGACCCCTGACAACCAATGGTCTATTTTCTATCTCTGTAGATTTATTCTGAACCTTTCATATAAATGGAATCATACAATATATGGCCTTTTGTGTCTGGCTTCTTTCACTCAGCATGATGTTTTCAAGGTTCATCCATGCTGTAGCATGTATCACTGCTTCATTCTTTTTACAGATGAATTGTATGAATATACATTTTTGTTTATCCATTCTTTAGTTGATGGACATTTGCGTGTTTCCACTTTTGGGTTATTATAAACAATACTCCTATGAAGATTCATATACAGGTTTTTGTGTGAATATGTTTCAATTCTCTTGGGCCTAGGACTGAAATTGCTGGGTCATATGGAACTCTATATTTAAGTTTGAGGAACTGTCAGTTGGTACTCTTCTTGACCTCCATGAAGCATCTAGCATCAATGATTATACCTTCCCTCTGGAACTGTCTTCTTGTTTTACCACAATAACACTATCTGGTATACCTACCACTCTTAACAATTTCCATATTTTTCTTTTGCTTTTCTTCTCTCTCCTCCATTCTTCAAAGTTCCTCCAAGGTTCTGGCCTCTACTCACCATTTGATATACTAACAATCCTCACCCTTTAAAGAGGTACCAACACCTACTATAACTTTCTATCATAAACTTACCTCTCTAGTCAGATAAGGTCCACATACTACTTGCTAAGTACTTTCTTACTCAGCCTAAACTGACCTTCTTCCTCCTGTCTGCTACATGAATCTTAGTTATCTTTTGGGGCCTACTTCAAATACATCATATGAAAGCTCTTCACTGGCTTCCCTTCCCCTGTAAAATTTCTCTTCTCTGAATGCTCAGATTTTACAGCCCATAGCAATCATCACTACCATACCACATATTGTTTATTAAATTTTTGTGTTTATGTCTGATCTCAAAAATTCTCTCTCCTCTTCCCACCTACCTAATCCCTTGGTCACTAAAAAATTGTGCAGAAGTATAAAAACTCATCTTCTTTCTCTTGCTTTATAAAAATCTATCATGGAAATATATTGGGTTTTTTGTTTGTTTTTTAAATATATCTTTATTGATTTTAGAGAGAGGAAGGGAGAGGGGGAGAGAGAAACATCGATGAGAGAGTCATTGATTGGCTGCCTCCTGTACGCCCCCAACTGGGGATTGAGCCCACAATCCCGGCATGTGCCCTGACTCGGAATCGAACCACGATTTTTTGGATTCTAGGTCAATGCTCAACCACTGAGCCACACAAGCCAGGCAATATATAAGCATATGTATATATACATACATATTATTTATTTACTACATATAAATACATACTACATATTTACTCTGTTTAAAAATATATATAAGAAGCCCTAGTGGTTAAAGCATCAGCCTGTGGACTGGAGGGTTCCGGGTTTGATTCCAGCCAAGGGCACATACTTCACCTGCAGGCTTGATCCCTGGCCCCAGGGTCAGAGCAACCAGTCGATGTGTCTCTCTCACATTGAAGTTTCTTTCTCTCTCTCTCACCCCCTTCTATTTGCTCTGAAAAGCAATGGAAAAAATATCTTCAGGTGAGGATTAAAAAAAAATAATACTAAATAGAGATATGTATAAGAAGTATATATTCTCAGAACAAACAGACCTCACCACAAAAGGACAGATGGCAAGCTTACTTAGCCATTTGGGAACCACTGGCTTAAATGACCTTCCATCTGTAATTCCATAATATCCTCAGCATTTACATGCCTTTCATTATCAACTCTAACCTACATGTTTAAAAAGACAAGGAGATATCTCTTTAACACCTCCTTGGGTAGAAAATAGATTGCAAAGTGCTTTTTCAGTTCTTCCATCTGCTTTGTTGCATGAGTTCATGTCTGTGCTCTATCAATAATTCTCATTGGTTCCCTACATCAGGGTTTTATCCTGGGGCCCACATACTTCAGGGTATTCATGACACCATGAAAACATATGTGATATTTTGTACATATACTGCTTTTCTGGGGGAAGGGTTTCTAACTTCCTATGACCCAAAAAGGTTAAAAACTATCACTTTGGATAAGTTTCTTGTTTTTGCTTTATATAAATAATTTTATAATTGGCTTTGAAGTCTCTTACAATATTTTTCTTTGGAGGGCATCTAATTTCTGGTTTGCATTGATAGTTGCTTGCCTCAGTTTCTTATTCACCATAATGGTATTCTCAATAAAAACAAAAAACATTCGTCTCTACCAATCAGTCATATGGTATTTTAATTATTTTATTTTTACTTTTTGAAGTACAGGAAGATAGCAAAAGGCACTGAGTGGCCACATTGAAACTGACAGGGAAAGAGACAAACAGAGAAAGTGAGACACACAGGCATGGATAAAAGGCCTAAGGACAGACAGAATAGAATAGACCGGCAAAAGAAATATAGAGGAACCTGGAAACACAGAGACACAAGAACGGAGCAGACAGAGAAGGATGGCAGAAAAACAGACAGGTTGGTGAGGAAAGAAAGGAGCTGACAGAGAAGCAGGCAAGATCAAGGGGAACAGAAAGAGACAAACAGAAAGGAGTAGAGAGAGAGAAGGAAGGCAGAGAAAGGAAGAAAACAATAAGGAAAGAAGACAACATGATAATGTCTTATACTACCCAGTGCTTTATAATTTATAAAGTGCTATCACATACATTATTGCAGGCAGACAGGGAGAATCCAGCAGACAGATGGGGTGATGGAGGGATAGAGGCCAATCAGAAAGAGAGGCTAGAATGCAGCCCAAGACAGATAGTTAAGAGGAAAGACAGGACCAAAGAAAAGAGAAGCTGAGAGAGGGAAAGACAGGAGAGAGACAGTGATGGAGGCTGAAACCGTTAAATTCAGGATTATAGGCAGTAAAAAAGCAGAAATGAAAGAACAGAGCATTGTGTATAAAAGTTTTATCACCCTCTTTCTGAAGAGACTTAGATAGAGGCTGTATCTTTGTTTCTCCCAACAAATTATAACACCTCCAAGGTGGCATGTGAGAGGAGGAGAAGGGAGGATGAAAAGTGAGAAAAGTTTCAGTAAGAAGCAAAGATTTTTAGACGAGGAGGAAGGCCAACTTCTTGGACAGGCCTAGATCAAGAGCCAAAGGGTGCTGCTGAACCTAAAAGGATCTAGGTCCATACACCTTTAAAGAACTCATACAGATGTGGGAAAGGCAGAGCAGGCTTGTATCTACTCTATGTGCATGTAAGCTCAGCTTACAAACTGTACTTATTAAATTGTACCCATGTTTGTATGGTATTTTTCAATACTACCAATGCTTTTCTCAATTAACACATACTTTAATGATGAAAAGTCCAGCATAGGTGGGCTGTCACCAAGACAACTTAACATGTAGAGTAGAATAGGAGATTAGGAGAGAGCAAGCCCTTCCTAAGAGCTCCTCAGGTACTGGTAGTGAAAGCACCCAACTAACAACCAGTCAATCAAAAAGACAAGTGCCATAAAGTAGAATAAAAAAGACAAGAGGCAAGCGATGGTAAGCCCAACAAAGTAGGAAGGAGTACTGACAGACCAACAGAGGAAGAAGCATTCAGCAGAATTAGGGGAAAAGTAGGAAGGGGTGCAGCAAAAAGCAAGTAGAGATATATATGTACACTCTTTTGTGGAACAATATCCAACAAATGTCAACTGGTGACCAACTCTGAGGAGAGGAAATAAAGGCTGGGGGGGAGAGACAGCAAGAGAGGCTCACTCTTCACAGAACCCTTTTAGTACTTAAAACATTTTGTACCATGTATATGTACTATCTAATTAAAAGTTGATTAAAAAATAAGAAAAAGGAAAGCAAGCCAAGACGCGGACAGCAGCGTCAGCCACGCAGATAGACAGCAAAAAGGCAGTAAGATAAGGAGAGACTAGGAAAAGGGCAAAAAGACTGAGGCAGGCAGACTGTCTGAGGCACCAGAAAGACAAAAAGAAAAGGAGACAAATGAAATGGAGGTAAGCAGGGAGAGAAGGCAAGGTAAGGGATATGGCAAGAAGGCAGTAAGACTTTGGGGCAAGGAGTTCACTGAGAGGTTTGGGGTAGAGAACCTATCACCACTGATGGGATGTTGAGATAGAGGAAGCCAAGGGAGAAAAAGCTGATAAGCAGACAGACTAAAAAGATACAAGCATTAAACAGTAGGGTAGATAGACAAAAAGGGAGGCAAAGAAAAATCATGAACTTAACAGGCATAAATAGGAGGAGGGACAAGTAGAAGGGAAAGATTGAGACAAACCAAGACCGGGAACCATGGCAAGGCCTGGAAGGTAGACAAACCAAGGCTAAAAAAGTGATAGAGACAGGCAGGCGGGGAGACAGATGGCTGAAGAGAGAGTGGTGGGCAAACAGCCAGAGAAGCAGACAGACAGCCAGGGAGAGAAAGAGGCTGGCAGCCAGTCAGGGAGGAGCAGACCGGCAGGCAGGCAGACAGACACCATAATAGGAGTAAGCAGGTAGAGAGACAGGCGGAAACAAGGAAAGAAGAAAAACCAAGAAGTCAGTAGGGAGAGAAGAGAACAGGAGAAGCAGGCAAGAAGAGTGGGAGATGGACAAGAGGAAGAATCAGGCAAATTAACAGATCTGTATGCAAAGCACACTCATGAAAATGATCAATGTTTGCACAGGGATGCACACACACCTTTAGCCACCCACACCTGCAGCTCATGGCACATGTGGCAAGCAGGCAGAGGCACTCAGCACAGAGGGAGAGGGCACAGAGGCAGAGAGACTGTGGTGCACATGATGTGTAGGGCTGTCAACAGACACATGGGGGACACTCTACCCAGACACACACAGAGGGGCCAGAAAGGGGGGCGAGTCAGGCAGACATGAGGAAGAGGCACATGCAGTCAGATCCTGGAAGACAGAAGTAAACAGAATGAAGACAGACATGGATAGTTTCTTAGAGGTGATAGAGCCTGAGAGTCAAAGGGATGAGTAAAAATAAAGACACATACAGAGAAGCCCATATACAGAAAAAAAGGGAACACCCAGGTGGACTAGGAGGAAGTGAGACTAAGAGGACAGAATACAATCAAATGGAAGAGAGATAGTAGTTAGACTCATACAGGAATGATATGGGAGCAGAGGCAAGAGAAAAGGCCAGGTTAAGAACAAGATGGAAATCAATGCTCAATAAAGTACATCAGTGAGGGGGGAACCAGGGGGAGTGGCACATCAGTAAAGAACATTTTAGCCTCCTAAGCAAAAATCTGCATAGTGTTCCTTGTCACTAATACTTTGTGGTTGCTGCCTACCTACCCCTCCCTCTTAAGCTGCTCCTGAACACTGCAGGGGATGCTGAGTAGCTATACTCAAAAGGTAGGGAAATAGCCCAGAAGAGAAATGATTCCACAGACATAGGATGGGAAGTAAGGAAAGGGGCAAGATGGGATCAAAAAAATAAAAGGGAACTAGAGAAGAAAAGAATGACAAGAGCAAAAAAGGGTAGAACTGAGCTATTCGCCCTTTCTTTGCTAGCACCGCCCACCTGGCAAATTTTATTTTACGACTTCTCTGATCAAGTCTCTGGGTGAGAAACCTACTTTTTGACTCCTTTTCAATCTTCTATTTGATTCCTGGGACCACTTTTAAGATAAACACTGGGTACAGTTGAAAATCAAGGGTCAGAGTCAGACGAAAATTCGAGCATAATCCCCTACCTCTTGCTTTTTCTCAGTTCCAGTTACTTTTCTCTCTCATGGTACCTCAGTTTCTTCCACTTTATCAGTGTTGGAGATCATGGAGGAAGGGAAATATACTGAAATAGGAGAAAAGAGAAAATCATTTCACAATCTTCAGACTTGACCATTTCCCTTTTATTCTAAAAATCTGTTCTATTTACCCCTAAATTAATTTCCCAAGTCAGATGAATTTTATATTCAAGCAACTGGGGAAGGGAAGGGCAAGGTAAAGGAGAAAGGAGTGAAGATAAAATATACAATTATTAATCACTGAAAAGGCTGGGCAAAGGGGAGAATCAAACATGGACTCCTTCGAAAAAAACTCAATCATTGTATCTATTCATATCTCTCCCCCAAAAGTCACTAGAATTTCTACCACTTTTTTAAAGAAAGAAGAAAAAAACCCAGTATCACTCTCATTTAAAAGGTGCGTACACAATTAAATGTGTTTTGACTTCAATGAGGTATGTAGAAACAGAGTTATATATAAACATATATTTCATCTTTTTCCTTTTCAATGCCTGAAGGGGAAAAAAAACCCTTCACATCAAACCACTCCCTTCTGAAGTATTCAGAAAAAAAAAAAAAAAAAAGCGCTTTTCTTTAGAGAAGGGAGGTGGGGAAGAAGAGACTAGTAAAGAAAAGAAAAAAATTAAATGTAGTTGGACTAGTATCTAACTAGTTAACCTTTAACAATTTATGCTGATGTCAGACTGAGCATGAGTACTGATTAATGCCCCCCCTCAAATATTTTTTATAAGGGGGAGTTAGTCACAGCAGCCATTTTTGTTTTATGCAGAAATCCTTCATGCCCCCCCACACGCGCACACTCACACATAGTACACAAGGAAAATATCTCTATTAATCTGTGCACTAATCAGTTATGAAAAAAAAAGGAGAAATTTGTGGGTTTCTGGGTAGAGGCTTAAAGATGGGGGTGTAACAGGGAGGAGAATGGGGCAGGGGGTGAAAATGAAATATTAAGCCAGCCATTTTGTTTTAAAAGGGGATTTTCCCCCCTCTCCCTTTCTTCATGGAGGGGGTGGCGGTGCTGGAGGGGGGGTTGTTTTAAAAATAATTTCAAGGCGGCCATCTTAGTGCCTCAGCTCTGAGAAATATTTCTGAGCGCCCCCCTCAGAATTTAAATATATTTAAAGTAACGGAGAGGGGGGCAGAGAGAAGTCGAAAACTTTTATATATACATATATATATACATTTTTTTAAAAAATCCCCCTTTCTTGTTCTCTTGGAAGGAGAGAAGAAAAAAAAAGTCTCTCAATTTTTTTCAAGAAAAATTTTGGGGGTGGTTTGGCCCCCCTCCTCAGACAGCGGCCCCAAGGGTGGGGGTTTTGGAGGGGGGTGGCCCGGGGGTTTGGGGGGCTGGGGGAGGCTGTGAGGAGGAGGAGGACGCCGCCGCCGAGGAGGAGGAGGAGGAGGAGGAGGAGGAGGAGGAGGAGGAGGAGGTGGTGGTGGTAGCGGTGGGGGAGGCGGGCGGGCGGTGGGTGGGGGGGTGGTGGGGGGGCCAGAGCCACAGGATGGCTTCCCCTCTGAGGGACGAGGAGGAGGAGGAGGAGGAGATGGTGGTGTCGGAGGAGGAAGAAGAGGAGGAAGATGAGGGCGACGAGGAGGAGGAGGAGGTGGAGGCGGCCGACGATGACTATGAGGACGACGACGAGGGAATACTCGGGCGCGGGCCGGGCCACGACCGGGGCCGCGACCGCGACCGCCACAGCCCCCCCGACTGCCACCTCTTCCCGCCGCCGCCGCCACCCCCGCCGCCGCCGCCGCCGCCCCCGCCGCCAGGTAAGCGGCTGCCCCGACTCACCCCCCACCCCAGCCCGAGTGGGAGCCGCCGGCGCGCGAGGCCGGGTGGGGGCGAGGCACCCACCGCGCGGCCGAACCGAGGCGAATCCGGGGCGCGGAACACCGTCTCGGGCCCGTCGCCCCGCGGCGGTTCGGGCGGTCCGAGCGGTGCGGGCGGGCGGCGGCGGCGGCCGCCGCGGGGCCAGGCCTCCTCCCCTCCCCCGCCGCACCCCTCCCCCGCCGCCGCCGCCGCCGCTGCCGCCCCGGCTGGAGAGCGCTGGGCGCGAGCTGCGCGCGCGGACCGGGCCACTCGGTCGCGGCTTTCGGGGGAGGAGGAGGAGGAGATATTTTTTTTTTTACCCTCGGCGGGGAGGGGGTAGGCAGGAAACGGCCGAGGCGAAGCCAGGGCCCCCTCCCTGGCCGATCGAGGGACCACGGAGACCCTGGCGGCCGGACGGCGGCGTGGGGGAGGGGCGCGTGGGGGAGGGGCGGCCGCGCGGGCACCCCTCGGGCTCAGGCCCGGGTGGGGTTGGACTGAGGTAAAGTGGGGTTTCGGCGTGTGGAGCGGACTGCGGCCCTAACCTTCGCCCCTCAGGAGGCGGGAAGGCGGCGGGGTAGGGGGTGGCGATGTCCATCGGACCCCCACCTGCCGGGACTTCAGTGCCCGCCAACTCAGGGCCGGGCGGTGGGGGAGGGGTCGTGTGAGTGTTGGCGGCTGAGGACTAGGGGCTGGTGGTGGCCACACTCCACGCAGGCCACTTCCTGGAATCACTCGCTCCTACCCCTGTTCCCCACAGCTCCTCATTGGGAGAGCAGGCACTTAGAATAGGGGAGGGAGAGGCGAGGGTATGGGAAACCAGGTGCCCCCAATTCTACCTCCTTTATCTCTTCTTTGCTCGAGGCTCTTTTGTGTCAAGTGCGCACCCCCCCCCCCATGACCCTGTTAGCCTGGGGTGTCCGATCTGCCCAGCTGTGAATCTCACGTGGCTGCCATTCACTGTCACTCTCCCTGAAACCACCCACAACCTGACCATGTTTGGGGGCCTGAACTGCCCACCCAGCTGTTCTGCAGTTTGACCACCACTCAGCACCCCTCTCCTGGGGATGAGAAGTCGCCAGCACTCTCTGGGCAGTTCCTCCAGTGGTGGAGGGTAGAGACCGCTGCTTCGAACCGGGGGCCCAGCAATGGCCCCACTCAGACCACCATCCTAGTGAAATTATTTCTAGTCTTTAGGATAGGCGAGCATCTTTAGCGTGTTCACAACCCTCTGCTTGGGTAATGAAAGGGGATATCCACACCCCCAAACCTCTAGGTGCCATGCAGCACAAATGCACCAAACTTCAAAAGGTCTAGCATCAAGTTCTTTGTAAAACTGTCATATTGATCTGTGTGGCTTCTGTGGCAAACGTCCTTTGAGGGAGTGTAGGGTGCTTTATTAGGGCAGGACGGTACATGTCTGATGGAAATAAGATAAAGCTCCCTCCACCACCAGACTTCTCTGAAAAAGGGAAAAGTTTTTAGAAAGTTATCCCAGCGGATCTTTTGATTTGCAGAAGGGAAAAGGAATAAAGAATTGTGGGGAGGGAGGGTGCCAGGAAAACAGCCCAAGGGGCTAAAAAGAAGGAAAGAAGGGATGTGGGGTTATGTTAGGGTATAGGCAGCTGTCACCTATTTGCATTTCGAACTTGGAATGTGGCATTTGGGTGTTTTTGATCCCGGATTTTGGTACATGAGAGAGGAGCATGAAAAATCTGAGGTTGAGATGGGTCTTTGTGTCAATACTCCCTCCCCTTTGCCTGTGCTTTCTGAATAGACCAGAAGAAACGTCAAATGTTTTAAAAATTCTTTATTTGAAATGAAAACCTACCTCCTCTGTCTCTCAGGGCGATTTTATCTCTCTTTCAGCCCTCCAAGTCAAATGAGTGACCCAGATACACCCCCTTAGATGACTTTCTGGGGTAAAACTTTGGGAAAATATTTTTTGTCTGCTCATTATTTCTGTCTCCCGAAGTGTGGGCTAAATAACCCTTTTCTAAGGAAATTTGCTCAGGCAGCTCTCCCTCATCCTTTTCTAGAATATGAATTTGTGCCTGTTTGAGGTTTCTATTGTTTTTCGTTCTGACTGCTTTGATTCTCACCATTTTGTTTTACATTCTTACCCAAGACCAGTTTTATCCCTTCCCCCCTCTCCAGTCTCCTTACATTGTTAAACGTTTAAAATAATAGCACTCGTATTGATGGGGGAAGGGAGCAGGAAGCCCAAAACTCATTTCTTCTCCCTCCCCCTTCTGGCAAGTCTAGAGAAATAATATAACATAATATATAGATGTGATTCCTTGGGGGTGGGGGTGGGGAATGGTTGTGGGTGGTGCGGAAAATTCTGGTAGTTTCTTTGCAAAAGGTCTGAAGATACAAACCCACCCCCTGCATGCAATACGCATGTGCAGCAGACCTATTATGGTGGTTCGTTGTGGGGGAGGGAGGGGAATTTGAGAAAAAAATAAATATATGTGTGAGAGATTGATGGTGAGATTAGAAGAGAGGGGCGGGCGGGAGGCGAGGCTTGCTGCGAGACTCCTCCTGCTTTCTCTGGCCTCCAGGCTCCACCCTCCTCGCCCGCCCTCCTCCCTCTCCGTCTTCCCGCGATCTGAGCCCGGGATGTGGGAGAGTCTGGGCTCCAGGCCAGCATTGAATGTGGCTGGTGAGACAGAGGTTGGGATTTAGATTTGCCTTATTGCCCTCCCTTTCCTTTGCTAGCCATACTACTTAGCCTCTCCCCACTACCCCCGTCCTCCCAAGTTTGGAAACCTGCTGAGGTGGGGATTGCATTTAACAGGCTGCGAGGTCCCAGGGCTTCTGCCCCACCCCCAGCTGGTGGTGACCGAGGCGGTTTCCCTGATCCTTAGCCAGTTGGCCTGCTCTTGCCACTCTCCTGGCAGCTCCGTTTCCATGTTCATATTAATCTAAGTCCCTGGGGTTAGGGAGAGCTGGCTGCTGAGGCATGGCGCCTTACTGACTTCCTATTTCCTATTACAGTGTTCACTCTGCCCCCCCCCCAACTGGGGGGGGGGCGGGGAGCTTTCTGCAGGCACTTCCCCCCCATTCCTAGAGTGTCCTCCTGCAGAAGAGTACACAAGATGCAGGAGTTATGAGGAGTAGCATCGAAGGGGTTCTGAGGCAATGGAAACTGAGGCCTCCAGTGTTAACTGGCTAATTTTCCCTTGACTGTTGTGGGAGGAAGGATTGTGTGTCCTAGAGCAAGGGGCTGGGTCAAGCCCAGGCTTTTCCCTCCTGCACAGCCACCTCTGCCTGAGCAAGACAGGTCTGGCTGGTTAGTCTAGTCCTTATTGTGGGAGGGAAGCCAATGAGGACTCCATGTCTGTATGGCATCAGTGTCTTCCTCTGTATGGAGTAACTCTGTCTCCTAAGTCTCTACAGACTGACAGGGATCATGGAGAGTGGGGCAGGGGGGACATCAGGAAAGAACCAGCCCCAACCTCTCTGACAGACATTTGGAGAGACAGTTAGGGACCTAGTCCTGTTGAAAGCAGATACAAGCTGCCCTCGATGTGTGCTTATGAGTATGAGTGTATGCTTGTGCATTTGAGAATACATATGCAGAGTGTGTCTGTGTCTATCTGTCTGGATCTCCCATACTGTTTATGAATGGTAAGGATGTTTGGAACTAAATTTGGAAACGAAGGGTAAGACCAAGGGACAAAGGATATGGCCCCAGAGTTCAGAAAGGGAGCAGGGATATAGAAATAGATTTGAAGGCAGATTCCAGGCTACTTGGAAGGAGGAGGAATATTTAGGTAGTTGTGGAGACTTTCTACTGTAGGGTTAGGGTGTGATGAAAGAGCCAGACACTATGATCCTGTGGGCCAGAAGCAAAAGTGATCAGCTGATAATTTCTTTTCCTCCAGGGCTGTGTTGGGGTAACAGGAGGCTGGGTGATCATCTGCAGAAATATAGAGACCTCCCTCTTCACAAAAAGGATGTCAGGGCCCTAGGGTGTTAGTGTGAGAACCCAGGTGTCCACCTTTGGCTCTCTCTTCTCAGCATCTGGCTTAGGGAGCTGCCAGCTTGTGTCTCCCCACTCCAAGTGCTGGGGTCAGGCCAGGCCAGCAGCTGGGCATGGCTTCCCCAGTTCCTGGGCAGGATGCCAGCTGGCTGAGTGAGGTTGGGAAGGCAGGAGGAGCCCTGGCGGCGACTGAAAGGACCTGCCACAGTCAGAGCCCATGACCTAGAGCCTGGTCCCTTGTTAGTAGGAGGGGAAAGAAGGGAGTGGTTTGGCTGCCCTTCCCTTCTGACCCTTGACCTCCCATTCAGAACCAGAGCATCCCAGAGTATTTGAAAGACTCTCTGTTTGAATCCAGTGAAGGGAGTCAAGGTTTGGAGGAGTTAATGCTGGAGTTCCCTGGAGACTGGGAAGTAGGAACCAAGGAAGTAAGGAAAGGTGAGGTCAAGGGATTGCATAGACCGGGAACCTAGAAACTTAGGTTTTCTGGTACTCTCTGCTCCAAAGATAAGGATGACATTCGGCTGCTGCCTTCAGCGTTGGGTGTGAAGAAGAGAAAACGAGGACCCAAGAAGCAGAAGGAGAACAAGCCAGGAAAACCCCGAAAACGCAAGAAGCTTGTAAGTGTTAAGGACTCCTGTCTCTCCAATAAAGCTCAGGAGACCCATTCCCAGAGACTTAAATTGTTTCTGGTCCTGACTTCATGCTGTGCCCTCCTTCCCCCCACTGGCCTGTATCTCGTGTATCTGGGACCTTAACTAACATCAGTCACTACAACCTAGCAAAGAGCCTAGTTTTCTATGTGACTTGCCTTAGCAGCAGAAACAGTTGAAAGCATAGGCTCAGGATGTAGACTGCATGAATTTGGAGCCCAGTGGTCCTGTGTCTTCTTGGGCAATTTATTTAGCTCTCTGTGCCTCAGTTTCCTCATTTGTAAAAATAAAAAAACATAGATAAAAATAGTTATTGTCTCATAGGATTGTTGTGAAGATTAAAAGAGATAATATGTGTTATGTGCTAAGAACAGTTATGTGCTAAGAATGGTAGGGCTGAAGAAATGTTATTTTTATTTCTCTCCCTTAGGACAGCGAAGAGGAATTTGGCTCTGAGCGAGATGAGTACCGGGAGAAGTCAGAGAGTGGAGGCAGTGAATATGGAACTGGACCAGGTCGGAAGCGGAGACGGAAGCACCGTGAAAAAAAGGAGAAGAAGACAAAGCGGCGGAAAAAAGGGGAGGGAGATGGGGCACAAAAGGTGAGTAGAATCAGAGAGTAAGGGGGAAGAAATCAGTATTAAAGGTAAGATAGACGTGAGGAGGGAGAATCCCAAGGAGGGCTGTTTGCTAAGTGGAGAGGCTATAATGGGGGATGGGTGTGGATTGGGCTGGAAAATGGAACATGAAACAGAAAGCCCAGGGAAGCTGGTGGGTAGGTAGAGGAGCCATGTTGGGGGCCTAGGACAGGGCCTGGAGAGGAGAAGTACTCACCTAACTAAAGCCTGGTCTCTCCCAGCAGGTAGAACAGAAGTCATCAGCAACTCTGCTTCTGACCTGGGGCCTGGAGGACGTGGAACATGTGTTTTCTGAGGAGGATTACCATACACTTACCAACTACAAAGCCTTTAGCCAGTTCATGAGGTGCGGTAGGATTGAAGAGTCTTCGAGAGCAGACGCTTTTTATTTTGGGGAGGCCCTGGCCCTTCTGGAATCTGATAAAAGCTAAGAAACTGATCTCCAGAGACATTCACAACACATACACATAAAATTCCCCATGTAATTTTGGGGAATTCCTAGACTTCTAAGGATCCAAGGACCCCAGTCAGGAACCCATTAGTGGTGGGGGGGTGGTCATAATTCCAGCACTAAGTTAAAAAATGCTCTATTGGCAAAACATAGGACTGACAGCCCTTCTTGCCCCAAGAATTCCAGTTTTTCCTGCATGACTTCTCTCTAGAGTGCAGCCGAGAGATAGCATCAGCATTCCTCAATTTTCTTTGCTCAGTTACCAAGTCCTCTGCCCCTACCTTAGGCCCCAATAATAATGGAAGATGAATTGCTAGCAGCAGGAACTGAGCTTCTATGGCTCCCAAGTAAAGTAGAGAATAGCAGAGATGCCTTTTAAGGAGCACTTTAACACAGCAATTCAGTGCTCCAGAGGCAGCCTACTGAGGTTCAGGTCTTGGTATCATCTTGGGCAAGTTACTTTTTTTTTAATCCTTCCCCTAGGATATTTATTCCATTACTCTTCAGAGAGAGTGGAAGGGAGAGAGAGGGATAAACACTGATGTGAGAGAGACACATCAATTGGTTACCTCCTGCATGAGTGGGATCGAGCCTGCAACTGAGGTATATACCCTTGGTTGGAATCGAACCCGGGATCCTTCAGTCCATGGGCTGACGCTCTAACTACTGAGCCAAACCAGCTAGGTTGAGCAAGTTACTTCTTTAATCTTTGGTTTCACACCTGTAAAACTGGGATATCATAGTATGTACCTCATAGGGGTCTTGTGGGGATTTGATGGGATAATGAAAGGAAAGCCCAGTACAGTCAGAGCCTGGCTCCTAGGGAGCGTTCAATACCTGGTAGCTGTCATTAGTACTATTGTCTCACCTACTTCACGGCTAAAGACAGTACTTTTGTCAGCACTATAGTTACCTGTGTCCCCACAAGAGCCTAATGCCCCACTGCAGAGCAGAGCAGCACAGCATGGCCCATCAGACTCCACCTAATGGAATCCTTAATCAGGGCTCATGGAACTTGTTAGAAAATGCAGAGAATCATAGCAACTCATAGTATTATTGTGAGGATGAAATAAAATGTATATGAAAGTATTTTATGAACTGTAAAGTAATTCAAAAGTAAAGCATTTTTTATTGATGTCATTTTTTATTTATCCTCTTTATCTTCTGTGTATTTAAATTTTATTTTGCTTTTTCTATTTCTTTTTTGAATACTTTTTCTGTTTTTTCAATCTTCTTTTCTTTTTTCAACTTTTTATTTATTTTCAAATTGATGTTATTCTTAATAGGACATACTTTCACCACTCAGGAATCCTAGCTTGCACATAGACTTAATTGATAAGGGGAAATGGCAGTATTCCCAGAACATCTGTCAAGGGTCTGAGTCTTCTGCTTCTGTGTTTACAGGCCCCTAATTGCTAAGAAGAATCCTAAGATCCCAATGTCTAAGATGATGACCATCCTTGGGGCCAAGTGGAGAGAGTTCAGTGCCAATAACCCCTTCAAGGGGTCAGCAGCAGCCGTGGCAGCAGCAGCGGCTGCAGCAGCCGCAGCTGTAGCTGAGCAGGTGTCAGCTGCTGTCTCCTCGGCCACCCCTATAGCACCTTCTGGATCCCCTGCCCTTCCACTCCCACCTGCTGCTGATATCCAGCCCCCACCCATCCGAAGAGCCAAAACCAAAGAGGGCAAAGGTGAGAAACCCTATTTTTTGAACAACTGTCACCCCAACCTCCAGACCACATGTTCTCAAATTATAGTCTAGAGTTCTTTTGTCTTCTCAGTCCCAATAGTTGCAGGAGAAATGTTTTCCAGGAAGGGGTCTCAGTGAAACCATAACCCACAGAGAGGAGTCCTGGGGCCCCTGTGACCTCTGTTCCAGGATGTCATGACCTCTGCTTTTTCTCCCTCATTGCCACGCCTCATTCAGGTCCAGGCCATAAGAGGCGGAGTAAGAGCCCCCGAGTGCCTGATGGACGCAAGAAGCTTCGAGGAAAGAAGATGGCACCACTCAAAATCAAACTAGGGCTTTTGGGTGGCAAGAGGAAGAAAGGCTCAGTGAGTAGCCCTTCCCTGTTTGCTGTACACCTGGCAGGATGTTGAGGACTGTGGGGTCCAGACACGGGTCTATGAGGGAAGCTGGAGTGGGAGCCAGAGGCCTGGGGAGGGGACTGGGATCAAGTCAACCTCTCTGACAGCCATGGGGCTATGGGCAGTATGTTTTTCAGAGTGACGAGGGGCCTGAACCAGAGGCCGAGGAGTCAGACCTGGACAGTGGCAGTGTCCACAGTGCCTCAGGCCGGCCTGATGGCCCTGTCCGCACCAAGAAACTAAAGAGAGGCCGGCCAGGAAGGAAGAAGAAGAAGGGTAAGGGGTGTTAGCTGTGTGTGATCCTGCCAGTTTGCTTTCCTTTCATTCCTTCGTTGTCTTTCTTATTTTCAATTTTGACTTCTTTATTCAATCCTTCTCTCTCTCTCCTCCCCCAATCCCTCTTTCTTTCTCTGTATTCCTTTGCCTCCACTGGGGTATATGACAGTCCTGGGCTGTCCTACAGTGGCCGGGGAGGAGGAGGTTGATGGCTACGAGACGGATCACCAGGATTACTGTGAGGTGTGCCAGCAGGGTGGGGAAATTATTCTGTGCGACACCTGCCCTCGTGCCTACCACCTCGTCTGCCTTGATCCTGAGCTTGACCGGGCTCCTGAGGGCAAATGGAGCTGCCCCCACTGTGTGAGTACCTGGTGTCAGCATCTTTTGGCCCTCAGGGACCCACCCATCTATTTCCTCCATGGTTTCAGTTGTCCTCTTCCTATGCCCAGATGCCTGGGCTTCTCAGTAACATGTTTAAGTGACCAGGATTCTAGTTTGTTTCTCTTCCCATCCCTTTGCCCCCAAATCCACATTTTTAGGAACTGAGGTGTCCTGTTTCTTTGTTCCCACCAATTTTCCAGGCACTTCTCGAATTTAGGTGTCCTGTCCTTGCCTCTATCTTCCAATCTTACTCCTGTTTCCTTTCTTCTGTCTGTCTCTGTGTCTGTCCTTGGCCTCCCAGGAGAAGGAGGGGGTACAATGGGAGGCCAAGGAGGAGGAGGAGGAATATGAAGAGGAGGGAGAGGAAGAAGGGGAGAAGGAGGAAGAAGACGATCACATGGAATACTGCCGTGTGTGCAAGGATGGTGGGGAGCTCTTGTGCTGTGACGCTTGCATCTCCTCCTACCACATTCATTGTCTAAACCCACCCCTGCCTGACATCCCCAACGGTGAATGGCTATGTCCCCGATGCACAGTGAGTGTACCCATCTCTCAGTGTTTACTGTCAGCCCCAACTCCTTTCCCATTTCTGGGTCCCAAATGTTTAACTCTTTCTCTGCTCTCCCCTACACTTAGCCTTTGATTCTCTTGTGGGACCCCTCTCCTCCTACTCTAATGATGGCTCTTTCTGCCTCTTTCATTCCTCCTCCTTGTGTGTGTCCATCCCAAAGTGCCCCGTGCTGAAAGGCCGTGTGCAGAAGATACTGCATTGGCGGTGGGGGGAACCACCCGTGGCAATGCCAGCCCCTCAGGCAGATGGGAATCCAGATGCCCCACCACCTCGTCCTCTTCAAGGCAGATCAGAGCGAGAGTTCTTTGTCAAGTGGGTAGGACTATCCTACTGGCACTGCTCCTGGGCCAAGGAGCTTCAGGTACAAGGACCTTTCCTTTCCCTCTGTCCTGTGACCCCATTTGCTGCCATTCTCACTCTCTCTCACCCCACTCTTTTCTGTTCTTCCATATATACAGACTTTGCTTTCCCTCATTTCAGGCCTTAGGCCCTCACACCATACCTCCTTCCTTAGTGTGCATGTATGTTGCTCTTGGTCTCTAGCCTTTTCTTAGTCTTTGTTAGGTTTCTTCCCTTAGATATAACATAGTCTTCCTTAATTCCATCTCTTTATCTATCTTTAGCCGTATTTTACCTATATTCTCAATCTTAATAAACCTATTCCCTGCCTCCTTTTGCTTATTACATCCCCACACACGTCCTGACTCTGTTCTGTTTCATTGTATTCTCCTGCTTTGGCCCTAATTTATTATGTGTCTCATCTCACCTCTTTCATAGCTCCCTTTTCCATGCCACTTCCCCTGGTGGCTTCTTCCCTCTTCCCTTTGTTTTCTGTGGATGGTGGGATTATCTCTTCTCCCTTCCTCTGTGCCCCATCAGCTGGAAATCTTCCACTTGGTAATGTACCGAAACTACCAACGGAAGAATGACATGGATGAGCCCCCACCCCTGGACTATGGCTCTGGTGAGGATGATGGGAAGAGTGACAAGCGCAAGGTGAAAGATCCACACTATGCAGAGATGGAGGAGAAATACTATCGTTTTGGCATTAAGCCAGAGTGGATGACCGTCCACCGTATCATCAACCACAGGTGAATTCTTGGTCCATGGGAAGGCCTTGGTCCTGGCATATGCCACTCTTCTTGTTGAAGTTATGGCCACATGTTAGTATTTGTTAATTAACCAGATAAGTGATATATCTGAAAAACTCCTGCTGCAGCCCTAGCACTTCTGACCTTGTTTCCTCAATGGAAATGAGAGGCACCAGGAGGAAAGTCCAGCCCAGCACTGACTTTTTTGCCATTGCTTCCTTTAACCTCTAATAGCATAAGAAATGACATGTGAATCTGGGGATCAGGGCATGAAAGCAAAACATGAAAAATATGATTCATTCAGACCAGTGTTTCTAGTATTTCTTTCTTCACAGTGCTTATTACTGCCTAATGTTATAGTATATATTTATGTTTTCCATTTCATTGCTGCCTTCAGTAGAATATGAGCTCCATAAGGATAGGGTCATTTGTTCTGTTCACTCCTGAATCACCAGTGCCTGACATATAGTAGATACTTAATAAATGCTGATTGGATGAACAAATGATGTTGAAGCCCAGGGGTGTTATTTGATAACTGATTTTTAGGAAGCCATCCTGAAAAAGTTAAGGCAGTATTTCAGCCATTCTAAACTCCCTTATGGTGGCCAATGTTGAGAATTAGATGACAAATTATGTGTGTTTGCTGATAATTGTGTTTACGATGACTTTTTCCTAGTTGTGATCCATATTATTCTTCTCCTCCTTTCCCACAGTGTGGATAAAAAGGGGAATTACCACTATCTTGTAAAATGGAGAGACTTGCCATATGACCAGTCCACATGGGAGGAAGATGAAATGAATATCCCTGAATATGAAGACCATAAGCAAAGCTACTGGAGACACCGGTGAGGGAGCCATGTCGTGAGTTAGAGGGAGCCTGAGAATAGGGGCGTGAAAGCTAAACCTTCAGCATAAAATGAGGTATAGTAGGGATAGACCCAATCCAGAATTTAAGACATTGGGTGCCTGGGCTAGGTTGTTTGGGGTGGGATTGGTGAAGAGGCAATGTGGGGAACAGAAATAAGATTTAGCCTGAGTAAAGGGGAAGAGGATGCTCAAGAATTAAGAGTGTTAACTATAGAGGTGAAATCCAAGGGTGAGGGTAAAAAGCCTGAGAGAAAGGAAGTGGGAGAAAATGTAGGTTATGGGAAGTAAGAGATAGGTCTGGAATGGGTTCAGAAGAGAGGAGGTTCCAAGGATCAGGCCTCACTCAGGATCCACTCTTTCCCCAGAGAACTAATTATGGGGGAGGACCCCGCCCAGCCCCGAAAGTATAAGAAGAAGAAGAAGGAGCTGCAGGGTGATGGGCCTCCTAATTCTCCTACTAACGATGTAAGTCCTCTCCCTTTGCCTTTCTCCCATTTCTGGAGCCATAGTGATTGAATATTTCCAGGGGCTACTGGTAGAACTTCCCAGAGTTTCAACAACTTCTTTGAATAGTAGCTCTTCTTTCAATATTCAGTCTTGCCCCAGGAGTGGCTAGGAATTTTGGCATAAGAGCAAGAGAGCCACTGGAAATAGCAGCACATAGAACTCTTCCACCAGTTTCCTTCCCCACAGTGCTGCTGGGTGTTGTTTTAAGGTATGGGGGGGAGGGACTAAAGATTAGAACTTTTCATGAGCTCAGGCTATGGTAGAGGGAATTGTAATCCAACTTGGTATCAGTGCCAGGGAGGAACGGGGAGGAAGAGACCAAGACCAGAAGAACAAACAGCTGACAGTTCCCTTGAGCTTTTTGACTTCTTGACTCTGCAGCCTACAGTGAAATATGAGACTCAGCCACGGTTTATCACAGCCACCGGAGGCACACTGCACATGTATCAGCTGGAAGGGTTGAATTGGCTACGCTTCTCATGGGCCCAGGGCACTGACACCATTCTGGCTGATGAGATGGGGCTGGGCAAGACCATACAAACCATTGTCTTCCTTTACTCACTCTATAAGGAGGTACTGGATTCTAGTGCCCCTTAGGGGGACGGCCAGGCTGAGGCTTAGCCTGGCCTGGGGAATGGGGGAGTGGAAGAGGGCAAAGGATTGGGGGAAGGGTGTAGCAGGCAGAGGATGGGAGTTAACAACCTAGACTAATGGTTGCCCTTGCCCTCTACTGCCAGGGCCACACAAAGGGTCCCTTCCTGGTGAGTGCCCCACTCTCTACCATCATTAACTGGGAGCGGGAGTTCCAGATGTGGGCACCTAAATTCTATGTGGTGACATACACGGGTGACAAGGACAGCCGGGCCATCATTCGTGAGAATGAGTTTTCCTTTGAAGACAATGCCATCAAGGGTGGCAAGAAAGCTTTTAAGATGAAGGTAAGCCCCTCTGCCTCATATCATCTTAAGACCCTCAAATCTGTCATTTCTTTGCTCCAGCCAGGGTTTCAGTTCCTTTATTCCTCACTCAGCTTTCTTCCTCCCTTACTCACCCTCACCCCTCTGTATTCCATCCCTAGAGATGTAGTAGACACTCCCAGGGGTGTACATGGATCTGTCCATATTGGACATGTGGTGAAAGTTTGGCAGCTATATTCAGTAATCCCTGCATGGACTCAAAGCTGGAGGATAGGATAACTGACTCCCTTTGGGAACCATGGTCAGGACAGGGTGTCTTGGTAGAAAATGGGGATGGAGGTCTAGGTGCTTGGGTGTTGGGTGGCAGCCGAATGGACAATGTTGTGTTGGCAGAGGGAGGCACAGGTGAAGTTCCATGTTCTCCTGACATCGTATGAGCTCATCACCATTGATCAGGCAGCACTTGGCTCCATCCGCTGGGCCTGCCTCGTGGTGGATGAGGCCCATCGGCTCAAAAACAACCAGTCCAAGGTGAGTGAGATACTCAGACCTCAGAAACTTAAAGTTGTGGGTGCTTATTTGCCTTAGTCCTAAAATATTAAGTACCAGGGACTTTTCTGCAGTCCAGGAGTCAAGATGCCTGGGATCCTCTGGGGAGAAGTCCAGGTTGGAAGAGGGTGAGGACTAGGGATTTGGGGTCTCTGATCCTGAAGGAAATGGAAGCTGGAGGCAGGAAAAGGTCGATCCTGTGAGCCAACCACTTGCCGCTGATGAGCCCTTTCTCCTGTCTTTCTTTGCCCCATTTTCTAGTTTTTCAGGGTCCTCAATGGCTACAAGATAGATCATAAGTTACTGCTAACAGGGACTCCATTGCAAAATAATCTGGAGGAGCTTTTCCATCTGCTGAACTTCCTGACCCCAGAAAGATTTAAGTAAGTAGCTACTTAGGGTAGTCTGCAGAAATGAGAGGTGGAGGGGCTAAGACAAGTGGGTGGAGGATTCATCTAAAGTAAAGAATAGAGCCTGAGGTCAGAGGCTAACAACCTAACTGCTCTTCATTTTCTTATCTCCTTCTGGCTACTAGCAACCTGGAGGGCTTCCTGGAGGAGTTTGCAGACATATCCAAAGAAGACCAGATTAAAAAACTGCATGATTTGCTGGGGCCACATATGCTGCGGAGGCTCAAGGCTGATGTCTTTAAGAACATGCCAGCTAAGACAGAGCTCATTGTTCGAGTGGAGCTGAGTCCCATGCAGAAGTGAGATATAAGACGGGTTACCTGGACTAGGGGTTGGGGATTTCTTGTCAGCTTTCCAAGAATTGGTGTTCAGGTACAACATCATAATCATTTTCTTTATTATGTCTCTTCTCTACCCCCACCCCGGTCTTTAGGAAATACTACAAGTATATCCTGACTCGAAATTTTGAGGCCTTGAATTCACGAGGTGGTGGGAACCAAGTGTCACTTCTTAATATCATGATGGATCTTAAGAAGTGCTGCAACCATCCATACCTCTTTCCTGTGGCTGCTATGGTAGATACAAGAGCTGGGAACTGAATAGTAACTACCTGGCTTTCTAACAGTGAGAGGTGTTGAGCACAGGGCTGAAGTTGGGCTGGGAGGCAAGGGACTGGATTTCCGAGAGGAGTAGGAATTTAAAAGTTGTGGAGGTTGGATTTAGGCTTCTGGCTTCCCTAGGCACAGTCAGAATATAGGGGTATGTTTCCTTACTCTCTCCTTTCTTTTTTTCAGGAGTCCCCAAAACTCCCCAGTGGGGCTTATGAGGGTGGGGCACTTATAAAGGCATCTGGGAAGCTCATGCTGCTGCAGAAGATGTTGAGGAAGCTAAAGGAGCAAGGACACAGAGTACTCATCTTCTCACAGGTGACCCAGCCCTGTAACTCATTCTCGCCATCAGACTAATCCCTTACCTCATTCCTGTGCCTGCCATGGTATGAGAGGTTAGATTACACCCTTAAGAGTTTCTGGTATAGCTAAGTTCCTCTTGGACTCTGATCCCTGTTCTTTGGAGGTTGTAGTCCAGCTTCTTTTAAGCCAGATAGAGAGAATGGGGGGAGAGTGAACCATCTGCCTCTTCAAGGAGGTCTCTGGGGACTGGTAGCTATTTCTTAACCTTATTGGAGCAGGGAGGAGAGACAGACCTTTTGGAAATCTTATGAAAGTTATGAGTCCACTCTCCAGAAAAGCTGCACAATTATACAGTTGTGTACAGATTTTTAGGGGGTTCATAGATCTCTTTGAAAACTTTTCATGGGACTCAAGAGAAGAGCCTCTGCCTTAGCAAGAATTATCTGAAATCAAGAAATTATCTGAAATCAAGAGTGTGGAATGAGGGGGGAGTGGGAGAAGCAGCACCAGGGGAACCTAGGAGTGCAAGGGTACAACTCTAAGATTTGGGGTTGAGGGAGAATAAAGGGATAAAACAGCCAAGGCACACCACACTACTTTCTCATTCTGGACTCATTTCTTTTCCCTTGCTATATAGATGACCAAAATGTTAGACTTGCTAGAGGACTTCTTAGACTATGAAGGCTACAAGTATGAGCGCATCGATGGTGGCATCACTGGTGCCCTGAGGCAGGAGGCCATTGATAGATTCAATGGTAAGTGGGGAGATATCTTGGTTCTGCTGTGTGTGGGAGACATGAGAAACCTATGCCTAGGTCCCTGGGCTGGGAGGCGCTTGTCCTGGGAGGATATTAGCCACTTGGGCTTTTGAGTTGGGGGCATGGTTGTTTATAGTCAGGGAACATCTAGGAGCAGGTAGGCTGAATTGCTGGTTATAAGAAAAGCCTTATCTCCTAATTCACACCTCCTAGCTCCTGGGGCACAACAATTCTGCTTTCTTCTGTCTACCCGAGCTGGGGGCTTGGGCATCAACCTAGCCACTGCAGATACTGTCATCATCTTCGATTCTGACTGGAACCCTCATAATGACATCCAGGTGGGAACTCGCCTTCTAGAGCTCTTGCACCATTTGGCAAGGAGACATGGGTTCACAGAGGAGGGTGTCACGTTCTGGGGTCAGAAATCTCTTGGGGGGCAGGTAGAAGACCCTTCCTTGCCAGCCTCCTTTCCTGAGCATGTGGGTGGTATCTCCTCTGCCACTCCTCTGGCCCATCCTCATTTTCTCCCACTCCTGCAGGCCTTTAGCCGCGCTCATAGAATCGGTCAGGCCAACAAAGTAATGATTTACCGGTTTGTGACTCGTGCATCAGTGGAAGAGCGAATCACACAAGTGGCCAAGAGAAAGATGATGCTGACACATCTGGTGGTGCGGCCTGGGCTGGGCTCCAAGGCGGGCTCCATGTCCAAACAGGAGCTGGATGACATCCTCAAATTTGGCACTGAAGAACTATTTAAGGATGAAAATGAGGGTGAGAACCTCTTTTGCAGCTTCCTGAAAACTGGCCCCTGCTCTCCTGTGAGCACTCCTCTTCTGAAACCCTTGAAGAAAAACTACTCTGTTCAGTCTGTGGAGGAAGGCCTCTTTCCTTACATGTAGAGTTGAAAACAACAAATTGCTACATTGGCTTCCAGGGAAAGGGCCTTCAGAGCTCCTGTGGAAGGGAAGAAAAGTAGAATGCTTTCTTTGATCTTTTCAAAGTTTTGCCTGAGATTCTGGTTGGAACTCAAGAGGCCCCTCTTGTTCCCCACCTCCACCAGGGGAGAACAAGGAGGAGGATAGCAGTGTGATTCACTATGACAACGAGGCCATCGCTCGGCTGTTGGACCGAAACCAGGATGCGACTGAAGACACTGATGTGCAGAACATGAATGAATATCTCAGTTCCTTCAAGGTGGCCCAATATGTGGTGCGGGAGGAAGACAAGGTGAGAAGCTGGGGCTAGGTGGGCATTGTCTGTCCCAGGCCAACCCTGAAGGGCACGTCCTTTACTGGACCTTGAAGTAGGAAGATCCCCTTTCTCTTGTTTTTTCATCTGGTATTTTACCTTAGTGCCCTGCAAAGAGCAATAGTGGACCACAGCCAGCTTCTTGGTCTGATGGGTCAAATTGGACTTTGGGGAGAGACGTAGGCACAGAAAGCACTGATACATGTGAAAGGGTACCTCCTGAGTCAGAGTAGGAGCGATGCCGAGGGCACCAGAGGAGAGGTTTAGAAAAGGGAAATAATGAGGAGAAGCATATTGAAGGTAAGAGAAGGAAAATGAAAATGTGCAGTGTCCAGAGAATTTGCCCAGAGTTGACATCTAAGAAGCAGGAGGCGAAGGGACTGGGGGAGAGGGAGGCCACCAGCGTTCATTCTGCTGCTATTCAGATTGAGGAGATCGAACGAGAGATCATCAAGCAGGAGGAGAACGTGGATCCTGACTACTGGGAAAAGCTGCTGAGGCATCACTATGAGCAGCAACAGGAAGACCTAGCCCGAAATCTCGGCAAGGGCAAGCGGGTCCGCAAGCAAGTTAACTACAATGATGCTGCTCAAGAGGACCAAGGTGAGGACTGCCTCCTCCCCGCAAGGAACTGAGGAGTGCTGAGGAGAGGGGCCTGGAGGCTAGGGGGCATTTAGTAGAAAAGGGAGAATCCTAGAGGTCAGGGCCTTCCTTCCTAAAGGGGAAGGAGATTAGGAAGGATTAGTAGAAGCTACCCAGAGGCCAGGTGGATTTGCAGGCGATCTAAACGATTTGGTGAGCCCTGGCCAGTGTTGCTCAGTGGTTAGAGTGTAGCCCATACACTTGGTCAAGGGCACATACCGGGGTTGCAGGTTCGATCCCTGGCCCCGATTGGGGTGTGTGCAGGAGGCAGCCAATCGATGTGTCTCTCACATCAATGTTTCTCTCTCTCCCTCCCTTCCATTCTCTCTAAAAATCAATGGAAAAAAATCCTCTAGTGAGGATTAACCAAAAATCAGTAAATAAACTATTTGGTGGTTGTGGAGGGCACATGTCACACCCAGGAGTCCTTGTTTAGAGTGGGATCACAGGATTCAGGAGGTACTCAGAGACAAAGTTGCTGGTGGGTGAGCATGGTTCAAGATATAAGGCCCCGAAGTCAGACTGCGGGCCGGCATCCAGCATCCCCAGGAGACATCCAAGCAGAAAGGGCTTGTCCAGGGAGCCATTGCTGGCCACTGAGCCATTTTCCCTTGCAGATAACCAGTCAGAATATTCGGTGGGATCAGAGGAGGAAGATGAAGACTTCGACGAGCGTCCTGAAGGTGGTATCTGTTTTCCTGACTTTCTACCACGTCTCTTCCCATCTCATTTCCTTTAAGCCCACTGTTTTTATAGAAATAAATGCCGTATTTTTTTGTAGAAAAAGTAAAGATTACAAATGAACTGAAAGGAAGAAATATCTCTAACCTCGCCATTGTTAAAATTTGCAGCACAGGTTTAGATGTGAAAGATCAAGAAAGATTACATCATTTTACTTTCCCATCCGTAATCTTGCTTGCATCAAATATTTGCTACTAATTTTTCAATATGACTTGATTCTTTTAGACCTACTGAGTTAGTAGTTCTGAAAGTGCTTGGAAGAAAATTAGAAGTGCCTCAGACATGACACAGGCCTTCCCTGAGTTCTGTATCTTGTGGGAATGGGGTGTTGGGAAGGACCGAGGGGTGGAAGAAGTGGTGGACCTGCTAACTGGGGTCACCCCTATCCAGGGCGTCGACAGTCAAAGAGGCAGCTCCGGAATGAAAAGGATAAGCCACTGCCTCCATTGCTGGCTCGAGTTGGGGGCAACATTGAGGTGAAAGCTGGGCCCAGGCCCCTAAGAGTTCCCTAAGGAGACAATGAAGGTTGGGGGTTGGAAATCAAGTCACTGAGGGGAGAGAGGACCAAGAAATGAGATGCCTGGACATCATCACCTAGTCCCTCCTCTCCCCTATCCTTAGGTGTTGGGATTCAACACCCGTCAGCGGAAGGCTTTTCTCAATGCTGTGATGCGCTGGGGGATGCCACCACAGGATGCCTTCACCACTCAGTGGCTGGTGCGAGACCTAAGGGGCAAGACTGAGAAGGAGTTCAAGTGAGTGTGGGTGATACGGGACAGAGTTGGATGAAAGGGTAAGAGCTTTGGGTGTTAACTTTCTTCCTCTTGGCCACCATATGATGTGATCTTACTCAGCTGATCATCATGCTCCCTGCCATACAACACTTCCTGGCTCGGTTTCCTGGGGGGTGGGCTTAGCCTGACCCACCTTCCCTCAGACGAGCTTAGAGTAGAGAGGCCAGGCTTCCTTCCCCATGGAAGAGGTGGCTAAGAAAGGAGCCTCACCCAGACTGTCCTCGCCTCACATTTACTTGGCCATAATAACGAGGCAGGGGAGCTGGTGGAAAGGATGAAGAGCTGACTGATGGGGCCTAGGAACAAAGTACCAAAGCTGAGGAGATAATGGAAGAACAAGGGGAGGGGCAGATGGGGGTTTAGGATTTGGAGATGCTCAGGGAGGACCCTGGAGGCGCCCAGGGAGTTTAGGGTTTAGGGGTTCTGTAATCCCTGTGCTTCTCTTTAGGCTCTTCTAACTCACCTTCCATCCCCATGCTCCTCAGGGCCTATGTGTCTTTGTTCATGCGCCATCTCTGTGAGCCTGGGGCAGACGGCTCTGAAACATTTGCTGACGGGGTCCCTCGGGAGGGCCTGAGTCGCCAGCAAGTGTTGACCCGCATTGGAGTCATGTCTCTCGTGAAGAAGAAGGTATCAGTCTTTCCCTCACCAAAAGAACCAAGCTGGCTGCCGGGGCCCTGTCCTTCTTCTGCCTTGCATCCCTGAGTTCCAGACTCAGGCCGGTTCGAGACGAGACAGAGGGGACTGGAGCTTCCTATGTGTCCATAACCTGAAGCCTATCCCTGTGTCTACGACTCCCCCTCTCCCCTCAGGTACAGGAGTTTGAGCACATCAATGGGCGCTGGTCGATGCCTGAGCTGATGCCTGACCCCAGTGCTGACTCTAAGCGGTCCTCCAGAGCCTCCTCTCCTACCAAAACGTCTCCCACCACCCCTGAGGCTTCTGTTACAAACAGTCCATGCACCTCTAAACCTGGTAATTGGGTCAGCATGGTGGGAGAGATGGAGATGAGGCCGGTTATCTGATGGGGCTAGACAGAGGGGTTGGAGTCAAAGGTGAGGAGTTTCTGCCTTTTCACTCTGCCTTCCCCCTGTAGCTACTCCAGCTCCAAGTGAGAAAGGAGATGGCATAAGGACACCACTTGAAAAGGATGAAGCTGAAAACCAGGAAGAGAAGCCAGAGAAGAATAGCAAAATTGGGGAGAAGATGGAGACAGAGGTGTGTGGCTACCTGGCTCCCCTGAGGAGAGGGAGTCCTCTGGGAGCCCTCCAGTTCATCTGGACTCATTGTTGCCTTCCAGGCTGATGTCCCCAGCCCAGCCCTATCACTTGGGGAACGGCTGGAGTCAAAGAAGATTCCTCTAGAGGATGAGGAGCCAGGGGTACCTGGAGAGATGGAGCCTGAACCTGGGTACCGGGGGGACAGAGAGAAGTCAGGTGGGTGTATGGGCTTAGGGGTAATGGGCTTAGAATTTGAGCATTCCCTCTTCTGGAGTCAGAGAATGAGGGTGACATCCTCCCTTCCTGTCCCTTATCCCCTCCCACAGCCACAGAGTCGACGCCAGGAGAGAGGGGGGAGGAGAAGCCGTTGGATGGACAGGAACACAGGGAGAGGCCGGAGGGGGAAACAGGGGATTTGGGCAAGAGAGGTAATGGGTGGAAGGACTGGACACTTGGGAGCCTGAGGGAATCGGGATGTGGAGTCTGAGGGACCAAATGCCTGGCACCTGGGTGGGTAGCTGTTCCAAGTTCCAGCAGAGTACAGGGAGTAGTCTTGGGACCTGGAAGGAGACTCCTGAGGTGTGAGCTTTGCCCCATCTGCCCTAGCAGAAGATGTTAAAGGGAGCCGGGAGCTTCGATCTGGGCCTCGAGATGAGCCACGATCCAATGGACGACGCGAGGAGAAGGCAGAGAAGCCACGGTTCATGTTCAATATTGCAGATGGTGGCTTTACAGGTGAGGGAGTGTTTCTTACACCTACTTTTCACGGGGATTTGCTCGTCCTCGTGGGATTTCTCGTTTTGCCTGAGGCCTTTAAGTCCAAGTAACTGCCAATGAAATGGTGTGTGCTGTCTCTGCTTCTTGCCCTCAGTCCTCCTTAAGTGTACTCCTAACTCCAAAGTTGTCTTTAATCCTACCTTTATTCTTAATTCTAACTTGAACCTTGTTTGTAACTACTTTTATTCCTAACCCTACTCTAACCTTGACCTGTTCCTCATAGAGTCCTTAGTGTCCTCTACCACTATTCAGTTCCCTCATCTCTACCTGTTTGTTGGGCTGGATGTAGTTTGAAAATTCCTGATGCCTTATCTGTCTTCTACCCTCTTTTCAGAGCTTCACACACTGTGGCAGAATGAGGAACGGGCAGCTATTTCTTCGGGGAAACTCAATGAGATCTGGCACCGAAGACATGACTATTGGCTTCTGGCTGGGATTGTTCTGTATCCTTTGATACAAGTACAAGGAAAACGTTCTTACAACCTGGAAAGAGGGGAATTACAGAGAAGAGGAGTCCACACCGAGGGAAGGGGGCATAGTGCCACCCTTTGGGGAGATCAAGCCAAAAAGAAGAAATGTTCACAGCCAGCTCCTATCCCTGTTAAATTCCTTGATGGTTCTCTTCCTTCATTGGCAGCCATGGCTACGCACGGTGGCAGGACATCCAGAATGATGCTCAGTTTGCCATCATCAATGAGCCATTTAAAACTGAAGCCAATAAGGGGAACTTTCTGGAGATGAAAAATAAGTTTCTGGCCCGGAGATTCAAGGTGGGGACGAGGGACAAAAGGAACAATGTTGAAGAGGGGCTTGGGTCAGAGGTGGGCCCACATCTGGTTGGACTGCTGCTTGAGGCTAAAACTGGACTGTAACCTTGTGTTTGGGACTGTGGTCTGGATCTGGGTTGGTGCTAGGTTCGGTATTGATGTGGAGCTGGGGGTGTCAGCAGTGAGGGCAGTGTGGTCTCCCGCATTGCATCAGGCTCACCATCTGCTCACCCACTGCTGGCAGACACTGCACTAACTCCCTCTCTCCATGCCCTCAGCTCCTGGAGCAGGCGCTGGTGATTGAGGAGCAGCTTCGGCGGGCGGCCTACCTGAACCTATCACAGGAGCCGGCGCACCCCGCCATGGCCCTCCACGCCCGCTTCGCCGAGGCCGAGTGCCTGGCTGAGAGCCACCAGCACCTCTCCAAGGAGTCGCTGGCGGGGAACAAGCCGGCCAACGCCGTACTGCACAAGGGTAAGGGCCGCGGCGGCCCCGCGCGGGGGAGGGCCCACAACGCTGCGTAAGTCTTCACCCCGCACCCCTCAGAATCTTCCCACCCCTTTGACCCCTTTACCCTCTGAACCGCCCCCCTCTGACCTCTAACCTCACCCCTGACCCACCTGGTACCCCCTTGGCTTTTAGCCTCTAGGGTTTGGGCAGCCAACCCTCATCCATGCCTAATAGCATTCACATCAGTGCTTAAGAGAGAGTCTCTCCCCAGGACTCCATGAGACTGTGCCACATCCCCTCCAAAGGGCAGAACTTCTTGCTAACCCACATGCCTGCCATACTTGCTAATAGCACCGTTTCTGGGGCCTTGGCCTGTGTGGAGTCCACAAAAATTCTTATCCCCAATCCCACAAATCACATTCCTCACATCTTATTCACTCCACGAGGTGGAAATTACCACCATCGCACCCTCTGACCCTTCCCCATGAAACTTCCCTTTGATCTTCAGCCCTTCCTTCCAAACCCTCTTACCTTGAAAATAAAATATTAAATTCCAAAGCCCTTTAACCACCTAATCCTATCTGATGTAGTGACTGACTCCTGGACCCGTTGATTTCCTGTTCTAATTCCTAATGCTGACCCTCTAACCTCCCTCCCCCCTAACATATTAAAACCTTGATCCTTAAACCTCTGACACCACTTACCACCTCCCCATGCCTCCTATTTCCTCCCCAACATCCCCAACCCCAAACCTCACTCTTCCAGTATGGGATGTTCTGACAACTCCCCGCCCCCATGTCTTCCAATGTCCTCCCCTATCTCCCTCTTCTCCATATTCCCTTTTTTTCCTTTCTTCTCTCTCCATCTGTCTCTGTGATAATCTGGTTTCTGCCCCTTTACCTGACACTTACTCCCCCCTTCACTGAGTCACTCTCTTTTTCTGTGTACTTCTATCATTTTCATCTGGCTCTTTGACATCTGTGTCCTCTCGCTCTCTTTTTCTGACTTTATCTGTCCATCTGACTCCTCATCTCTTTTCCTGGCTCCATCTCTTCCTTTTCCTGTCTTTCTCTTGCCCTTCTTTCTCCGTGGCCTGGGCCCCAGTTCTGAACCAGCTGGAGGAGTTGCTGAGCGACATGAAGGCAGACGTGACCCGCCTGCCAGCCACACTGTCTCGAATACCCCCCATCGCAGCCCGCCTTCAGATGTCCGAGCGCAGTATCCTCAGCCGGCTGGCCAGCAAGGGCACGGAGCCTCACCCCACACCGGTAACCTCCTTTCCCTAACTCCAGTCTCCCTTTTGGTACTCCTGTACACATACATACTTACATTGAATCCTATACTACATGGAAAAATGATTTACTCTAGCGTACTCATCACCCTTGAGTCTCCCGTATATCATACCCCTCAGTAGTTCTGGAGTTTGACCCATAAGATTTTCCCTACAGCTTTTCTTTCCAACTGTGGACTAACTTGAGCTTCCTCTCTATTCCAGGTCTTTCCTCCGGGTCCCTACGCTACACCTCCGGGGTACGGGGCGGCCTTCAGCACCGCTCCCGTAGGGGCTCTGGCCGCCGCAGGCGCCAATTACAGCCAGATGCCTGCAGGGTCCTTCATCACAGGTTAGCTGACTTCCTCTCATTCCTCCTTTTCCAAGCTTTTCCCTGCTTAGCTACCCTTTTGCTGCTCCAGCCCATCTCATTTCCTTGGAAGTACCCAGAGTTTTATGGAATGGATTCTGGGGTTTGTTCTTCCCACCCCTTTCTCAGCTTCTCTTCCCTTGGTCAAAAACCTCATCCAGGGTTTCAGTGGTTCTGCAGCTTAGTACCTCTTACCTGAGCCTCCTCCATCTGGGCTACTTCAGGGAAAGAGAATATGAATGAAAAAGGGGTATAGTGAGTGTTGAAGCATATGTTCCACCATGTGGCACAAGGGGGAATCTCAGGGAGAGGCATTTGCCTTGGTCTTCCCACCCCTACCCTGGACAGTTGCAAGTGGCATGAGGTGACTTAGAAATGAGAATATACTATTGTCAGAAAGTGGTGTTTGGGAGTGAAGTAGGGATTTGACACTTCCTTATCCCCTTCTCCAATAGCCGCCACCAACGGCCCTCCAGTGCTGGTGAAGAAGGAGAAGGAAATGGTGGGGGCATTGGTGGCAGACGGGCTGGATCGGAAGGAGCCCCGAGCCGGGGAGGTGATCTGTATAGACGACTGACTGGATCCCAGGCCTGCCCGTCACCCAGGCCCCGTGCCCGAGGCCGACCCCCAGCTCAGGGTCTGGGGCCTGCTGCCAATCCTCCGCCTTCCCCACCCCTTGGGCCACCATTGGGCTAGGAGCCCCTTTGCCCCTCTTTACGACGCCTCTTTCCAAGAAGGGCCCTTTGTCGTTCTCCACTCCTGCACACCTTTCCCACCACGCTTTGAAGACTGTGCTGGTGAGAAGAGGTCTAGGTAGGAGATGGTTAGCAGGGTCTTCCAAGTACCTTTATCCCCCACTGCCAAACATACACAGCTTCCCGGTAAATGGTTGTGGGGAGGAAAGAGTTGGAGCTCCCCAGTCTTTATTCTTACAATATAAGCTCTCCATCTTGTGCAGAAGTGGGGGATTAGCATTACCTGGCCTTTAGAAACTTTGGTGGAGGAAAGGAGCTTTGAAGAGAGGAGGGGAACTTTAGATAGGGATGACAGCCCTGGGAGGGAGGAAGGGAAGAGGAGGGGTGGCTGCATGTTTCCTTCCCCTACCTCTCCTTAGAGTGTGGAGCAATTACAAGGGAGTCAATTGCTGTTCCACCTCAGAATAAAGGCGCCATTCACTGGCTTAGTTACCTCCTGCGTACTGGCATCTTGTGTTGGGCATCTTACCCCCTCCACAGGGACCAAGAACCACCCCTACAAAGAGAGTAAAGGTTGGGTGATACTCCCTCAAGCCAAAGAGGAGCTCCCCAATCTGTTCTAGGGACCCAGGTAACCTAGAAAGGGTGGGAGAGAACACAATGGGCCAGATGTTGGGAGAACCCCCAGCTCTGGGGCTCAGGTTCTTTGAGAACTTCTCCCCTTTCTCCTGAAGGCCTGAATACAGACTAAATTTGAGTGGATCAGGCAGGGGGCCTAGTCAGGGGACTACCTTGCTTTTAGGACCAGAGCAAAATAATGGAGAGCAGGCTGGGGATACATGGGCACGTACACCCTCCTCCCCAGAAGGGGCTGAGGAGAGTCGCAGTTTGCATAGCGAACCTCCCCACTTCCTCTTCGCTGCCCCTTCAGTTTCTTGCTGCCCTTTCCCCAGTCTCTTCACACTCACTCCTGGTCTGTTCCAACCCCCTCTTCTGTATCAGGTTTATTGGTTGTACATATAAATTATACTTTCCTTTCTGTGTGCTCTGTTATTTTTGAGTGGGAGTTCTTTGACTGGGGGGAGGGATAAGGAAAGAAGTGTGTTACTTTCTGCTGTTTCATATTATCCATCTTTTTCTCTTTTTTAAAATCTCATGACTACCTTTTTCTCATTTTTATTTCTCGGATCATCAATTGAAACTCTGAGGCTCTTTTTCCAACCCCAACCCTAATGTAATGAGCTCAGTTTAGAGATGGAGGGTGAGCAGCAGGATACCTACACAGGCCTCAGGTTGAGATTAGAGAGAGGGCAGGGATTACTAGACTGAAGTGTGTGAGGCGTTGCCTGCTAAGATTCAGAGCTGCCTACTACTATTCATCCTTTTGATCATCCTTTCCACCTTCAAGTTGCTTAGTTCCCACAAGTGTCAGTAGAGGTCACCAAAGCTCTACAGGTTCAGTTCCAAGTGTGCAGAAGTACTTTTTTGGGGGAGGGGGGGCAGGTCAGATCTCCACAGCTTGCTAAGTATTTGAATTGCTAGACATTTCCTTGACATGTATTGCTCATTACCAAGGCTGCTCAGAGGCTGAAAGAGGTCAGACACTTAGTTTTTGAGTGTTAAAAAATGAAAGATAAATCCAACAAACATTTATTGAGTACATACTATACATTAACACTGTTGTTGCCCTGGAGATACAACAGTCACAAGTCAGTCGTTGCTCTCATGAAGTTTACTCTACTGGGGGACACCAACAAAACACATACTATCTGAAAATAAAAGCAGTGAACATAAAATGGCATTATGTTTTCTGAGGGAAGGGGCAACACCAGGTAGAATGCTAAGAAAGGCCTCCCAAAAAAGGGAACATTTAAGCTGAGACAAGAAAAAAAGCTAAAATACGGTTACAAAAATTGAGGTTTATACTTAAGTTCACATTTTAACTCAGGAAAATGCAACTACGCACATGAAGAATATAGATTTCCTCAGCAACAGACTCGCTTTAGAACCTTCAATAAAATCGTAATTTATTAAATACCATTTGTGTTCTAAATATTTCACCCATAAATGGTAACATCCTAGAGCATCTAGGACTTGGACTGATGCTTAAATTTTTATGTCCACACAGATCAGCTGGGATTCTTGTTAAAATGCAGGTACTGATTCAGTAAGTCTGAAGGGAAATCCTGAGATTTTGCACTTCCAACAAGCCCCCATTGACTGTAATATACTGATGGGGTTTTAAAACAATTCATGGCATACAGTAGAACTCCAATTATGGGACACAAGATTAAAATTATATGATGAGCATCTTTTTTCAGTAGTGACAGTGTTTCCCTATGACTGTAAAAACATATCAAAAGTTTAAAACTTGATACCTTTACTGAATGTCTCTCCCTTCCATCCTTGAGTAGGCCCTAATTAGGTGCCTCAGATTACTGTTCTTTGGACCTTCTGATACCTGACCTAACAGGTTGAAGGGAGATTCTGAAATGAAGCAAGGCAGAAAGCATCTTGATAATTTTAGGAATACAGTACTGGGAGCAGGAAAGTGGGGAAACAGCAGGCATACCAGCATGGGGAAGGGGGGCGGTGGGGCAAACAGCTTATTTTTCTCAATTCTCCTATGTGGTGGAGAAATGAGATTAACATGACATGAAAATCAGCCTCTTTCCTGTTCCATCTTTTTGAAATTTTTAAACCATTGACACAATTGCTAAAATGGGACTTGTTGCTCCCACACACCAGAGCCGCCCTGGATGAAAGCCAAGTCACAGCTAAGGAAACAATCTGTCGTCTTCCCACGGGAACACAGACTTTGTTTTTATCATTCCTGGGCCACTCTATCCTGAGTGTGTAAGGCTGGCACAGTCAGCAAATGGGGGCGATTCGTCTAGGAGCCTCCCCAGCTCAGCATCAACACCTCCCAGGGCGTTCCCTCCTGCCCTAGGCTCCACTTCCTCATCAGTGCCAATACTGGAATGGGAAAGGGGGTAGCCTTGGCATCAACCGCTTGAACTACAGCACGCCCTGAGAGTGCAGCTCCCACCTTCCTTCTGCCTCAGCTTCTAGGGCCCCGTGGTTACAGCGTGCAGCGAGTCATACGGGCAAAGTCCTTGATCTCCGGACAGTACAGAACTAGGGGAAAGAAGAAGGGTTAGTGGCAGCGGGAAGAAGCAGTCTAATCCTGGGCTTTCTCCCCGCCTTCCCACCCCCGCAGTCTCCCGGGATGGCCCCTCACCGTTGCTAGGCAGCGGGCGCCGCCAGCGGCGCGCGGGTGACAGCAACCTGTCCCAGAGCCGTCGGAACGCGCGCCACCCCGCGCTCCTTGACCCCGACCCTTTGTCGCTCTCCTCTTCCTCATCGTCGGCTTTCCGGTCGGCCTCGCCACCTTCCCTGACCGGGCTACCAGCCTCATCAGGCTCACGTTCGGCGCGCGCTTTTTCCTCCAACCGCGACCACAAGTCCGGGTCCACAGCGACCTCCGTGATCCCACCGCGCGGGAGCGGGGTGGCGGCGCGGCAGAAGGGGCACGTGACGATGCGGCGCAAGCGCACCACGCGCGCGGCCGCTCCGCCGCGGTCGCCGCGCGCCGCCAACTCGCGCAGGCAGGCGGTGCAGAGCGTGTGGCCGCAGCGGGCGCGTGCCGTTCCGGGCAAGCGGCGCGGCGCGCGGCCCCCGAGGTTGAAGGGCCGGTAGCAGATGTCGCAGTCCAGCTCTCCCAGCTCCGGAAGAGACGGCACCTTCGCCAGGAGCTGCATGGTGCCCGCCGCAGACTCGAACGCGGCCAACGCTGTCCGCAGAACAAACTGCTGCTCCCTGGGACCCGGGTCGGGTCTTGGGGCGGGCGCCGCGGCCTCTCGCCCCTTTTAATAATGAGACCCCGCCCCTCGAGTCGTCACGCAGTGGTCAGGCCGCTCCCCGCGGCGGCACGCGTGGGGGCGGTGGAAGCCGAAGGCCGGGAATGTCAACACTGGCTGAGCTGGGGGGGAGGGGGGTAGGAGGCCCTGGTAGTGCCAGGACTGCAGCGATCAGAGGCACACAGCCCTCTACTCCCTCCACCCATTCCTTCATCCCTCAGCACAAAGCCCGCGCTCCTCCATTATATGGAGGTGCAAATCCCCGGTCCCCTTCTTGTGCCCCACCTCAGCCACCGGCACAGATCTTTACAGTCCCTTGGACCTGTTCGTTCAGTTGGTCACACAGCCCCATCCAAACTTCCTCAGCCAGTGACAGTGCCCATTCTGCCAAGTCTTTCGTGGGCTCCTGCGTGTTTGAATGGACGCTGCCTGGCAGTAACTCTCATTCTGCCCACAACTCTGCTTAGTATATATGACCCCCACCCCTCTGCCCCGTGTTTTTGTAAGGCTGGCTTCCCAAATTTCCTTCTCAAACTGCTCAACTACCAACTGACATCTCAGCCTTAGGAGGGACTTATAGATTTCAGGACCATGGCCTTAGGAATCCTGGGAATCCTTTCCTTCCGGAGTAGCCAGGCCTGGACACCCACACACAATGATGGCCCCAGCAAAGCAGCCCAGAATGAGTTCTGACTCAGGGGTCTGACTTCCCTCACAGGTAAACAGGACATAATACTCACAGCCCACATTCCCTCGTGGTGCCACACCCATCCCCAGCTGCCTCCTCACCCTCCTCTCCTGGACCTGCAATCCAGGTTCTGGTGTGGGGGTTAATATATAGATCCAGCTGGCTTAAGTTCATATCCCAGCCACCACCATTTACTAGTTGTGACACTGAGCAAGTTACTTAACTTCTCTGGGCCTTGGTTTCCTCCTCTGTAAAATGTGGATAATAATAGGATTGAATGAGCTTATATATGTAAAGTGCTTAGAACGGTGCCTGGCACAAAGTAAACACCATATATTAGCTATAATTATCCTGTGCCCCCAGCCTATGTTGTATTCATTTTAACTTCTCACTACACAGCATTATCAAGCCCCATCTCTCTTGGTCAATACGAGATGGGCTTCTCTACACCCATGGCATTTAACTGGCAGAATAGGCAATGTAGAGTTGGTTTTGCTTTTTAACTAGTTTGTTAAAACCTTAGAGGGTAATCTTGGTGAGGAGGTATACTATACCATTATTTTTAAGCAAACATTTCAGAACTTCTGAGTTGTATTGTCCTCATGGTCACTTGGGGGAAGCTAGCTACTTATTTCAATGATGTTGTCATAATTCAAAACTGTTTTGGAACTTCTCTTTGGAATGGTGTTCAGGGGTCTCACATCTTTTAATATCTCCAGTTGGTGATTAAATCTTAAACTTTTAAGGTAGATTTGATTATATAAATGCTCCCAAAGTGTTTCACAGTTAAAGCCTCTGTAATTCAGACCTCGATATCCAGTCACTTGCTTGACTTTCTTTCTTATTTATCTTCAAAAATCCAAACTGATGATCTCCTTGTCCAAATCAGCATTTCTTCCAGTGTTTCCTACTTCTTTCTTTATCCAACTCCAGAAACCTAGGTGCCATCCTTGACCCCTCCTTCATTTTCATCTTCCTTTACTGACATCACCACGCCCAGTTCACTTTGTCTCCTAAATATCCCTCTAATCCACCTACTCTTCTCCATCTCCAGTACACCACCCTAGTCCAAGCTGCCATCATCTCTTACTTAGACCCTGGTAAGAGCCTCTTAACCAGCCAGTCCACAGCCATTCTGGCCTTCTGCAAGCTTTTCTCCACACTGCTTAGAGTGATCTTCCTATGTCTCAAATTCAATCATGTCCTACCACACACCGCTTGCACTGCGTTTCAAACCTTTTAATGTGGCCCTAGCTGGTTTGGCTCAGTGATTAGAGTGTCCACCCACAGACTGAAGGGTGTCCCAGGTTCGATTCTGGCCCTGGTCGGGGTTCGTGCGGGAGGCAACCAATTGATGTGTCTCTCTCACATTGATGTTTCTCTCTCCTCTCTTCCTTCCACTCTCTGAAAAGCAATGGAAAAAAAAAAATCCTCTAGTGAGGATTTAAAAAAACAACAAAAAAAAACCCTTTTAATGTGATGGTAGTTTAGGAGCTCCCAATTCCTTTGCAATGTGACTTTGCTGCTTCTCTCATTGAGGAGAAGGAATTGGGATCTATTTCCCTATCCCTTGAATCTGGGCTTGCTTCATGACCTGCTTGACTGATAGAATGTGGCAGAAGTGATGAATTCTGGAGCATAGTCCTTCAGAGACCTTGTAGTTTCTGCCTTTGTCCCTTTGCAATATTTCCCTGAGACCGCCAAATAAGGAAATTTAAACCAGTGGTGGATGAGGCCACATGAAGGAGAACTGAGGAGCCCCAGCCAACAGCCAGCACTAAGAACCAGATGTACCAATGAGACCATCTTGGATTTTCTGGCTCAGCCAACCTGACAGTTGAATTCAGCCATATGAGTGAGCTTAGATGAACACAGCAGAGGAAACCCATAGCCAGCTCACAGAATTATGAAAAGAATGACGAAGAAGTTTGTGCTTAGAAGTTGTTTCAAACCACTAAATTTTGGAAGTATATCAATAGATAACTGATCTAGGTTTCCTACTGTCCTTAAGATAAAGATAATATTCTAAAGTGCCCTATAAGGCCCTGTATGTTCTGAACCCACCCATGTCTCACGCTCTGCTTCCATTCCCTTTTTAGACACTCTGGCTTTGGAGATCTTTGGCTTGTATGTTCTTTTCTGCTACAAGGCTTTCTTGTATGCTGTTCCCCAACCCTCTTGCTTTCGCCTTCGTAACACCTACTCGCCTGTCAGCTCTCATTGCAGGCTTTCCTCTGGCCTTTGGACAACTAAAGTCTCTGTTTGAGTGTTGTTTGTTTTGCCCATTTGTAAGTTCCACAAAGGTCATTCTGAGTCTGGTTTTGTTCACCATTGTATCCCATAGTAGGACTCAGTAAATCTCTGTTAAATTAATGGATGAGGTTCCCTGTCCACTGTGGCTCAGTTGCTTGAGCATTGCGCCATGCACTGAAAGGTCGCCAGTTTGATTCCCCGTCAGGGCACATGCCCAGGTTGCAGCTGGGTCCCTGAGATGTGTACCTGAAGTAACCAATGTTTTCTCTCTCTCTCCCTCTCTAAAATCAATAAAAAGCATATTTAAAAAAAATAAATGAATGTAGTAAATAAGGTATGACAATAAAGTAAGGTTTCTTACAAGGGGTTTCTAAATTGCCTCTGAAGGTAATTATAAGGAGTTTTTTAAGTGTTTTGAGCAATGGGGGAGGCATTGTTAAAATAAATGCATAACCCTCCAAAGTAATTATGTAAGAGAGGACTATTTGAATTTATAAATTCATGTATGTTTGTTACAGAATAACTAATCATAGTTTAGTCATACATTTTACTTTTTTTTCCCTCTACAGTCTTCCAAAATGAGTGCAAGATGATAGGAGTGGGATGTAAGTATTCATTAGTTGATCTGGTTGGTTGCTAATCCAGAAAGTGTCATGCTACTTTTTCTTTTTTGTTTTTTTAAATATATCTTTATTGACTTCAGAGAGAGGAAGGGACAGGGAGAGAGAGAGAAAAAAAAACATGAATGATGAGTCATTGATTGGCTGCCTCCTCCACACCCCCAACTGGGGATGGAGCCTGCAACCCAGGCATGTGCCCTGACTGGGAAGTGAACCACTATCTCCTGGATGCTAGGTCAGTGCTCAACTGCTGAGCCACGGCTGCTGGGCTGCTTTTTCTGTTTTGGAAATTGATTTTTCTCTGCTCTCTCAGCTTCAGGATCAAGGGTGAGGATGGGTAGCAGGGAGATGGTGAGGTTATAATTATTTTTTTAATCCTCACCTGAGGATATGTTTTCATTGATTTTTAGAGTAAGAGGCAGGGAGAGAGAGAGAGAAACATCGATCAGTTGCCTCCTGTATGTCCCCCAACTGGGG
This sequence comes from Miniopterus natalensis, assembly GCF_054644295.1. Taxonomy (NCBI): domain Eukaryota; kingdom Metazoa; phylum Chordata; class Mammalia; order Chiroptera; family Miniopteridae; genus Miniopterus; species Miniopterus natalensis. The sequence continues at coordinate 9,860,197 of NC_142097.1, read as the reverse complement.
ACTGACCCCATAACCTAGTTATGTGCCCTCACGGGGACTCAAACCTGCAACCTTTCTGGTGTACCGGATGATGCTCCAACCAACTGAGCTACCCAGCCAGGGCAAGATTGTATTTTAAGGAAGGCAGACCGCTTCTTCCCTGCCTCGTGATCTTTAAAGGTTGTAACTTTCCACCCACTTTCTGTCTCAGGGAAATCAGAGTCCTTTGGGGAAGACTAAGGGGCGGTATCTGACATAATCCCATTTGATTCTGCTTTTCTGCCATCCTCACACTTGATCTTTCACTTGTTTTCTTCTTACCTTTATAATGATACTCCTTTCCCTTTCTCTGTATCATCTCAACCATGGACCAGGTTTCATTTTACCTCTCCTTCACCAAAGCCCAATGCCTCAACCTCAGAACAGCCCATCCCACTGAGCCACAAGAAAACCCCCAGTATAGTCCCTTGGCATATGTGTGGGTATCAGCCAAGAGTGAAATAAAGAAGTATAAGACCAGAGTGTGGCTAATATAAGTTCAAAACAAAACAAGGGCAGTGGTGTCAGAGGGAGGAAAAAGACCATGAAGTCAGATCTCTCTGGGTTCTAAGGAATGTGGCAACTGGAGAAAGGAAGAAAACTGGGGCCCGAGTAGTTTGGTGCTGGGTCCTTGATGAGAATGATGCCTAGGAGCACAATGCTTGGGTCTCTGAGGTGAATGAGCAATGGAGAGAAAGCTAGTACTGGAGCTTTCTAATGGAAGGGTGCTAGAAGGCCAGATATCTGAGACTGAAACCCTAACCTCCCATCGTCTGCAATTTCAGACACAATGCGTGAGAAGGATTAAGATTTTATTTACAATCCCCTGGAAAGTCTTACACAAGGGCCATCATTATTGCTTTAAGATTTTTGCCAGAACAAAGACCAGTCCTCCTCTGCTGGGTAGGAAGTCCCACTCAAGACTCAAAAGTCTATCCCCAGAGCTTTTTATGTCAGCCCCATATCTCTGCTGTGACCTAAAGCCTGTCACTATTTCCTGCAAAGCACAGCCCAACTCTTTTCTAAGGGCTACCTTGGCCAAGCTTATACATCTGCCATCAAATTTCCCTCTACTTTTGTCAGAAACAGCGTATTAACTTTAATTCTAGTTTTAAGCCCTCCTTCATCTCCTGGCAGGGTGGCAGGGTCCTGGTTTCCCAAAGATTATCATTTACTTCCTGCCAGGGCCAGCCTGGCTTCCTTTGTATCGCACAACATTTTCCTTTGTCCCAGATGAAATCACACTCACTTATTAGGTTATTACCCCTTGATGACATTTCAAGGGCCACATTTGAGGTACTCTGCCTCTCTTATGTCTTCCATTTAGCTTTTTTTAATGGGCCTCAGCTATTGAGATAAGAGAGAAGGGAGCGAGACCAAATGGCAGAGGGGACGGCTCAGTAGCTCATGCCTGGGATTAGCAAAAAGGCCTAGGAGAACGCAGCAGGGAGCCGCGGACTACTTTTCCTCTCAAGCTCCACTGCGGAAGGATATGGTTTTGTTCATGCGAGTCGATTTTCGAAGCCGGAACTCGTTAGTGGGCGGGGCTGCTCTGGCTCTGACCGCTGCGTGGAGGGACCTGGAGCAGGAGGGATTCGGCTGCGGGGAAGCAGTTCTGGGTGGGCAGGGGTGCAGCGGACCCGGGTTTGGCTCGCTGCGCCCCCCGACGGACTATTTCTTGGAATGTGGTTTGTTCCCCAGAAGCCCGTCTATCTCCATAACCGTCTGCGGGGTCAGCTGGCTCAGCACCTGGAGGAGAATGGGATGGTTGGGTCACTGAAGAAGGGCATGAAGTTTGAGGGCATGACCTTAGAGGACGCAGGGGAGCAGCACAGAGGGCCAAGTGCCAGGGAAAGAGTCACAGCTGTGCCCGTTTTGCCTTGTCACCCTGGGACCTCTCATCTGCAAAGTGAGGACTTTGTAGTGAGTGACTTCACAGGCCCATTCTGGGTTGGACAATGAGGCCTTGACTCCTGGGGAGGGGACAGAGATGGGCTCTGCCTCTGATTCTCCAGCTCACCTGTAGCGCGCCCAGATGTTCAATCAGCTGCTCTGCACTCGACACCCCCAGCAAGACTGAACTGACACCCTCACTGCGGAGACACCACGCTGGGGCCAGAGGAGGAAAACAAGAGAACTGATGGATAGTAGTGAGCATATGGACTTCAGAAGCGTCTCTGAGGAAGAGCATCCTCCCTAAGGACAAACCAGTCGGGTTTGGGAGTTTCTCAGGAGGAGAGGAGGCCCCTGCAGGGTCCAGGATTGGCAGTGCCTCACCAATAGCAAGCTGTGCCACAGTGCAGCCCAGCTGGTGAGCAATGGGGAGAAGGTCCATGACTTTGGCTTGTTGCTTCTTGCCTTCCTCACTCTGCCCTTTGTCCTTGAGCCACTGGTAGCCCTGGAGACCAAAGAGAATCAGCAAAAGACCCCCCCCCCCCAGAAAAGCCAAAATAGCCCAGTCCTGCCATCCTGAGCCCGGAGATCAAACCTTGATGGTGGCCCTGCAGGGATCTGGGACTCGCCCATCATACTTGCTAGTGATGAGGCCACAGGCCAGAGGGGACCAGGTAACTGAGCCAACACCTAAGAGGAAGAGGATTGGACGTGGGGAAAGGAATCAAGGTGATGGTGAGCCCAAGGGAAAGGTAGGGACGAGAGGGCTGCAAACCAATCTTGTGGTAGAGCTCTGGTAGCTGCATCTCCACCTTCTCTCTCTGAAACAGATGGTGCTCTGCTTGTTCACACACTGGAGGGATCAGATTGAACTGTCTGGCCATAGAGTAGGCTTCCTGAGTGAGATGGGGAAGAGCGGGGTGGGGGTGGGGAAGAGATGGGGATCAGAACACTCCTTGCATTTTCTTCCACTCCTCCTCCAATAGAGTAGCATTTGGAGTGGCCATGTGAAAAGTGGAAACCAGTTGTGGAACAGGGGGAAGTGGGGTAGCATACTCACCATGATTTCTGCAGCTCCCCATCGGGATGTCCCCCAGTATAGGGCCAGGCCCTGGTTGATGACATAGGTCATGGCTCGCACAATCTCTAGGCATATGGGAGAGGGAGAGCCTTACTGTCAGATCCCTGGCATCCAGGACTCCAGATCTGCATATATCTGCCTACCCTACCAAGACCCCAGGCATCTCTGTGGAATCAAAGAGGTTGGTTTCAGCTCTTTGCCTCCCTCCTTGTCCAAGTCCTGGGGTCTGAGCCTCCATTGTGGAGCTTGGGACTGAGCAAGGACTGGCTTCCTATCGAGGGTTTGAGAAGTGCTCAGTTTTGAAGGTCTCTCAAGGGTTGGGATGCTGCTTTTACCCTCCATGGGACTGTTGGGGTCTGAGCGATTAGCAAAGACGATGTCCACATATCCCAGCTGGAGGCGTTCCAGAGATCCTCGCAAGCCTGGGATAGGGATGAGGAGAGGAAGGTAAGCACCTCAGTTTCAGTTTCTGAAGAATTCAGATCTTACCCCTTTGCCATGGCTGCCTAAATCCCAGTTCCCCTATTCAAAGCCTCTAATTCAAGAGCTTCAGAGAATGTTCCCAACTCCTCTGGGCTCCATACCAAGCCACTTCAGGTTCCCAGCCTCTAACTCTCACCCTCGATGATGTGTTTGCGGCTCAAGCCTCGCTCAGTTTCTGCCCTATAGGAAAAGGTAAGTCAAAGATGAGGTGTGACAAAGATAGGAGACCAGGGCTGGCCTGGCACCATGAGGAACTGGGATTGCATGCTTCTCACAGGTGGGATGCAGACCTGGGGTAGCAGGTATGGGGACAGCTGTCACCACCCCCATCCCATACACCTTCACATCCTCTGTAGATCTTCTCCCCACTTATAGTGGGGCAGCCACTTACTGTCCTCCCCCAAAAATCTTGGTGGTGATGACATAGCTTGATCTCCTGGAAACAGAAATGGGAGAACCAGCAAGAAAATTATTTAAAAAAACCAAAAAACCCCACACATTTTTAAAATGTTTTAATTGATTTTTAGGGAGAGAGAAAGGAAGAGGGAGAGACAGAAACATGGAGAGAGAAACATCAGTCTCCGGCCTCCTGCACACCCCCTACTGGGGATTGATCTTGAAACCTGGGCATGTGCCCTGACTGGGAATCGAACCATGACCTCCTGGTTCATAGGTTGATGCTCAACCACTGAGCAACACCAGCCGGGCAAGAAAAAGATTTTTGATGATCATGTCCCCAGCAACCCCCAAAACACAGTCTCACCTCCAACCTTTGCTCTTGAGGATGTTGCCTAGGGTTCTTTCAGCCCTGGAAGAAAGACAACATAGAAGCACTGACTCCTCCAAGGTGGATCAGTTCCTTCCCCTCTTCCCCACTTTTCCCTTCAACTAATTTCGTCTCATAAAGTGGAGCATAAACCAGGAGACAATTGGGTTGTCAGCCCCATTCTGGACTAAATAAAAGAGGCTCCTGGAACTAAGGGTGCATATAGTTTTCATTCAATCATTCAACAAATATCAACTGTGCATCAACGGCACCAAGCTCTGTTCTGAGTTCTGAAGGGAAGGACTAGGATGAAGGGAGTGAAACAGACTAGGGAGACACTGGTTCTAACCATCTGTGTGCCCCCTTCCCTTGAGTCTCTGCAAAATCCCACCTATACTTCAAAGCTTAGCTCAGATTCTGCCTCTGAGCAGAATAGAAAATGTTTTCTTATTACTATAGATTATGGTCAGTCCTTGTCAGCTTCCATAGCTCTTACTGGCTACACTAGTGCTTTTCAACTGGTATGCTGCAAGGATTTTTAAAACATGCAATACCTGACTATTTAGTCAGGGGCGCTGAAGTAATTTCCCTTAGATTGTCAAATAAAAAAATGGCATCAGCTAACATAACAGTGGCCATCCACTGTGAATGAATCAAAATTATACCTATATTTTTTGTCAGAATGGCAAAAAATATATATTTTGGAAGTGCCACAGAATTTTGGTAATTAGTTTATGTGCCATGAGATGAAAAAGGTTGAAAATCACTGGACTACATAATTCTTTGGCACTTAATCATGAGCTAAGATGTGACAAGTCTTGAGTTATGGTGGACTGTTAATTCAGTCTTTCGTATCGCCCTGTCTTTTTGGTTGGTTTGTTTAACCACTTAGACTGTGAGCTTTTTGAGGGCATACTGATGTCATTCTACAAAGCAGTGCCTGCTTTGTGCTGGGCTCTGTGTAGGTATTTAGGTGACATGAGGGAAAGCAAGACAAATTTCATGGGAGGAGGAGCATCCCAGTTGAGCAGCAGATATGGCCACATGAATCAGTAACTGATGATGGTGTGTCAGAGGGCAGTATAAAGTGTTTGGGGAATTGAGGGGGCTAGTGACCAACTTCAGGGAAGTAGGTGAAGGCTTCTGGGAGGAGCAGACGTTAGGGCCAAGTGTTGAAGATGAGTGGAACAGAAGAGGTAGGGGTAGGCCAATGTAGGTTTTGGCTACTCCCAGCGTGAAGCCATGAGTGTGTGATGTGATGTGGTGTGTTTGAAAATTTAGCTTTGTAATCCCCACACAGTTGCACATAACTGATGCCCAAGATGTATTTGTTGGTTTTATTTTATTTTGACTGCACAGTATGCCCACTGCCCTCCAAGCTGGAGAGGGATTGATGTTTGGGACTGTGATTCCCATAATGTTTCAGGGCCCACTGGCTGAAAGGTTAGAACTTAGTGTTGGCAAAATTCCCAGGGTTCTTGAGAGGGAAAACATGAAGCCCTGATGTTCTTCTCAGGCTTCTAAATATAAATTAGCTCTTTCACCCCAGTCCTTACTTTCCAGCTGCGTACACTTCAGTGGTGTCAAACAGGTTTACACCGTGCTCATAGGCTACTGTCAGCACATCCTCTGCTGTCTAGGGAGGTGAGAGAAAGAGTTGAAGATCAACAACTAGCCCCTCAATTACCTCCCTCACTGCACTCTGGCCCATAGCACCTCAGCCTTGGTTTCCACATTCTCTCCCCTTTCCTCCTCCTCCAGCTGCTTGTCCCATTCACCATTCCCTCTGCTTGTCCAAACCCCTTTCCCCTTGTTCTGGTTCCCTCATAGCCCCTCACCCTGCTTCTAGGTCCCATCACTTATACCTCATCTGAGATCTGAGAACCAAATGTGACCCAGGTACCTGCAAGAGAGAAGCCAGGCACGTGAGAACTGTGGGAGGCAAGTCATGAAAGAACACCCTTCCCTTAAATCCAACATCTTTCCCTTAAATCCTTTTTTCTAACTCACCTAGGCCAAGACAGGACACACGAAGACCAGACTTTCCTAGGTTTCTGCAGGAGACAGAAGTAGCAGGAAGGTGTGGAGCCTCCATTAGGGACATAGATTATCAGCTCCCAGCTCCTCTCCTTCCAGAATGAGAAGCCCTCAGGGTGTCCAGTCCAAAGAAACTAGACCCAGTAGGCTACAAACTGGGCAGTGCTATGCCCACAGCATAAGTGAACAAATAAATGACTTCCTCTGGATACACTGTCCAATGCCTCTCTTCCTTACTATCACACTGAAGATGTGCTGCTGGTTTGTGTTGCTCCTGGTGGGATTTTGTCTGTGTTTGAGGCATCTCTGGCATGTGTGGAGTTGGGGGCCCCAAAGAAATGTGACTGGCTGATTGTGATGAGTTTGTGGAAACAGACCTTCAGACAGAGAGTGCTATGCTAAAGGGCAGACACCAGAGTGGGAGGGGTAAACCAAGTCGAATTCAGGCACTCAGGCAGGCAGGGGTCCCTTGATAAGCTAGGCAGATGGGCCTCCCACAAAGTAGGTAGGACACCTAGGTGGGGAGTATGACAGGAAAGGCCAGTTCTCCCTTTTCCTCTCTCCACTCCCTCTGCTCCTGTGGGTTTGTGAAGTCTGTCTCTGAAAGAGAGAGCCCCTCCTCCCAAGGCCCCCACTCAGGTAATCAGCTCAGCTTCCTAAACAGAACTGCCACATGGAAGGGATCAAATTCCTCAACTGACAAAGCCAGGTCAGATCAGTGATCTCTGCTCACACCCAAGCAGGAGCCCCTCCCCTGCCCCTCCTGCCCCCCATGCCAGTTCTGAGAGCCCAGCAGTTCTTCTCTGAGATAAAGTTGGTTACATTACAGTCCACTTCCCCACCTGACCCCTTTTCCTCAGCATAGGCTTGAGAAATGTGGTCTATCCTTCGGACTTCTGTCCCCACCAAGATAGGTTGCAGGAGACTGGGCCCATGGGGCCGGTGAGGGCAGTATCTGGGTCAGGCACCCTGAGCAGGCCAGAGTGAGAAGCCCTTTCCTTCCCCCTCTTCCTAGGACACAGACCCAAGGACACTCTTGGGGGGAGGGGGCACAGCCTGGAGATCCATGCATCCCTGGCTTTCCTGGGGGTAAGGAGAAAAGCTCAGGAGCATCATCCCCTGGGACTGACAGGACCGGATCAACCTTGGTAAACTTGAATTTTTCCTAGTCAAGGGTATCAACGGAGACCAAGAGAGGGACCAAGTCAGGGAGTGCTGGTGATGGGAAGAAGAGATGGAATGAGGCGGGACCTTCTTAGCGAAGTTTGAGGGGGTCCTGGGGCATCCCAGGAAGCCTCGGGGCTCAGGAAAGGGGAGCAGATAGGGTGGGCTGCCCGGCCACCCCCATACCTGTATTTCATGCCAGTGCCTCGGCCGGTGCTCTCTCGGAGGGCCCCAGCGGGCGCTGGGGGTCTGGGGACCACTGCGGCCCGGGCCTTGGGGCCCGACCCCCCTCCTCCTGGAGGATTCCCATGCACCCCACCGACCGGCCCACCGTTACCGCCCCCGGGGCCCGGCCGGGGTCCACACAGACGGTCCTCACTGCTCCGGCTGCGAAGGTTCTGCTCAGTACACGCGATAGACACCTGCATGCCGGCCGGCCACGGGGGAGGGGGCTCCGAGGGGGCGGGAAGGGTAGGAAACCGGGAAGCCCGAGGGCTGACAACCGGGCGTGTAGTGGCTGGAGCCCTGAGGAGAGCGGGACGGCTGAGGAGGCTGCGGAGGGAGTCAGCAGGCAGGACCGGGCCCGCGGGGGCGGGCTGCTGGAGGTCGCGGGGTTTGCGGTGGGAGGAGAGAAACCCCGGGGGAACCACGAGGGGAGATACTCGTTTACGGGGCACTGGCGCGGGGCGGGGGGGGGGAATGAACGAGGGTAACGGTGGAGGGCGGTCCAAGGAGGGTAGGGACCTAGGGACCAGTGGGGCGGAAGAGAGGTGCCTCCCCAAACCGCAGTGGGACCCACTAGGTTCCCAGACGCGTCCGCAGCGGGCCCAGCTGATCAACATGCAGGGACCGCCCCCTTATCTGCTTAAACCCGCCTGCCTCCCGGTTAAACCGCCGACATCTGCATAAGCCCCGCCTTCCGAGGCTCTACCGCAGGCATATGGGGTGCACTCCGAGGAGCCGGAGAGCAGAAGTCGGGAGGGTGGTTCTTGGTACTCTCTGGGACCCGAGGCAGGGTCGGGCTTCCTCCAGCTCAGTAATTCTCAACAGGAGATGATTTGGTCCCCCAGGGGACACTTGACAAGCTCTGAAGACATTTTTGACTATCAGAGGGCTGTGCTACCAGCATCCAGTGAGTGGCGCCCAGAACAAAGCACAGGACAGCACCCCCACCCCCAAACAATGAAATATCCAGCCCGAAATGTCAGTAGTGTTGCTGTTGAGAAACTCGTGGTTCAAAGCCTCTGTGCAGGCTCAGGGGATGCGGCCACCCCTCATGAGTCCATGAGTGGGGCAGGGTCTCTGACCAACCACCCAAACTGACAGCTCAAGACGCAGATAGTGACAAAGAGTTTATTCTGTACTTCCAGTGGCATCTGGTAGAGGATACAACTGGAGAGAGAGCCTGGTTTGGACGGGGAGGGCACCAGTGTAGGCTTCCTGGGGGCTCGAGGGGTTGGAGGGGCAGGCAGTGGGGGCCCTCAGGTGAAACAGGTTAGGAAGGGCCCAGGCACACAGAGATTCTCCTGAGGGGTGAGGTACGGTGCTTCCTTCAGCCAGCCCTGGCAGAGAAAAAGGGCAGAGAGCGGACGTAGGAGTCCAGTCGGGAGCGGAAGAGCTCACTTTGTACCGTTTGTCCCAGCGGGCACAGGGGATTCTTCACCACCAGCTCCACGTACAGCTATGGAGAGGGAGGGTGTTAGAGCCAGGCTTTAGACACTTCTTGTTTCCAACTCCAAACCTAGTATAACCTCAGGGATGTGTGAACACAAAAGGATCAAGGGCTGGGAGGTATGCCTCCTTGAGGAGAAACTGGTGGTGGGAGTGTTGAAAACTCTGATTTCAATAGAGATACAATACAATACAGTAGGATCCTAGCAGGGAATCTGAAGGAGTCTTGGGGCTCTATATGGCCATGGCATAGGTTGAAGGGTTTTGGGGGAAGGGTCCCAGGGGCTGGTACTGACCGCACTGTAAATGTGATGCAGCACATCTCGGATGGGCCCCACGCCCAAGTCAGTATTCATGACAACCTTGATCCCAGTGGGCGTCTCGTAGTAATGGAGTTTATAACGACTAGTTTGGAAGGCCAGAAAGCCATCCTTCCTGCAGGGATGAGGAGGATGTTAAGGAATGGGAGCAGAATCTCTCCCAAAAAGATACTTCTAATCCTCTCTAGGTCGACTCCCTTTTCTCTAAACATATCTGTAGGAGCCTGGTTGAGCAGACACCCCCCATTCTCTCTCCCCCTACCCCTGCCCCCCACTTTGCCCCCACTCCCAACCTCTCTACCTCCAGATTTTCCCCACCAGGGCTCCTTTCAGCTCCAGCACTCTCGCTCCGAGTTCAGCTTCCCTTCTCTGGAGGCAAATAGCCCATTCCACTCCAGAAAGTTTCCCCCACCCCAAAATTCCCAAGGCTAGTCCTCCTTCCCTCAACATCTCCTCTGACTCCGCGTACATGTCTAGCGGGGACATCTTGCTGACAAACGAGCGGATAGAGAAGAGCATCCCGTACATCAGCTTGAATTCCTGGAGGGAGAGAGGCACAGTTAGCTCTCGTTTGTTGAAGCAGACAAGCCAGGGTTTGGAGAGGTAGGGCTGGACTAGGACTATGTGCATCTGGAGATGCGAGGTCACCCGGTTGCGCGGGGCCCTCTCGTCACCTCCTCCTTGGGGATCCCCGCTTGCTTCTTGCGGTGCCACTCGCTGTAATGCAGACATACTCCATTTCGGTCAAACAGGTACAGGTTGTGGACAGTCATCTGCAGGGCACAGAGTGTGAGCCTTGCTCTGGAGCCGCCCACCCTCCGTGGGTTCCAGTGTTCCGTCCCGGATCCCTCCAACCAGGCGGGATCCCCCCTCCCCCAAACTCACCGGAACTGCTCCAAGTGCCTGTCACTAGATACTTCCGGTTTCCGCGGAGCCCCGCCCCACCGGTTCCTCACGCTGCGGCGGAGCAGTAACTGCCTCCCAACACCTCTCAGCCAATTCGTGGCCGTAGGGACCGCGCATGCGCGTCCAGGCTCTCGGGCTCCAGAAGCCGTGAGCGGCCGCGAGCGAAATCCCGGACTGGTGACGTCATCGAGGCGAGCGAGGCGGGGCTTCAGCCGGTGGGCGGGCGGCTGCCAACGGTTTTGAGTGTAGGGAAGCGCGCGAGAGTGGAGGTCTTGGTCTTTCCCTGTGCGGGCTCGGTGGAGGGGGCTAGCCCTTGTCCTCACCTTGACGAATTGCGGGGCTGAGGACTGGAAGTGCGGGATCATTGGGACGGGGTAATCGCGGTAGAGCATCTCAGGCTAGGTTTGAGGGCGGCGTAGTTTTTTGGGACGTTCCGAGAGTGTGACTGAGTGTTCACAAGGTTTCTTTTGGGGTAGTAGGAAGGGAGGGATTCTAGGGGGCCTTGCCATGGTTTTCTCGCTAGGAAGGGTTGGAGGGGGTATACAAGAGAGTTGACCCTGGGTAGAAGGGTGCAGCGGGCTGAAGGGTGTGGGGAGCTTGACGTTCCTGCCTCTCTGAGACTGGAGCAAGTTGATGGGCAAGTAAGGCAGCTGGACGGAAATTAGGCCCCTATTGGATTTGGGTTTGTTTCAGTTTGCACGTCTGGGTGTGAGATAAGGGCTGAGTGGACCAGTGGTAGCCTGTGCCAGAAGTTGACCTGCAACTTTCAGCACTTCAGATGAACTACAGTGGTGCTTTTGCCCGGCAATCGGTCTTCTGTCCCCACTCACTCCTTGCTGCACCCTCCTTTTTCACAGTTTCCAGGAGCTGTGGAAAGAAATGCTTTTGCTCTCTCCCATGACCTGTGGTACCGGTGGGAACCTTTCCTCTAACCAGAAAGACTCCATACCCTTATTCACCAAGGTTCCTTGGCTTGGAGTCTTCCTCCTTTCTCCCAAATCTTCCTTTTCTGTGTACTTTCCCCACTGGGCTCTTCTAAAGCAGAACAAGGAATTCCCAGCTCTCCTGTCTCCACTTGTCTCTTGCCTGTACTTATGGCGACATCAGCTACCAGCCCCAGTTCACCTCTCCGGGCGGAGGATCTCCTGAGTGATTCATCAGAAGCCCCTGGGCTGAACCAAGTATCCTCTGAGGTCACCTCCCAGCTCTATGCTTCTTTGCACCTCAGTCGTCAGGCAGAGGCCACAGCCCGAGCGCAGCTGTATTTACCCTCCACCTCCCTACCGCCTCATGAGGGGTTAGACAGCTTGGCCCAAGAGCTGAGTCGCAGTTTGTCACTTGGATTGGAGAACAACTTGAAGAAAAAGATGAGGGAGGTGTGTCTGGGGGACCCCTAGGGTCTTGGGATTGGGGGTGGTAAAAAAAAACACACCTTTACTGAGACTTGAACTATCAGATTTCAAATTCCTTTTAAGTACAATCAGTATTGCTTGTTTCTGGGAGCAAATGTTTAGGAGGGGGAGAGTGGCCTAGGACACCACAATTTGGGAAATTGGGAAATTTCCCAGTGTTTCCTTTGTTAGCGATACCTGCACTGTGGGATAAGTTCCTGTGCTTTGACTGGGATTTGGGGACTGGGGGTGAGGGTGAGTTTTCTTCATTCTAAGAGGTAACTAGGGACTTAAGGATAGCAGCAAAATATGCTAAGATCCTTCCAGCTCAAAACTGTTATGATTGTGTGGTTCAAAATTAGGCATGTAAATCATTAAAACATAGTTTAATCAATTACACATGTTACAGAGAAGATAGTTATTAGTATTGCATAGAAAAGGTCTCAAAGCCAATTTGCAGACTGGTTAGGTCTTCCAGAGTCTGAAAAACTGATAGCCATGAGCTACACAGTCTTTAGGCAGGGTATTTGCTCTCCAGTTGGCAAGAATCCTCACCACTGTTGTCTTAATGTGCCAAATTTATTTACACTACCTGTCTAGCTTCTGTACACATTTGAGTATCTGACCCTTATTGGATTAGTTCTCTTGTTCTTTCTTTTCTAGGTGCTGCTGGGGTAAAAATTCGTGGGTTTTAGGGAGTACTGGATGCCATCTACCCTGGCAGTAGGTAGAATATAGATTATTCAAGTTGCTTCTGGTTTCTGTGTTACTTTTCTAGGATGGTTCCAAGCATATCTTTGAGATGGAAAGTGTTCGGGGCCAACTCCAGAGCATGCTCCAAACCTCACGTGATACAGCCTATCGTGAGTAAATCCCTTCCCTATAAAGGAGAAGCTATATTTAAGGGATGGGAGAAAGTAGAGAAAAGAAGTGGAATGTGAGGAGTACCTAGGCCTCTGACAAGATTTCAGGAGCAAAGGCTCCAGTTCTTTGGGAGAGGGGTCGGAGGAGTGGGTGAAGTAGAAAGGAAGGCTCTCTGCTCTCTTCTCCTCCGAGTGGTCCCTGTTCCTATCCTTACCTGACCCTGGCTGTGGGATCCTTCTGGTTCTCTGCAGAGGATCCCTTTGCTCTAGGCGCTGGTTCAGAGAGACGGGAAGAAGACTCCTTTGACAGTGAAAGCACAGCCACCTTACTTAAGTGAGTTCTTGGGATTCTTCTAGCTTGCTTGCTTGCTTTCTTGGAAAGCCGAGTGTTCTGTTCCTTTGATCTTCCTTTACTGCTATTGTACCTCTTCAGACCTAAGACACTTGTCACTTAGCTGTTAGTGTTATCCTTTCTCTCCTATCTGCTACCCCCTTTAGTCCTTCAGGAACGTGGGCATCTGCTGACTAGTACCTGGCCTTCTCCCAACCTCTAGTCCTCCTTCTCCCAGAAGAGTTAGCTTGCTTCTGCTGAGACGTTTACCACAGGGAGTGTGGCATCGAGAAAGGAGCACTATAGAGTGAATCAGAGAACTTATGTGCTATTTATGGTTCTATCACTACCTAACTTAAAAACTTCTTGCCCTTTCTGAGTTTGTTTCCTCATTTGTAAAATGTCACAATTGGTCTAGTGGGTCTTAAAAGCTTTCCCAACCCTAATATTTCTACCTGATTTGCTCAGCACCCGGCCTCTGCAAGACTTATCTCCATCTAGCTCAGCCCAAGCCCTGGAGGACTTGTTTCCCCGCTACACCAGCCTTCGGCCAGGACCCCCACTCAATCCCCCAGATTTTCAGGGCCTGAGAGATGCACTGGATTCAGAGCATACCCGTCGCAAGGTGAGATATAAAGACTTCCTTTTGAAAGCAGCAAAGATTAGAAATAGGGCTGACTGTTAAAAAGGGCAGAGGGTTAAGGGCCCACAAGCTGGGACTTTGCTCAAATGGGTCTTCAGGGAGACCCCCTTTCACCATCCTATCTAAAATGGCACACCTCCCCTCCCATTACTCTGTTATTTCTTTCATATAGCTTATCATAATCTGATATATCTTGTTTGTTTTGCCCTTCTAAAATGTAAGCTGCTTGTTCAGCACTGTCTTCCTAAAGTTTAGAATATACCTAACATATAGAAACACTCCATAAGTGTTTGGTGAATGAACAATGAACTTTGTTGTTTTGTACAAAGGTTTTATAGTTGTTGATATAATGAGCTTTATCTCTTTGAACTTCAGCCTGTCTGAAGTGGGAAGAAAGAGGGATAAGGCAGAAGAAAAGTCAAAATCATTAGTTGTGTTGTCATTTTGGAACTCTCTCTTCTATTTTCAACTCCCTGGGCATGAGTGCAAGGCTTTTGCCTTTATCCTTGCTATGTTTAATCATTGTGTTCAATGAGCTTCTCAAGGCAGGAGTAACTTCCCACTCTGCAGCATGGGGTGCTGCTTCTTTACCAAAAGGCCCATGGAAATTTTTCTCAGGAGATCCAGGGAAGGGAAGAGCCTCGAGCTAAGCCCCTGCTTTCTGAGATGGCAGAGGAAGGTGTTGGAGGTCTTGGGCCTTTAAGGTTCCTGCTCCAAAATTCCTGATTCTCCTCCATACCTATTCTGTTCTTGGGACAGAGCCCATTTCCCGTCTCCAGCCCATTTCCCCCTAGAGGAGCTGGAAAGTTTGGTGCTTTGGTCAGACTAAGAATGGCAATACTCAGTTTCCTTATCCTCTTCCCAGCATTGTGAGCGCCATATTCAGAGCCTGCAGACCCGAGTGCTAGAGCTTCAGCAACAGTTAGCTGTGGCTGTGACTGCTGACCGCAAGAAAGATATCATGATTGAACAACTGGACAAGGTGCCAGGGTAGCAGAATGTGGTGGATCTCTCCATGGGGCACACCAAGGAATAGTAAATAGGGGGTGGCCAACCAACATCTCTTTGTTCATGCTAGGAGCTGGGTTAAGGTGTGGGTTTACTGACTACTGTGACTGTTAACCTTTCTTCTATGGGCAGAAAGAGGGCAAAAATATTATTTTGAAATGCCATCTGACTTTCTTCTCCTGAGACCCTGGCCCGTGTGGTGGAGGGCTGGAACCAGCATGAAGCTGAGCGCACAGAGGTACTTCGAGGACTCCAGGAAGAACGCCAGGCAGCTGAACTCACTAGAAGCAAGCAGCAGGAGGTGGGCAATATGGCATTAGAACCTAGGTCACTGATTGCTAGAATGAAGGGGGTAGAAATAGCTCTGGAATTAGGGTTCCTAACAGATTGACCTGAATCTTGCAGTAGCTGGCCTGACAATTCTCTCTTATTTCTGTTCCTTCACTGTTTCTGCTATCAAACTTGCATCACTGATGTCTTCCCAGCTCTCCCTACACCATGTAGTGTTTTTGGCCCTCAAGTAATTTAGTTAACTTTTGGTTTTAAAGTTTACATTGTTAATGCTTTTTGAAGTATAACATATAGAGATTCCCCTTAGTTCCTCTGTCCTATGTACCCCTCTCCCCAAAAGACAGTAACCCGCCTGGAACAAAGTCTTTCTGAGGCCATGGAGGCCCTGAATCGTGAGCAGGAAGGTGCCAGACTACAGCAACGGGAAAGAGAGATGCTGGTGAGAATGCTGAGTTGGGTTAATTCCAGAGGGCTATGGGCTGTTGGTGGATTGTGGGAGTTCATAACTTTAGTTGCACTAGGGCAGTATTTCCCACTCTACAAAAAGGGCTCTGCCACCAAGTAAGTTTGAGACTGCAAATTATACCCTCACTAAATTATCTGGGGAATTATTATTATTATTTTTAAATGTATCTTTATTGATTTCAGAGAGAGGAAGTGAGAAAGAGATAGAAACATCAATGATGAGAAAGTCATTGATCAACTGCCTCCTGAACACCAGCTGCTGGGGATCGAGCTCGCAACCCCGGCATGTGCCCTGACTGGGAATCAAACCTCGATCTCCTGGGTCATAGGTGGATGCTCAACTACTGAGCCACGCCAGCCAGGCTGGGGAATTATTTTAAAATATAGATTTCTGGGCCCCATACCCAGAGATTTTGATTCAGTAGATACGCAGTGGAGTTTGGGAACCTAAATATTTTCAGAAATTTCCTAGGTGATTTTGTTCAGCCAGGTTTGGAAACTCTGGTCTAGGGCATAGCCAAAAAAGGTATGGGATGAGACTCATTCACATTTCTTATTGCTGAAATGATAAGGTGATTACCCATATGAATTAGTAGCCAAGTTTGGAACTTGTTGCATGTATGACACATGCTTGCTACATGCATACTGGCACTTAAAATCTTAACAGGCTATACCCAACAATGTTGATGATGGTTGCTGGTTGGCTAGTACATGATGGTAGGCTGGATTTTTTATCCTTTGTGGAACTTCTTTTGATGATGGTGATAGCTATTGTATATTGAGTAATTACTATGTGCCAGACACTGTGCTAAATGCTTTACATACACTTTTTTTTTTTTTTTTTAATATATCTTTATTGATTTCAGAGAGAGGAAAGGAGAGGGAGAGAGAGACAGAAACATCAATGATGAGAGAGTCATTGATCAAGCCCACAACCCGGGCATGTGCCCTGACCGGGAATCGAATCCTGATCACCTGGATCCTAGGTCGACGCTCAACCGCTGAGCCACGCCCGGCCGGGCTACATACACTTTTTAAAAAAAGATTTTTAAATTGATTTTTAGAGAGAGAGAATGGAAGAGGGAAAGAGAGAAACAGATGTGAGAACAATACATCCATCAGCCGCCTCCTGCATGCCCCCTACTGGGGATCAAACCCACAACCCGGGCATGTGTCCTGACTGGGAATCAAACCAGCACCTTTTTTTTTTTTTTTTTTTAATCCTCACCCAAGGAATGAGGATTTTTTTTCCCCCATTGATTTTAGAGCAAGTGGAAGGGAGGAGGCAGGGGGAGAGAGAGAGAGAAACATTGATGTGACAAAGACACATTGATTGGTTGTTTCCCACATGTGCCCTGACCAGGGGTGAAGATTAGACCTGCAACCCAGGTACGTGCCCTTGACTGGGAATTGAACCTAACATCCTCCAGTATGCGGGGGCAACACTCTAACCACTGAGCAACACTGCCCAGGGCTTGAACTAGCAACCTTTTGGTGCATGGGATGATGCCCAACCAACTAAGCTACACTGGCCAGGGCTACATATACTTTTTACTTTAATCTTTACAAGGTCGACCCTGATATTATGCCTGCCCATTTCACAGATAAGGATGTGTACCTAAGAACACATAGTAAATGACAGAGCTGGGATTCAAACTGAGATTGGAACCCAGATTTACCTATTTCTGGAATAGAAGCTCTTATCTACTATATTATAACTCACTGGGGGCTTTTGTTTTTGCTTTTTTAAAAAAAACATATCTTTATTGATTTCAGAGAGAGGAAAGGAGAGGGAGAGATAGAAACATCAATGATAAGAGAGCCATTGGTCGGCTGCCTCCTGCACCCCCCGACTGGGGATCGAGCCCACAATCCCGGCATGTGCCCTGACCGGGAATCGAACCCTAATCGCCTGGATCCTAGGTTGAAGCTCATCCGCTGAGCCAGGCCTGGGCATGCGGGGCTTTTGTATTTTTAATGGACATAATTCTCAGTGGGTACATTGTATATGGGTGAGGGGGCAGTTTGCTGGTCTCTTGAGGGCATGCTGAGGATCTTGGTTTTCTCCTGGGGCTATAGGAAGAGGAAAGGCAAGCTCTGACCTTGAGCTTGGAGCTAGAACAGCAGCGGTGCCGGGCCCTGCAGGAAGAACGGGATGAGGCTCGTGCTGGGCAAATCAGTGAGCATCGACAGTTGGAGATGCTTCAGGTTGCCCTAGATGAAGAAAGGCAGACCTGGGCCCAGCAAGAGCTCCAGCTTAAGGAACGCTACCAGGCACTGCAGGAGGAGGGCAAGGCTCAGTTGGAAAGGGAGAAGGTAAAAGCTGTAGTTGGGGAATGGGGAACATATGAAGGGCAAAAAAATTAAATGAGATGTGATGTTAGTATATGGGGTGTTGAGGACTGGGATGGAGGGTGGAAAACTATATGTGGAGACAAGATGGAGAGTGTAGGGCCAGCTAGAAGGCTTGGGCATCAAATACACGGAAGACCAAAGAGTAAGATTAAACAGAGATTAGGAACTAGATCAAATGTGGAGAGGAAAAGGAAGCCTGGGTTTTAGGGTCTTAGGGTATGGAGGTGGAGATGAATTGCAGAATAGAAGTAACCAGGAGACAGGAAATTAGGTATGTACTTAAGTTTGATTTCGCTTTCTCAGGGGAACATGCAGAGGGAAGCGCAGGCCGCCCGGGAGGCCCAGCAGCAGCTGACATTGACGCAGTGTGAGGTGCGGCGGTTGGAAGGAGAGCTGGATACGGCTCAGAGAGAGAGAGATGCCCTGCAGCTGGAAATGAGCTTGGTGCAGGTCAGGAGAAGTAGCTCTGAGGCAGAGTGACCTTTTAGGAGTTATGACAAACACATTTCTAATTAGAATTTTGATTTTTATGGGCCTCTGTTTTTATGTGTAAAATGTGTGTTAAGGACAAATTAACAAGTTTCTGAGAACAAGTCAAATCTGAGAGACTTTTTGCCCTTATTAATGGTTGATTTAAGGAGATACTCAATTTCTGGGTTAGTTAGACCAGTGTTTGAACAAACACACTTCATTCACCTAGCCCATTGAATTAGAGGACTGACCGCATGGAAACTAATTTATCAAGGAGGCCAAGGGTAAAGATGTTAGTAAATAATTTATAAATAGCAATTTGTAAGCTGCTGTGAACTGGTGCTAGATGTATCTGTGTACTTGTGCATTTAATAAGCCTGTTAAATAGCCTCTCTATGAAAACTCTGTGCTAGGAGCTGGGGCTAGTCCTCACCAATAAGGAGCTCACCAGCTAGATGGGGAATTTTTCTAGTGCACACTTTTTTTTTTTTTTTTTAATATATCTTTATTGATCTCAGAGAGAGGAAAGGAGAGGGAGAGAGAGAGATAGAAACATCAGTGATGATAGAGTCACTGATCAGCTAACCCGCAACCCGGGGAATCAAACCTGGATAGCCTGGATCCTAGGTTGATACTCAACCGCTGAGCCACGCCCGGCTAGTGCACACATTTTTGAAGTAGTGTGGTAAACGATAATTGAGGTAAGGAGAACTGCTCTACTCATATGCCATTTTCTTAGTAAGGTCTTCCCCAACCACACTGAGTAAAATCTGTAACTTCTGACCATCCGTTTTCCTTCCCTGTTAAACTTTTCTCCGAATATACTACATAGTGTACCTTTTAAAATCTTGTTTGTTTTCTATAAGGTCCACTAGGGCAAGGATTTTTGTCTAGTCATTGTTAAATCCCAGAGTAGTGCCTGGCTTTAATGTTCAAGTCCTCTATTTCCTTAATGTTCTACTCATTATTGAAAGTGGGGTATTGAAGTCTTCAACTATTGTTGTAGAACTGTCTATTTCTCCCTTTAATTCTGTCAATTATTAATATATTTTGGGGTTCTCTTAGGTACATAAATGTTTATAATTATTATATCTTCTTTTTTAAAATGTATTTATTGATTTTAGAGAGAGAGAAAGAGAAAGATCCATGTCAGAGAGAAACATCGATTGGTTGCCTCCTGTATACACCCTCACCAGGTTGACTCTGCAACCTGGGTATGTGCCCTGACCAGGAATCAAACTGGTGACCTTTCGGTGCATGGGACGATGCTCAACCGAGCCACACCTGCCAGGGCGATATATCTTCTTAATACAACCTTTTTTGGCTTAAAATCTATTTTGTCTGACAATAATATAGCTCCTGAGCTCCCTTTTGTTTACTATTTGCATGGACTACCTTTTTTTCATCTTTTTACTTATAACTTATTTCCATCTTTGTATCTAAAGTGAGTCTCTTATAGAAAATATATAGGTGGATCATGGTGTTTTGTTTTGATTTGTTAATCATAGGCATATACAAAATTCCCTATTTATAATTTATTTGTTTATAAATAATTACCTTTTTTTCAATTACAGTTGACATTCAGTATTTTATATTAGTTTCAGATGTACAGCATAGTGGTTAGATATTTACAATTTATAAACTGATCCCCCCAATAAGTCTGGTACCCACCTGGCACCATACATAGCTATTACATTATTATTGACTATATCCCTACTTTACATCCCTGTGACTATTTTGTAACTACCAATTTGTACTTTTTAATCCCTTCACCTTTTTCACCTAGTCTGCCAACTATCCCCCTATCTGGCAACTATCAGTTGATTCTCTGTGTCTATGGGTCTGTTTCTATTTTTTTGTTTGTTCATTTATTTTGTTCTTTAGCTTCCACATATAAGTGAAATCATATGGAATTTATCTTTCTCTGTCTGACTTATTTCACTTAGCATAATACTCTCTAGGTCCATCCATGTCATTGCAAATGATAAGATATCATTCTTTTTTACGGCCAAGTAATATTATACTATATATATATATATATATATATACCACAATTTTTTAGTCCACTCATCTATTCATGGGCACTTTGATTGCTGGGTAAAATAGTCTTGGTTGTAGGTCTTTGCTTTTTATCACTTTGAATACTTGTGTCAATCTCTTCTGGCTTGCAAAGTTTCTGTTGAGAAATCAGCTGACAGGCTTATGGGAACACCCCTGAAGGTAACTAATGGCCTTTCTATTGCTGTTTTTAAGATTCTTTGTTTCTCTTTAACCTTTTGCTTTTTAATTATGATGTGTCTTGGTGTGGTCCTCTTTGGGTTCATCTTGTTTGGGATTCTCTGCACTTCCTGGACTTATATGTCTATTTCCTTTGTTAAGTTAGGGAAATAATCAGTCACTATTTCTTCGAACAGGTTCTTTTTTTCTTTTTCTTTCTTTTTAAAAAAATATATCTTTATTGATTTCAGAGAGAGGAAAGGAGAGGGAGAGAGAGAGAGAAAGATCAATGATGAGAGAGTCATTGATCAGCTACCTCCTACATGTCCCCTACTGCAAGTCGAGCCCACAACCCGGGCATGTGCCCTGACCGGAAATCGAAGCCCAATTTCCTGGATCCTACCTAGGTTGATGATTAGCCGCAGAGCCACACCCGGCTGGGCTCAAATAATTTCTTAATTCCTTCCCCTCTCTCTTCTGCTTCTGGTACTCCTATGGTGCAAATGTTGATAGGCTTGTATTTTTGTTTTGTTTTTAAACCATTGTCAATGTCTGCTCTTTTTTTGTTTTGACTTAATTTATCTTTATTGTTGAAAGTATTACACATGTCCTTTTTTACCCCCATTGATCCCCTCCACCCTGCACATCACCCCTCCTCCAGGCCTTCACCACACTATTGTCTGTGTCCATGGGTTATGCATAGATGCATAAAAGTTCTTAGGTTAATTCCCTACCCCACCCCCACCTTCCCTCTGAGATTCGTCAGTCTGTTCCATGCTTCTATGTCTCTGGATCTATTTTGTTCATCAGTTTATTTCATTAGAAGTAAGATCATGTGATACTTATCTTTCTCTGACTGGTTTATTTCTCTTAGTATAATACTCTCCAGGTCCCACCATGCTGTCTCAAAGGGTAAGGAATTCTTCTTTTATACAGCTGCATAGTATTCCATGGTATAAATGTCCGAGAAGATGCTTGATATGATTTTATTCTTCTTGAACTTGTAGAAACTTGTTTTGTGTCCTAACATATGGTCTGTCTTTGAGAATGTCCCATGTGCACTTGAGAAGAATGTATATTCTGTAGCTTTGAGGCGAAGTGTTCTGTAAATGTCAGTTAAATTCATCTGATCTAGTGTATCATTTAGAGTCACTGTTTCCTATTCTGCCATTTTTCATGACATCACTCTATTTTTGTTTTTTAATTCTATTTTCTAAAAATAAAATACTGCCAGAAAACATTATTAATATTGTTCTATAAAGTCAATATACATTTAGAGGTGACTACATAATTACTCCTTTCTTTGCTCTTTTTCCATTTCTTGAACTCAGATCTTCCACCTGGAATCTTTTTCTTGATGTCAAAATCTCTTTCATTTATTTATTTTAGTTTGAAAATATCTTTATTTTACATTCATTTTTGAAGGAATTCTTGGGTTGGCAGTTATTTCAAAATATTGAAAATATTCTGGTTTTCATTGTTGAGAGGTGAACTATCAGTTCATCACTCATAATTTAAATTTTTGTCTTTGTTTTTATTAGTTTTACTTGGCTGTGCTTAGTGTGCATTTAAAAAATCCTTTATGGAATTCTTTAGGCTTCTTGAAATAGATTGGTGTCTTTCATAAGTCTGGAAAACTCTCAGTCATTATCTCTGCATATTGCCTCTGCTCCATTGTCTCTGCCATATCTTTCTAGACTCTGATTAAATATATGTTAACCCCTGTATCTATGTTGCTCACTCTTTGTTTCGTATTTTCCATTTTTTGTGTTTTAATGCTCACTCGGGGTAATTTCCTATCTACCTTCCAGTTCACTAATTCTCTATTTAACTTTGTCTAATCTACTGTTAACCCACACATTGAGTTTTTAATTTTTGATTTTATGAAGTACTATTTTTATTTTCAAATATTAATTTTCCATAGTTTCTTGTTCTCTGATATTTTCAAGTATGTCTTTAATTACTTTAAACACAATTTTATCCTCTGTAGGTGATAATTTCAATATCTAAAATGTTTGAGGATCTTTTTCTGTTGTCTCTTGTTTTTGCTGGCTTTCCTGGAGTCCAGTTTTTTTTGGTTATTTTTAACCATGTGTTGGACCTTGTATTTGAAAAATTGTAGGAATAATTTGAGGCTTACAATGAAAGTACTTTGCTCCAGAGAAGATTTGCATTTGCTTCTACCAAGTCCTGAGAGACACTATAAGTCCATCACCAATTTAAATTAAATTTTCAATGGTTGGGATTACTCAAGTTGAGCTTCAATTTTGAGGAGGGTGTTCCACTTCTGGTTCACTTTCACCTTGAGGATGAAGCTCATTTGAGTCTCAGCTTATTGTGAATAGAGTCTCCAGTTAGACTCCCCAACTTATGTGGGCCTTGGCCTTTGATTTCTGATTTTCCCTTGAAACTCGATCAAAATAAAGGTTTTAATTTTCTAGGGTAGGTAAATGCCTCCAGGGCAAAAATGGCTGTCTACCATGCTTGCTAGCATGGCTAGGTGCTCTCTCTCTTTCACCCTTTGGCCTGTTGATTCTATACTGTTTTGTTACCTCTTTGATGCTTTTTAGGAAGATTTTCTATATAGAGAGAAAAATAGAATTAAATTTTTAAATTTTATTTAATTTGTTTTTGTGCAGCAGGAGAGTTAATCTGAATAACTTAACCTGCTAGTACTAGAAACAGGAGAATCTAATTGCTTTCTTCTTATACTCTGAAATAGTCTGTAAGGTGTGCTTCTTGAATATTTGATATTTGGTGACAGATTTTGCTTCTTATTTAATGTTTATGGAGATATTTAGGCTTTTTATTTCTTCTTGAATTATTTTTGGTACACTCACATTCTCTCTGTCACTCCATATATGTTCATTTCAAGTCTAAATTTTTTAATTTATTGACTTAAACTTGTTCATAATTTTATCTTTTCAACATTCATGGTGTCTTTTCTATTTTTTATCCTGATACTTATTTGTGTGTGATTTCTCTCATCTTCTCTTTTTAAAGCCATCTTACTTGTAGTTTAATTGAATATATTTTCAGAGAATCTACTTATGGCTTGGCTTTTTTTTTTTTCTGTCTTATTAATATCTATACTTTATTTCATTCCTTATTTTTTTTTGTTTTGTTTAGTTGTTCATTTCAAAATCTTCTTAAGATGGACGTTCCCTTATTCATTTTAGCCTTCTTTTCTAAATTTCTGTGTAAGTATTAATTTAAGTGCATCCCACAACTTATCCTATGTAGTATTTTCCTTATTGTTTGGTTCTGAATAATATTCCGTTTTTTATATTACTGTTTTTTATCTCCTGGATTATTTCCAAACATATAGTGCTTTTCTGATTATGTTTTTATTATTGATTCATAGCTTACCTGCTTTGTGATTAGAGAGCATGGTCTTTTAAAAAATTACTTTTTTATGTATATTCCTACCCAACTTTTTGTTGCAAAATATTTCAAACTTAAAGAAATGTTGCATTATAGAATAACGAATATACTTAAGATTCATCAATTTCATATTTTGTTACATTTGTCTGTTGTCTGTACTTCTCCCCCCCCTTTGGCCCTCTCTTCTATTCCCTCCCTCTTCCTCTTTCTCCCTTCCCCACTTCATATCATTTGAGAGTTTCTTTTGGACATCATGAGAGAATATGCTTTTTTTATAATTTAAATTTTTTGAGACTTATTTTATCTCCTAATATGTGGTCAGCTTTTCTAAATGTTTCATGTGTGCTTGAAAATATGTATAGTGTTTGTAGCGTTTGGGTGCAGTTTTTATTTGTGTCTAGTTTGTTAATTGTGCTGTTTAAACCATTATATCCATATTGATTTTTTTTCCTATTAAATCTCCCTTAGTGTGGATTTGTCTATTTTTCCTGCAGTCTGCTAATTTTGCTTTATACATCTTGTGGCTATATTATTAGATGCATATGAATTTTAAAATTGCCATATCGTTTCCTGGTAATTGCATGTTTTATTCTCAGGAGGTGACTCTCTTTATATCTTTTATAATGCTTTTTGCCTTAGGGTTTATTTTTCCTTAATATTAATAGAGCTATACCAGCCTTTTTTTAAAAAAAAATAGAATTTTTTGCGGGGGGGGAGGGGGAAGAGATTAATCAGAGAACTTACATGCATATATGCATAACCCATGGACACAGACAATGGTGTGAAGGAGGCCTGGAGAGGGGGGAGTATACAGGGTGGAGGGGATCAATGGGGGGGAAAAGGGGACATCTGTAATACTTTCGACAATAAAGATAAATTTTTTAAAAATAGAATTTTCCTGGCAAATATTTTTCTAAATCTTTTTACTTTCAACTTTTATAGATTTGTCTTTTAGCCAGAGCATTAGGTTCATTAACATTTAATTTATTTATTCATAGGTGGATCTGTGCTCTACTTTATATCTTATTTTGTCTTGCCTATTAGTATTTATTTCTTCCCTCTTCCTTGCATCTTTTATTTTAGATTCATTACTTTCTGCTCAGTTTTCTCATTGACGATTTTTTCCTCAGCTAGTTCAAAGTCATAAGCTCAGTTTCTGTTGTTCGTTTGTTTGCTTGCTTGTATAGGGTTACTTTAGGAGTAATAACATGCATACTCAAATTATCAAAGCGTACTAATCAGAAGTAAATATCAAAGACAAGGACAGGAGCCAGAGATCTACATGGGTGGGTCAGGGTAGAATTCTCGGAGAACTTTAAAGAATATCTAAAAAATATAATAAAAGTTATCTGTAACAGAAGTTCAAATAATACAAAAGTAAAAAGTATTGGTTGCCTCCTCTTATCACACCTTTTGGTGTATCTCCTTCCAGAGCCATCTCATATATGAGCCTATGGGTTGGTGCATTAAAAATATGTGAACATGCTATGTATTTGCTGCAACTTGTTTGTTTTTTAACCTCATAATATATTATAGATATCTTTCCATGTCAATACATACAGATGTATATCATTATTTTTAAGGGTTAGATAATATTGCAATGAACAGATGCTTACTTAAGCATTTTCCTTTTGAAGAGAAGTTTACATTGATACCAATTTTTCACTGTAAAAACAGTGCTGCAGTGCACATCAGTGTGCATAAATCTTTGGCACCCCTTCTGTAGCACAGATTCCTGAAAGTGGAATCGCTGGCTTAAAGGGAGTGTATATTAAATTTTTTCATTAAAGAAATTAGATAAGATATCTAGAGTAGTCAAAATCAAAGAAACAGAAAGTAGGATGCTGGTTGCCAGGGCAAGGGGAGGGGAAAATGGGGAGTTGTTATTCAGTGGGTATAGAGTTTCAGTTTTACAAGATGAAAAAGTTCTAGAAATGTGCACAACAATGTGAATATAGTTAACACTACTCAAATTTATATTTAAAATGGATTAAGAGGATAAATTTCATATGCGTTTCTTACCACAATTAAAATTTTGTTTTTTTAAATTTTAGGTTACTGTAAGAGTTTGGTATGACTGGGACATATTTGGGAAAGATAAGGTAGATGGGTGGTGGGAGATCAAAAAGGGCCTTATAAGCCATTTTAAGCAGCCAGAACTTTATTTTTTAAGCAATTGGGGCATTTGAAGGGTTTCAGTAAATTGAGCATTTTCATATTTTAGAATATTCACTTAGGCATGAAGTGGAAGATCTATTGGGGCCAAAATGGGAGAGGGGAAAGGGAACAGTAGAGGCAGGGAGGTAAATTAGACTTGAAATAATATTGAATTAATGTAGTAGTGAGTGGAGGGTAAATTAGATGTTAAGGAAATAGAATGTACTGACCAGTTGGAAGGGGTAAAGTAGGAGGAGTCAAGGATAACTCCAGGTTTCAAATAGTTTGTGTGTTTCAGTGGAGAGTGGTGCCATTAACGAAGGCAAGAAATATAATAGGGACAGAAGGTTTGAGGGGAAAAAAACAAATGATCTCATTTGGGATGTATTGTTTTTGAGGTGTATCCAAATAGAGCTATTCACTAGGTTACTGGGTATATGGTGTTAAAGCCTAGAAGAAAGGTCTAGGCTAAAGAGAGCTTTAAAACATGTTTTAAGGTATAAATGGTAGCAAAAAACATGGCCTAAAGGGCAGACATTTATTACATACATGTGAAAGCATCAGTGACCAGAGTGTTAGTGTATGGTCTAAAGCAGACTGAGGACAGAACTCAAGGAAGCATTCAGCCTTTATGGACAGGTGGAAGAAGAGCAATCAGCTGAGTCTGAGGAGCAGTCAGATAGAATGAAAACACGGAGATGGTGACAGGTGGCATCATGGGAGCCAAGGGAAAATGGTTTTAGAAGGAAGAATTGGTAGAAGTGGCAGATGTTGCAGCCAGATCACGTAAGACTGAGAAATCACCACTGTTTGTATTTAGAAATTAAATTCTTTGCCATGAAGTATGTTAAAAGTAGAAATCAGATTTCAGTGGGTTGAAAAATATGAGGTGAGAAAATGGAGAGAGTGATATAGACTGATTCTGCTTTAGGAGGAAGGGACACTGACATTTATTGAATGTTTGCTGGGTTTCAGGTACTGTTATCTCTGACTCATAACAGATCTGATTGTTCTACCTGACATTTCTACATTTCTTTTCTTTTTATTTATTTATTTTTTGTTAATCCTCATCCGAGGATATTTTTTCCATTGATTTTTTTTTTAATTAATTTTTTTTTCAATTTTTGTTTAAAATATTACAAATGTCCCTTTTTCTCCCCAATGACCTGTTCTACCCTGTCCCCTCCCCCTCCCCAGTCCCTCTCCCACCATCATCCGTGTCCTTGGGTTGTGCACATATGCATACAAATTCTTTGATTGCTCTCTCCCTCCACCCACCCACCCTTCCTCCCTCTGACATTCCTCAGTCTGATCTGTGCTTCCCCGTCATTGAACCTATCCTGTTCATCTATTGATTTTTAGAGTGGAAGGGAGGGAGGGTGGGAAGAGAGACACACATCGATTGGTGGTTTCCCACATGTCCCCCAAGAGAGGCTGGGGATTGAACCTGCAACCCAGGTACGTGCCCCTGACCAATAATTGAACCCACAACCTTTTGGTGCATGGGCCAACACTCTAACCACTGAGCCACACTGGCCAGGGCTCTAACATTTCTTTTGGTTAAAAAAATACATTTCTTTTGTCCAGAGTCATTTTCACATTTGTGTACTTGTATGGTGTGAGTACCTCATAATCTAAATGGAAAGGGAACCTCTTTCATTCCTTTTGGCAAAATTCTTGTTCCTCATCCCTTGGGTATGTGGCGGGAAATGTTGGCACGGGGATTTTTTGGTCCACATTATATCCTCCACCCTCTTAATTACAACCAGAATTGAGCTATTAACCCACCCTCCTTCTCTCCTAGGCCCGGTACGAAAGCCAGAGGATCCAACTGGAGTCAGAGCTGGCTGTGCAGCTGGAGCAGCAGGTGACAGAGCGGCTGGCACAGGCTCAGGAGAGCAGCCTGCGACAAGCAGCCTCCCTGAGGGAGCAGCACAGGTGCGCCGGTTACTGGATGCTGCCGTCCTCAGCCACACAGGTGTTGTTAGTGCCCTGCCCATACCCTCTCTGATCCCTTTATCATTGTCCAACATGCTGGCTCTGTCAGCGAGGACCCAAGTCTGTGCGACAGCTGCCTGCAGGTGCACTTAGAGAGGCCAGAGTGCTTGACGATTTTCATTCCACAGGGCTAGCCCTTACCCAGTAACTGATGGGTGCAGGAATATAAATTTCCCATCTACAGAGCTGCCCTGCGGAATTGAACTTCCTTCCCATCCCAGTCTCACTTCCCCTCACCCCCATTTCCCTACCAATTTTTTTCTGGAAATGTTTCTTAAATGAATCATCTTCCCATAAACCCTCATCTCTGTCTCTGACTCTGGGAACCCATCCTAAGGTACCGGCTTTGACCTTACCTCTTTCCTGAGCCCACTGAGCTGTGCCATGCTGGCTGCCTGTGGCTGGCTGTCTCTCGCACACTTTCTGGCTTTTTCTCATTTGATTACTTCTGTCTCCAGATTCAGTTCTCTTTTCTCAACTGTCCTCTTAGGAAGCAGCTGCAAGACCTAAATGGACAGCACCAGCAGGAATTGTCCACTCAGTTGACTCAGTTCAAGGTGGAAATGGCAGAACGAGAGGAAAGACAGCAGCAGGTGGCTCAGGACTATGAGCTCAGGTACTGGTCCTTGGAGTAGCCCTTTTAGGCTTGTCTCCTTCCTGCACATAGAGCCCAAACTGGGAATGGTGAGAGCTGCCCCCTGTCCTCTTCTACATTGGCTCCACTCCTTTCAGAATTTCCAAAGTCTGTCTGACATTCCGTTCTGGTTCCACTTATTCTCCAAGTCTTTGCTTTCTCAAAGGCTACCTACATCAGCTCTCCCGTCTTCTCTTCAGACTGGCCCGGGAGCAAGCACGAGTGCGGGAACTGCAGAGTAGGAACCAGCAGCTGGAGGAACAGCGGACCGAGCTGGTAGAGCGACTCCAAGCCATGCTGCAGGCCCACTGGGAGGAGGCAAACCAACTGCTCGGCACCTCTACCCTGCCTTCTAACCCCCCAGTAGGCATTACCCCTTAAGCTAAGCTGCTCAAAGTTGTGTTTGGGTCCCTTTGCAAATCTAGCTTCCTCCCAAGGGAAGTCTTAAGTTCAGGTCCTTGGACCTGCATTTAAAAAAAAAAAGTGAACTTTCCCCAGAAATAACTGTCTCGTGAAAAGAAATCTTTTTTCCCATGGCCATAGCTCACCCAGACTGGCCACATTGCATTGGCCTAACTCTCTTCTCCCAGCCCAAGAGGTGGTGAGGAACACATGATAGTTTTGCCAAATGGTGGTTGAATTATGATGTTAAGGGCCAAAATTGTTGCTAAGTCCTGCCCTAGAGTAGGCTTGAGAGTCTCACCCTGACCTGTCTTACGTTGG
Source organism: Miniopterus natalensis (assembly GCF_054644295.1). Taxonomy (NCBI): domain Eukaryota; kingdom Metazoa; phylum Chordata; class Mammalia; order Chiroptera; family Miniopteridae; genus Miniopterus; species Miniopterus natalensis. The sequence goes on along the minus strand of NC_142097.1, from coordinate 9,830,927 downwards.
CATCTCCTACTTCTTTTAATTATGAAATTTTTATTATAAGCTAAAATTTTTTTTGGAATAGGTAGTAATATGCACATGGTAAGAAAAAAAAAATCCAAACAGGTCAAAAAGGTACACAGTGAAAAGTAATCTCCATCCCATTTCTGCACCTCAGTCTGCCAGTTACTCTCCCAAAAGGAGCCACTGTTACTGATGTCTTGAGTGCTCCCCCACAAATGGTAGCCTTCTATGCAAGGTTGTATAATTTTTTATTTAACTCAGTACTTATTGGTGGAATTTAAAGTTGTTTTCTATAGTTTGCATCTACAAACTGCAATAAATATCATTAATATATGTTTTTGTGCAAGTGTATCTATAAAATTTCTACAAATGGAATTGTAAGATCAAAAATAAGCTTTTTAAAATTTGATAGATATTATCAAATCTTCTTTTAAGGAAATTCTACTAATTTGCTATCTTATTTAAAGTGTCTGTACCATGTTTCTTAAATGCACTGGGCTTTGACCCTTCTTTCTATCTCCCTCTTATACTCAGGCCCCGGCTGCCAGCTCCTCCAGCCCTGGGCCTCAGGAACGAGAGAAGGGGGAGAGGAGGATCTGGACTATGCCTCCCATGGCTGTGGCCCTAAAGCCTGTATTGCAGCAGAGCCGGGAAGCAAGGGATGAGCTGCCTGGAGTGCCGCCTGTTCTCTGCAGCTCCTCCCCAGATCTTAGCCTCCTATTGGACCCCACTTTCCAGAGCCAACATTCCTTCCAGCCCCTGGAGCCAAAGCCAGATCTCACTTCAGGTAACTGGGGACAGACATCATTGGGGTTCCCCTTACATGCACTAATTGGCTCCCTCTTACCTAGCTTCTTTTCTGTCTGGGGCTTGAGTATTTAGTTTCCCAGATGTCTGAGTGACCATAGGTTGCAAGGAGCAGAAATCTGCTCAGGTTGGTTTGAATAAAGGCAGTGAGATCTCATGGAAATGTGATATAGCTGGACCTAATGAGACCTGGAGTTTGGATCCAGCAGTGCTATCAGGAGCTAAGGCAGCTACTCCTCTTCAATTTGGGCTTGCTTGCATGGGCTCTTGACTGCTTCTCCCTGCACATCTGGTCCTCTCTTGGTAGACCAGCACTTTCTCTCACTCAGGGCTCTAGCTCTCTTAACTTTGCCTCGCACATGGATTTGACCAGCCATGACACTGATTCCAACCAAGACTCTAGGTAACCTTATATAGACCATGGTGTCTCTGTTTCTTAGGTCCAATTTGAAGAGAGGCGATCTGATGGGTTGACAACAATCCCTTGGATTGGCTAACCTTGGGAGTGGTGTCCACCCTGGTTTAGTCATCTGCAACTTGGGTGGATGGGGGTGCTCTGTGTGGTGCAAACATGACAAGCCAGGTTGAATTAAGAATGAGGGATGCCCTGACCAGTGTGGCTAATTTGGAGTGTCGTCCTGTGCACCAAAAGGTCATGGGTTTGATTCCCAATCAGGGCACATATCCAGGTTGCAGGTTTGATCCCCTGTTGGGTGTGTGCAGGAGGCCAATCAATGTTTCTCTCTCACTTTGATGTTTCTCTTTCTCTCCCCCTCCCTTCCTTGCCCTAAAATCAATGAAAACATATCCTCTGTTGAAGATTTTTTTAATTAAAAAAAAGAATGAGAGATGAATTATATCACAATTTTAAATATAAAAATTATGTAATAATAAAAACGAATGAGGGCGTGTTCTGGTGAAGGGACCAAAACATGTCTATTAATCCTAAACCATTCTGAGTATTAGTTTCTCTTATTTAAGTAGTTTGTGGTGGTATTTATTTATTTAGAGTCTGAGTACCACAGCTTTCCCCTCCTGTCTATACTTCTTAGAATTCAGTTGTTCCGTCTCTCAGTCCCCTTCAGCCCTTCCCTCCAGCTATTTTAATTTTTTGTTATCTTCTTGCTGCAATGTCTCTCCTATATTTAATAGGCCTCTTTTTTTCTGGGCATTTGGTGAGTTGAGTTGTGGAGGAACCTGCAACATACACGTGTGCTTGTGTGCACGCACACACGTTTCATTTTACAACTGGGAAATTCTCTGCAGTTGGGGCCTTCCATTCCAATCAAAGAGCAGAACGGCCATTCCCTGAGGAAGATCCTGGGTCAGATGGGGATGGATTCCTAAAGCAAGAGCTGCCACCTCCTCCTCAGCTGGAGGGCCTCAAGCATTTTTTGCACCAGGTAAGAAAGGGCCCACTCATCCCACCTTATTTTCTTCTTCCTTCCTCATTTTCTCTCCCTACTCTAGGAGTCCAGGGCTCTGGCTTCATCTCCCTTTTAGGACTGATACTTTGTCCCAGCTTCTTACTCTCCCAGTCTAATTCCTATCTCGTAAGTCCTTTCTGGAACTTAGGTGACCAACCTTAGCTCTTCCTGCCCCAGCCTTTGCTTCCTTCAGATATCTAAGCCTCTTTCTTTGTTGGTCTTGAGGGAATCTTACTATCTTGTCCCCCCAGCTGCTGGAGACAGTACCCCAGAACAATGAGAACCCCTCTGTGGACCTGTTACCCCCTAAGTCTGGTGAGTGCCAGCTCTAAAGAAGGTTGGGGCTACGCCTGGAAAAGGTGGAAGTGGGTTACCTGGGAAAGATTTTAGGAGCTGGTAAAGTGATGAAGACTAATAAAGGCCAGGGCATAGGACCTCCTTGGCTCTTTAGCCCATTTCCTGATTCTTTGATTTCTTTCCTTTTGCTAGTTCCCCTGACTGTCCCATCTTGGGAGGAAGCCCCTCAAGTGCCACGCCTCCCACCCCCTGTCCATAAAACTAAAGTACCGTTAGCCATGGCATCTAATCTTTTCCGGGTCCATGAGCTTCCCTCAACCCATCTACAGAGCAGCGGTCCCAGCAGTGGCTCCCCAGAGAGGGGTAAGCAGGTCATGGTTTACTGGGAGATAAAAAGGGAAGGGGCTGGGTGTGGAGCCAGTACTTGGAACAAAGGCCCTTCTGGGTTCCTAGGGAGGTGGGATGAGGGCTGGGGAGAGGAGGCCTAGGATGACCACCATTACTGATACGTCTTTAGGTAGAGATGGGCTCACATCCTCGAGGCAGCTGATGGAGATGTCTCAGCTCTTACGACTATACCAAGCTCGGGGCTGGGGGGCACTGCCTGCTGAGGATCTGCTGCTCTACCTGAAGAGGCTGGAACATAGCGGGTACCAGTCTGGGAGGGAAGGGAGGAAGGGTTAGGTGGGTAGAGTCTGGATTGTGGGCAGGCAAGTGGATCAGGCAGAGAAGGAAAGGCATGTGTATGTTGTCCACGGAATACTCTGTTGTCCTTTTCTGGGGAAGAAAGTGGGGGTGAGATGTACGTACATCAGCAAGTCTCCTTCCTGCGTCTCACTGCTCCCACCTTTCTTTTGTCTCTTCCTTTCTACTTTGTTTTTTCTTTACTTCTAAAAAAGTCTCTGTGCAGCGTCTTTCTCCCTTAGTTTTTTCTTTGCCCTACAGCTCTTACCCCTGAGTCCTAGCTTGTGACTACCTAGCGTAACTCAGTATTTGAATCCGCTGGTATTCCTCGTGTTCAATTCCAGCTCTATCTTGTTTATTCTTATTCTTAAGAGACAGGGTTGGAGAGAGTGGGGGGCTGCTCCCGCATCCTCACCCCTTGATTTGTATGGCAGGACTGACAGCCGAGAGGATAGCATCCCAAGAAGGAACACAGACTCCCACTTGGGTGAGATCCCCCGGAAAGAGGTGAGCGAAAGCAGGGCAGACGAGGAGGGTGGAAGGGCTCTCGCTGACCAGTCCCTCCGACTCTGCACGCCCTGGCTGGCTCCGTCCTCTGTGGCCTGTTCCCATTTTCTGTAGTGTGGTCACTCCCCTTTGCCGAATGCTCCTGGCCTTCTCCATGACGCCTTTCCTCGGTGGGGCGGGGTGGTCAGGGTACACAATGCTGACTTTCTCTCCTCTTTCCTTCAACTCTCAGATTCCTTCCCAGGCTCTCCCTCGCCGCCTTGCCACAGTCCCTAAGACTGAAAAGCCTCCAGCACGCAAGAAAGGCGGACACCCTGCCCCTACTAGCGTGAGGAGTCGGGCAGGAATCTGGAGATAAGTCCCTGCCCTTTCCCCTCTTTTTTGTTTTCTTCTTATTACTATTTTAATAAATGCTCAATAGTCTGCATTAGAGTCTGTGACTCTTAGGAATTTGGCAAATGGAAGTTTTGTAGGAAACTATTTTGTAAGGACCCTTACTTTATTCTGTTTGAGTATGTTTTTTATATGTTACGTTTCTATTTTATAGTCTGTGGAAAAAGACATAAAGACAGTCTTATGGCTAGATTGGTGAAGTTTTAATGAGCTAAGGTTCAATGTTTTGAAAATAAAGCCCACAGAGTGATTAGCTCTGGTTGGTAGTATAATTTTGAATGATTTTTATTTTCTTTATACATTCCTGCGTCCTCCAAATTTTCTAAAACAAGTATGTATTATCAATCAAAAAAACCAAACTTTTAATAAAAGAGTAAGTTATATAAAGAGTTTGAGTAAAAATTTAATTGTTAGAGAGACAGATCTCTCTTTTAAGAACAGGTAATGATATTAAGATATAACTTTTTTAAAAAATTTATTTTAGAGAGGAAGAGGGAGAGGGAAGGAGGGAGAGAGAAACAGCAATTGGTAGCTTCCTGTACACGCCCCAACCTGGGATCGAACCCTCAACCTAGGTGTGTGCCCTGACTGGGAATCGAACCTGCAACCTTTTGGTGTATGGGACAATGCTCCAACCAACTAAGCTACCTGCTGAGTGAGTGTTTTGAGGGACATAATTTACTAGATTCTGTGAGGCCCTTCTGTTTGCTCCTGAATTATTTGGTTAAATCCAGAATAGACATGATAGAATATAGACTCATATAGCATTTCATACTGATAAATGTTTAGGTCTTATTTCCTTCCACCTAAAAGTAACTTTCTAGCCCCTGAAAGAGGGAAAAAAGGAAGAAAAGATAAACACACCTGACCAGCAGCTGTATTGGTTCTCCTGCCCCAACTCTGGCCTGGACAGCATGGTCGTCAGTCTCACTCAGGACTTCTCCCCCTGGCAAAGAAACAAGAGGCACACTCGCACAGGCATAGCACTAGGCTCGGGGACCTTTCAATCTGCCTCTTCACCTGCCTGTGGAAATGTTTGCTTTTCTATTTTTTACCTCAAGTGCATAAAATTGATTTGACCAAACTCTGTGACTTATGGAACAGTATAATTTTGGTAGCAGAGGGTTTTATACCATTTTTAAAAGCTGGCAAAATGAACACCCAGTCTTATTTCATTATCTCTTGGATTCCAAGTTGCCACCATCAGTCAGCATGCCCTACATTTTTCTTAACATTAAAGACAGTCAGGAGAATATTTTCCAACTCCCCAGAACAAAATCAGAAAAGGGCAGAGTGCTGACTTAACCATTTTGTGAGCTAATTATTTTGATTTTTTGAAAATATGTTGTATCCACATTAAAAGTCTGCTTCTTCAAATACCGCCAAGGGGGCTGGGGAGGAGAAAACCGGCAGTCAAGCAGCCCCCCATTTTCCCCAATAATTGTCTTGGAAATATTTTGAGAGAGGAAAAAAAGATTTTTGGAGCTCTGTAAAAGTCCACATTTAGACGACATGGATGCATCCTTAAAACTCAAGTTTCACTTGGTATAGACAGGGTGTGATATGGGACTTTGTCTCCTGAGAACTCCCACAGCTACTTGGTATTGGTAGGGGAGGTTCTGGTGGTAGAATATGTTAGAGTAAAGGCTAAGCTGTTATAACAAAGAAACCCAATGGTACAGTGGCTTTGGGGCAAAGTTTATTTTCCTGGTAATGGTCCAGAGCAGTGGGGTGGTCCTGCTGCATATGGTCACCTACGTCTCAGGTTTCTTCCATCTTATTGCTCTGCTCTCCCCTATATCAGTGTTGTTATTTGTGTTGTTGAAGCAAGATCATTGTCATGGGGGACTCTCCGCTGGCAAGAAGGGAAAAGAGCCATGTCCAATGTCTTAAGACCCACACTTGGAAATACCACACATCAATTTTGTTTTTATTTCATTGGCAAGACCCTGGTCACATGGCCACACCTGACTGCAAGAGAGACTCGAAAATGTAGCCTAGCTGGCTGCCAGGCATGCAGCTATAACTCTGTTACTGTGCAATAGATCTCCTCAGGAGGAAGTAAGAATAAATTTTGGTGGACAACTAGCAATCAATGTTGACTGTGCAGATAATGAAAAAATGTGCCAGACCATGTAAATTCATCCAACTGTGTCAAGCATTGCTGAGGATGTAGAGCAATAGAACCCCTCTTATGCTCTTCTGGTGAGAGACCCAGGAGAGGAAACGCAGATCACTTTGGGAAAGGTTTTGGCACTGTGTAGGAAATGTGATGGTGCTCACACCTTACAATGCAGTGAAGCCGTCCCTGCGGAGGTGCCCTAGAAAAACTTGCCTGTGTGTGTGCCAGAAGACAAATATAAGAATGTCACAGTGAAACCTGCAATTCAATGTCCATCAGCAGTGGTGGATTCATATAATGAAATACCACACAGTAGTACAAATGGATGAGCTAAAGTTACATGCATCAATATGGATGAATTTACAAACATAATGTTGAGTGGGAAAAGCAGATTGCAGAAGAAAATATCCAGTACACTGTTTATGTAAAATTTGAAAACAATCACAGCACAGTCTAGTCCCACATGGGAGGAGGGGGCCCTCACAGGGGGCAGCTGGCTCAGTGTTGGAGGTGAGAAGCGAGTCCATTGGCAGGGGCGGGGTGAGAGAGGGCATCTGTGTGAGGATGTGGTGGGAGACTGTTACATACGGGGGACTGATCAAATACGTAAATATATTATGAACAATGTTAGCTAGGTTTCTCACTGTTGAAGAAAGGATTTATAAATTGGAAAGGGAGAAAACTAGAATGAATTCTGTGGGGTTGAGTTAGAATTGAATGCATCAGTGTAGACTTGTGGTCTTCAAAATAGATATGGAAGTACATATAAATGTAAACTGGTATATGTACACACACACACATATTCCCGAGCAATATCCTGTATTTTCCTAGGATTGCTCTAACAAATTATCACAAACTGTGTGGTATTACAGAATGGACATTTATTCTCACAGTTCTGGAGGCTAGAAGTCTGAAGCAAGGTGTTGGCAGGGCCACGTTCTCTGAAGGCTCTTGGGGAGGGTACTTCCTTACCCTCTTCCTAGCTTCCCCCAGGGGTTACCAGTGATCCTTGATGTTCCCTGGCTTGTAGACACATCAATCCAATCTCTGCCTCTGTTGTCACATAGAGTTTTCTCTGTCACCCTGTGTCTTCACATGCCCTTTTTATTTCTTTAATCCTTATTTGAGGATATTTTTTCCATTGCTTTTCAGAGAGAGTAGAAGAAAGAGAGGGAGAAACATTGATGTGAGAGAGACACATCGATTGGTTGCCTCCTGCAGGCATCCTGACCTCTCTAGGGATTGAGCCTGCAACTGAGGTATGTGCCCTTGCCTGGGAATCGAACCTATGACCCTTCGGTTTGTGGGCCAATGCTCTAACTACTGAGCCAAACCAACCAAGGCTATAATTCTTTTTGGCATTATTTTGCTATATCAGGGACTTCAAAAAATTTTTAAAGAGCCCTGGCTGGGTAACTTAGTTGGTTACAGCATGGTTCCCACTCCAAGGGTGTGAGTTTGATCCCCAGTCAGGACACATACAAGGAGCAACCAATGAATACATCAATAAGTGGAACAACAAATCAATGTTTCTCTCTCCCTTCCTCTTTCTCTCTCAATAATTTAAAAAAAAAAAAAAAAAAAAAAGGCCTTATGTTCTGGAAAGCTTATTCTCATTAAAACTTTAATTTTTCATGTGGTACCACTTTTTACTGTTTGAATTTTATTTTTACCATGAACATGGCTTTCCTTTTTAAATTATAATGTAATAATAATATCTAATAGTCAAGAGTTGGTGAACAAAATGTCTAGCATCTGTGCTGAGATGATTTAAGGCTGGCTCTGCGCTCCAAAGCCAGGATTTCCAACCACGTTTTGGCCTCAGCACTGAGGCTGCAGTTGTGTTGCATCAGTGCAGGCAGTCAGTGCTGCTGATGTTGACAATTTATCACCCCTGCCTTTTGGGTTGACTAGGGAAGAACTACCAACAGCCACAAATTAAGTGTTTGTGTGCAGCAAAGTATGAAGATTCCTTTGTATCGGGGTGGGGGGTGTCTCTGGTGAGGGTAAACATGGGACATGAATATTTATAGGTTGTATTAGTCAGGATTCTCCAGAGAAACAGAACCGACAGGATGTGTGTGTGTGTGTATAAATATATATACAGAGAGAGAGACTTATTTTAAGGAATTGGCTCACATCATTGTGGAATCTTGGCAAGGCCAAAAATCTGCAGGGTAGGCCTGCAGTCTGGAGACGGGTAAGAACTGCAATTAGAGTCCAAAGGCAGTCTGCTGACAGAATTCCTTCTTGCGTGGGGAGGTCATTCTTTCTATTCAGGCCTTCAGCTGGTTGGATGAACCCACCACATTATGGAGAGCTATCTGCTTCAACTCAGATATTTAAATGTTAATCAGCTGATAATAGAAAATCTCCCATAAGCTGTTAGGGATGACAGCATGCCAGATTCTGGTTCAGTCCCTATTATAAATCGTCCTTGACTTTTTAATGTGTATTTTCCCCCCTTTAAAGAGAGAGGAAGGGAGAGTGAGAGAGAGGAAAACATTCATGTGAGAGAGAAACATCTATCAGTTGCCTCTCGTTCATGCCCGACCAGGACCAGGTATTGAACCTGAAACCTGGGTATGTGCCCTGACCGAGAATCAAACCCATGACCCTTCCATGCACAGGACAATGCTCTAACCAGCTGAGCCACGCTAGAGAGAAATATTGAGGTGGGAGAGACACATCGATTGGTTGCCTCCCGCACGCACCCTGGGATCGAGCCTGCAACCGAGGTACGTCCCCTTGGCCCAAATAGAACGCGGGACCCTCTGGTCCACAGGCCTACACTCTAACCGCTGAGCCATGTCAGCAGGGCAGATACGCAAAAATTGAGGTAAAATTTTAGCAACCAAAATATAACTTTAAAAGAAACATACACTTTAAACAGTCTATTTTCCCCCCTGTAAAACTCAAGCCATCAGCGTAACTAATGATATTACTGTAAAAAATTGTAAAAGTTCATGTGATTATTTTTATAAAGCCAAAAGGGAATTCTTCATTGAAACACTTCCTAAAAGCAATAAAGGATTGCCTCTTTAACATGACAAAAAGGCTCTGTTGAAAACCAAAAGTCAAAATTATACTTAATGGAGAAACATGAATTATTCCTCTTTAAAACAGGAACAAGACAAGGACACGTTATCAGCACTATTTAACTTAGCTCTAAAAATTCTGACAAAGCCATTTGAGAAGAGAAAGAAAGATATATATAAAGAAAGGGAAGAAAGAAAACCGTCTTTGTAAATGAAGTGAAAAGCACCTCGAAATTACTAGACATAATAAATGAAAGCATCGAAGAAACAAGATACAACGTAAATTAATTTAGGAGAATTTTTACCTTTACAATAGTGCATCTCATTTCTTTCCATTTGTTCATTTCATTTTTATTCTTTAGTAAAGCTTTATAATTTTATTCTAAAGATCCTGCACATTTCATATTAATTTTTTTACCAGTAGGTAAAAATTTTTATTGCTATTGTTAATGAAATCATTTTTGGTCATTACATTTACTCTTTTTTTAATATTTTAAATAATACATTCATTATATGCATCAATAACAACATTGAAAAAATTTTATTCAATTACAGTTGATGTACAATATTATATTTGTTTCAGGTGTATAGTATAGTGAGTAGACATTTGTATAACTTACAGAGTGATCATCCTGACAAGCCCAGTACCCAGCTTACACCATACACAGTTATTACAATACCGTTGACTCTATTCCCTCTGCTGTCTTTTTCATCCTCGTGACTGTTTTGTATCTGCCAATTTGTACTTCTTAAATCCTTCACTTTTTCCCCTAGTTCCCCAGCGGCCCACCTGGCAACCATCAGTTTGTTCTCTGTATCAAATATAACATAACATTTGGAAGTATTTGAAATTGTCTTTCACTTCTGTTTATCACTTAACCAGCATCAGTTATTCACAGTCACTAATGACAGCGGTATAGCACATGAATATAGTGATAAAGTCTTGTTTACAAAAGTTTAGAAGTTTATTTTTCTGGCTTTCATGTAGTTATGCTGCTTCCCTTTTTCTATTGTTCTTTTCCTCTCCATTTCTTTTGTGATATCCTGGGAGACACAGTAAAAGCAACTTTATTTTAGGTAATGAAATAAATCACTGGGTGGCTGGTATACAGCACTAGACCAATTATGACTTGGTTACAGAATCTTTGCTAACCATAACCTCAGATTTCAAACAGTTGAAAAGTGACTAGTCTAATAATGATAGACTAGTTTTGGTCTATCTAGATACATTGTTTTGGTTATATATTGCTATGTAACAACTACCCCAAAACTTAGTGGCTTAAACAAAGGCATATTACAGTCACTTGTGGCGCTGTGGTTTGACCGGACTTACACGAGCAGTTCTCACCCAGGATTTGCAGTGAGCGGTGAAATCTAAGCCTCAGCTAGACTGGACGCCCAGGGTGGTGCACTTACATGACTGGCAGCTGACTTTCCATGGTGGCTCGGTTCTGAGAGGGAGCATGCCAAGAATAAGTGAGTCCAAGAGACCCATGCAGAAGCCGCAGGCATCTTGTAACCTAGTTTTGGAAGTCCCAACACATCACTTCTGCTCTGGTATATCGGTCAAGGCCAGCCCTGGTCAAGGAGAGGAGAACTGGCCCCACCTGTTGATGTGAAGTTCTGCGTGCAGGTATGGAGAGGGAAGGGACCAGAGGAAGCCTTCTTTAAAGATCATTTACTACACTCATACAAGTTGCAAAAATACTTGAGACAAAACCAGGCTAGTAAGGGGTTGTTTTTTATTTCCGTTTTAGGGTGTGGTCTAGTTCAGCGCTTCTCAGACTTCAGTGTGAATACAGATAGCCTGTGGATCTTGTTCAGATGCAGACTCTGATTCAGTAGGTCTGGGAGGGGACTGAGATTCTGCATTTCTAACACACTCCCAGGCGGTGCCCACACTGCTGGGCTACATTTTGAGTAGTGAGCATCTGCTTAAACAGCAGAAAGACCATTTACATTGGACAATTTTATACGATTTTCATTTAGTTTAGTGAGGTTTTAGTGCCCCTTATAGATTGGTGCCCAGCAAAACCCATTTGCTAGTTGGTTTTTCCAACTTCCCAGAAAAACAATTGATTTTTGTATATTTTGTTTCTGACCTCCTTTTAAATATTTTCTTGTATCTGACCAATTTTTCAGTTGATTCTCTTAGATTTTCTAGGTAGACAATTTTATCACTGTTTTTTCCTCACTCATATTATAATTTTTATATATTATTATTGTTTTATTTTGATCGCTAGAATCTTTAAGATAGTATAAAAATGGTAATAATTGGTATTCCTGTTTTATTCCTGACTTTAATGGAACTACTTCTGATGGTATGATATTATTTTTTTTTATTTTATCTTTATTGAAAGTATTACAGATATCCCCCCTTTCATTCCCCCATTGATCCCTTCCACCCCGTATCACACCCCCCCCCCCAGGCCTTCACCATGTTATTGTCTGTGTCCATGGGTTATGCGTATATGCATATAAGTTCTTTGATTAATTTCTCCCCACCCACTCCCCCACCCCTGCCTTCCCACTGAGATTCATCAGTCTATTCCATGCTTCTATGTCTCTGGATCTATTTTGTTCTTCAGTCTATTTTGTTTATTAGATTCCACATATGAGTAAGATCATGTAAAACTGAATCAGGAAGAATAAAAAAACCTGAATAGGAAGAATCAGAAAATCTGAACAACTGATGAAATTGAAGCAGTAATAAAAAAAACTCCCAGCAAACAAAAGCCCTGGTCCAGACGGCTTCACAGGGGAGCTTTCTACTTCTTTAAGTTGTAGGGTTAGATAGTTTATTAAAAATGTTTCTCTTTTTGAGGTAGCCCTATAGTGCTATGAACTTCCCTCTCGGGACTGCTTTTGCTGTGGCCCATAGATTTTGGGTTGTATGTTCATTTTCATTTGTTTCCAGGAAGTTTTTTTATTTCTTTCTTGATCTTATTGGTAACCAATTCATTGTGTAATAACATGCTATTTAGTCTTCATGTGTTTGAATGTTTTTGAGTGTTTTTACTGTAGTTAATTTCTAATTTCATGCCATTGTGATCCGAGATGCTTGATATGATTTCAATCTTCTTGAACTTGTAGAGACACATTTTGTGTCCTAACATGTAATCTATTTTTGAGAATGACCCAGGTGCAGTTGAGAGGAGTGTATATTCTGCAGCTTTGGGGTGAAATGTTCTGTAAATGTCAATTAAATCCATCTGATCTAGTGTCCCATTTAGTCAGTTTCTGTGTTGACTTTTTGTCTGGAAGATCTAGTCAGTAAAGTCAGTGGAATGTAAAAGTCCCCTGCTATGACAGTATTGCTGTCGATTTCTCCCTTAAAGTTCTTAAGGTTATTATTGATAGGTCCTTATTTATTGCCATTTTAATTCTTTATGCCTGTGTTTCTCTATTTCTTATTATTACAGCAGTCCCTTTAACATTTCTTGTAATTCTGGTTTGGTGGTGATAAACTCCTTTAGCCTTTTTTTTTCTTCTGGGAAGCTCTTTATTTTACCATCTATTTTGAATGATAACCTTGTTGGATAGAGTAGTCTTAGTTTCAGATCCTTGTTTTACATTACCTTGAATACTTCATGCCATTTCTTTCTGGCCTGTAGAGTTTCTGATGAGAAATCAGCTGACAGCCAGATAAAGAATTGAAATGGCAATCAATAAAAACCTTAAGGACTTTAAGGGAGAGATCAACAGCAATACAGTCATAATCAGGGACTTTAACACCCCACTGACTTCACTGGGAGCTCTTTTGTAGGTAACAGATTGCTTTTCTCTTGCTGCCTTTAAGATTCTCTCTGTCTTGAATTCTTGGCATTTTAATTATGATGTGTCTGGACTTGGGCCTCTTTGGGTTCTTTCTTGGGACTCTTTGTGCCTCCTGAACTTGTGTGGCTTTTTCCTTGACCAGGTTAAGGAGATTTTCTGCCATTATTTCTTCAAACAAATTCTCTACTGCTTGCTTATTCTCTTCCCGTTTTGGTATTTCTGTAATGTGAATATTGTTACGTTTCATGTTGTCCCACAGCTCCCTTAAACAGTACTCCTGTTTTTTAATTGTTTTTTCTTTTTGGATCTCTGGTTGAGTGATTTTTCTACCCTGTCTTCTAATTTGCTGATCCAATCCTCAGCGTCCTCTAATCTGCTGTTTATTCCTTCCAATGTGTTTTTTATTTCTGCTATGTCATTCTTCATTTCTGACTGAGAATTTTTCATAGTTTCCATATTTTTTTTTCATGCTGTTGAAAATCCTTACAGTCAGTATTCTGAACTCTATATCTGATAGATTGCTTATCTCCATTTCATTTAGCTCTTTTTCTGAAGACTTGTTCTTTCATTTGGGGCTTGATTTTTGGCTCCCCATTTTGGCTGCCTCTTTGGGTTGTTTCTCTGTATTAGATGGATCTGCTAGGATTCTCAGTCTTTATGGAGGGTCTCTGGTGCAGGCCAATGTCAGATGCTCTTTGCGACTGGCCTTGAGTACCCTGTTTGGAGCTATCAGCAACCTGTGGCTTGTGGTTCCATCTGCTGGGACTGGGTGTGTTTGAACAGGACCAAGATGCACACTAAAGTTTGCTTTTCCAAGTCCTGGGTCCAGAAGAAGATCAGGCAAAGACTCAAAGCTCCCAGAGGTCCTCCTCTGCCTGCAGGTTGGTTGATTTTAGTATCTTAATGAGCCTCAGGCTGTAGATCACAGCAAGGAATAAACTCCACAGGGTGGGGTGAGAGGTTTTCCAGTGGGTGAGGCAATTGATTCACCCCCAGGCAAAATTTGCCTGGCTGGCAAAGGTCTGCCTGAGAAAGATGTCCTCTGAAGTATGGGGGAATGACTCAGCACAGGAATCCAGATGGCCGCCCTCTGAGTTCCATCTCCAGAGCCTGCAACCCCAGATTTTTTTCACACAGCTCCAGTCCACTCTGCCCCCCCTCTGCTGGAGCCCAAGGTGAGTAGCTGCACATGAAGCTTTGTGTGTTGGCCCTTTAAGAGGGGGCCTGCATTTCCAGCCCCTCTCCCTGGCAGACAGAACCCCTGCTGCTTTTCACAACCAGATGTTATGTGGGCGCCTTTCTCAGTCCTGGTGCTCTGGGCTGGGAAGCCCAGCCTGGGGTTTAGGCCCCAGAGTTCTCAGTGGGAACCCCCACAGCTGAGATATCCCACGGGACCTTCATCTGCTCCCTGTGGGAGCCCAGCTAGGCCTCTCGTGCCTCCGCACTTCCTATCAATCTCTATGCAGTCTCCACTTTTCCTCCTTGGTTATGAGGGTGCTCTCCAGCTTGTCTTCAGTTGCAGTTGATTATTCAGGATGGTTTTTCTATATTTTAATTGTAATTCCATTTTGGTCTGGGAGAGTATCAATGTAGCTTCCACTCAGTCTGCAGCCATCTTCATCACCTCTGATGTTAACTTTTGAATTATGATGTTACCTTCTGATTTCTGGTGGATACTCTTTATCAAGTTAAGAAACTATTGCAGAACAGTTTGGTAATAGTGCCATTATTAATATTTTCTTTTGATTCCCTTAACCTATTTGCAATTTGCCAGTCAGAAGACGGTAGGTAAATGCTTGGACAGTTCTAAATTTCTCTTTAGAATTTTCTATTCATTTTGTCTCCTCCTCTCCTCCCCCTTTTTTTTTCATGAAAGTTCAAGTTAGAAAAAGATGGGAAACAAACTTCTTGCCTTCCTGTGAGTTCTACACACTGCTAACCAGATTTTTTTCCCAAAGAAAAACACACTCTTATTCACCTACCCACCCCCTTTTTTTTAAGACTTTGCCTCAGGAAGGTGCCCTCCTGGTGCTAACTTTTTTTCCTGACAGCCTCATTGAGATATAATTCATATGCCATGTAATTTACCCATTTAAAGTATATAATTCAATGTTGCTGTTTTTTAGTCTTTTTCACAGAGTTGTACAACCACCACTACAATAAATTTTGGGACATTTTCATCACCTCCAAAGAAACCCTGTACCCCTTAGCCCCCAACCCCCAACCTCTCCATCCCTTCTAGCTCTAAAAAACCACTAATCTACTTTCTGTCTCTGTATAGTTGCCTATTCTGGACACTTTATATAAATGGACTCATACAATATATGGCCTTTATGGCTGATTTCTTTCACTTAACGGGTTTTCAAGGTTCATCCATGTTGTAGCATGTACCAGCACTTGTGGATATGCCACATTTTGTTTATTCGCTCACCAGTAATGGATATTTGTGTTATTTCCACTTTTTGACTGTTAGGAATAATGCTGCCATGATATTTGTGTATAAGTTTTTGTGTGGGATATGTGTTTTCATTTCTCTTGGGAACATACCGAGGATAAAAATTGTTGGGTCATATAGTAACTCTTTGTTTAAACTTTGGAGGAATTGCCAGACTGTTTCCAAAGCAGCTGAACCATTTTACATTCTTACCAACAGTGTGTAAGGGCTCCAATTTCTCAACAGCCTCACCAGTACTTGTTACTGTCTATCTTTTCTATTATAGCCACTCTAGTAGGTGTGCTATCTCATTGTGGTTTTGATTTTGCATTTCCCTGACAGCTAATAATGTTGAGTATCTTTGACAAAGGAGGCAAGAACATACAGTGGGGTAAAGACTGTCTATTCAATAGGCTGTTGGGAACACTGGACAGGTAACATGCAAAAAAATGAAACTAGACCACTTTCTGACACCATATGCAAGAATAAACTCAAAATGGATTAAAGACTTAAATGTAAGACTCAAAACCATGAACTCCAGGAGAAAACAGGCAATAAACTCTCTAACATTTGTCTTAGAAATATTTTTTCTGATATAGCTCCTTGATAAGGAAAACAAAAGAAAAAAAATAAATGAGACTACATCAACTAAAAAGGTTTTGCACAAGAAAGAAAACCATGAACAAAATTGAAAGACCACCTACTGAATGGGAGAAGATATTCACCAGTGATATATCAATAAGGGGTTAATATCCAAAATTTATAAAGAACTCGTACAACTTAATACCAAAAAACCCCCAAACAACCTAATGAAATGGGCAAGGGACCTGAGTAGAAACCTCTCCAAAGAGGACATACAGGTGGCTAACAGACATGAAATTCCACTTCTGGGTATACAGCCAAAGAAATCCAAAACATTAATTCATAAAGATGTATGCACCCCTATGTTCATTGTATCATTACTTACAATAGCCAAGATATAGAAGCAACCCAAATGCTCATCAATAGACAAGTGGATAAAAAACTCTGGTACACATACACAATGGAATATTAGTCATAAAAAAGAATGAAATCTTACCATTTGCAACAACATGGATGGGCCTAGAGGGTATTGTGCTAAGTGAATTAAGTCAGAGAAAGACAAATACCATGTCATTTCACTTATATGTGGAATCTAAAGAGAAAATAGACAAAACAGAAACACTTGGACACAGAGAACTGATGGTTGCCAGATGGGAGGGAGTTTGGGGGTTGGGTGAAAAAGGTGAAGGGATTAAGAAGTACAAATCGGTCGTTACAAACTAGTCACAGGGATGTAAAGTACAGCACAGGGTACTAGTCAATAATATTGAAATAACTAGGTATGGTGCCAGGTGCATACTTGAATTATTGCGTAAATTATATAATCGTCTAGCCACTATGCTGTACACCTGAAATGAATATAAAATACTGAATGTCAACTGTAATTGAAAAATAATTTTTTAATAAATGTAAAAAGTGTTGAGTATCTTTTCATGGTCTTATAACCATTTATATATCTTCTTTAGAGAAATATATTCAGATCCTTTCTCTTTTTAAAATTGCATTTTTTATTATTGAGTTGTATCATAAAAATTTGAAAGAAGTTGCTAACTTACTGAACCACCTAGAAGCTGACTTCTTACTCATATTCAAACCTGCTTTTGAATGCGGCCAGATTTTTTTTTAGAGCTGTGTGTTAGCGTTCAGGTGAAGAGAACACAAGCGACTTTAAAAACAAGTTTTCTCTGCTCTCAACTGGCCAAGACAGGGAAGGCAAAGAAAGGTAATGTTTCGTAGGATCACTTGAAGAAACGGTACTTAAAAGGTGTTAGTTCGTAAACTGTGCTGCTATGAACATAGGGGTGCGGAATCTAAAGAACTTAATAAATTGACGAGCAGAATAGATTCAATGACATGGAAGCATAGTTGAGACTGACCAAATGTCAGAGGGATGGAGGAGGGAGGGGGGTGGAGGGGGAGAGAGCAACCAAAGAATTTATGTGCATATATGCACAACCCAAGGACACGGACAATGGTGGGGAGAGTGACTGGGGAGGGGGAAGGAACGGGGGGCAATGGGTCATTGGGGAGAAAAAGGGACATCTGTAATACTTTAAACAAAAATAAAAATTATAAAAAGTTAAAAAAAAAAAAAAAGGTGTTAGTTCGTTCTTGACTTTTAAAACAAAAACTGAAAGTCGTAGCACCTCCGTTCAGAGAGCCCCAGGCAGAGACGGGGACTAGATGAATGGCTTGGAGAGCTGATCTTTGACTCAATTAGGTTGAATCAATCTTGTCATTGAGTTCCCAGGAAAATTCAATTACAGGTCAAGTGTAGGAAGCCCAGTAATTGTGGCTTAAGCAGCAGAAATGACAGGTGATCGATAGCAGCCTGAGGATGAGTTTGACTTCAAAGCCCCTGAATCAGTGGTGGGGAAAAAGGCAGAAGAACCACAGAGAGGAAGAGGTTCCCGGAGTTGAAGGACCAACCACTAATGGTTTGCCCAAAGCCAAGGGGACGCTGGAAATGGCACTGCCACCCATGCCTGTGTTTCCAGTTACTGACCTGACTCATGGGGCAGAGCGACTCATTGGTGAGACCGTCAGGCCCCGTTAGGAGCCTCCAGCTGAGTGCTGTAGCATGCGACGAGAAACTGTGCCACCCAGGCTAAGGTCAGAGGCCGGGCTGCAAGAAGTGGGCTCTGGGGAGAGCAAAAGTCACCATTTGGGACTAAAGACAACTCCTGAGGAAAAAAAGCATCTCTCCGGGAGTCCCCTTTTCCTGCTAAAGTATGAGATTCATGGTGATAACTGCTCCCTCTAGTGGTGACACAAATATTGCAAGAGGGGCTTTGTAACCTCAGCCCAGAAGCTATAGATTGATGAAGTCCACTATCTTAAAAATATATATAAAACCACCACCGCAGCCCTGGCGGGGTGGCTCAGTTGGTTGGAGCATCGTCCTGTACACGAAAAATGTTGTGGGTTCGATTGCCTGTCGGCACATACCTAGATTTGGGGTTCTATCCCTGGTCGGCGTGTGAAGAGGCAACCAATCCATGTCTGCCTGTCTGTCCCTCTCCCCCCTCTCCTCTCCCCCCTCCCTTCCTCACTCTCTAAAATCAATAAACAGCCCAGCCTGCGTGGCTCAGCTGTTGAGCATCCACCTATAATCAGATCAAAGCTCAACAACTGAGCCATACCTGCTGAGTGGCTCTGTATTATTTTTTACTCAAAAAGTGTAATTAAATTGTACATAAAGTCAAAAGGCATACAATAATCTGAGATAAATATGTGCAACTCATATCACAGACCTGGGGCTAACTCTAGTACACAAAGACCTTCTAGAAACTGAGAAGAAAAAGACCATAAGTACAGTAGGGAAAAAATGAGCAAAGAATATGAAGAGATAGTTCACAAAAAACAGATATCATATAAAAAGAAGGTCAAACTTCCTCATAAGATAAATTCAAACTAAAATTCTAGTGAGACGCCATTTTTTTCCTCCCTCACAGATTGGCAAAAATCCCCATATAGAAAAAGTGGACAGCACACTGCGTTTCCCGGGAGGTAGCCTGGGAAACAATCTGAGCTACAGCCGCTAGCCTCAGGGCCGCTACTAATGGTAAAAATTATGCTGAAACAGCATAGCAAAGGAAGTTAGACTGATTTGTAAGAGAACAGGGAAAGAGAAGGAAGCGAGTTTAGGGACTCATCCCCGCAAGGTGTAAATCTTTAAATGGTAATTAGGAAATGGGGTGGGTAAAGCAGATCTTGGCAAGTCAATAAAAGGTCTTAATGCAGCACTCTCGGAATTTGGGTGGAGTGATGGAAGCCCAGGCTGGTCCACCAACATTAGGGACCCTAAACAAATCTGCTTTCTTCACAGTAGTTTGGAAGAATTTGAAAATCCAGAAGGCAAAGATGACAATGAGAAACCTTACTTCAAATATCCTGAGACCATGGTCTCACAATCCAGTCAAATAAGGACTTTTGAAAGGGCCCGAGTTTCTTGGCCTTCCACCTGCCTGGGGATTCGGGTCATATGCACATACGTGGGTAAAATGGCCAGGGGACAGAGAATGGCTGGGACTCCCAAAACTGAAGCTCTATACACTGTGGTTCCAACACCTGCTGGCGAGGCCCCACGGGGACTACAGTTAGATGGAAAGGAAATGGGAATGCAGCAGTGAATGAGATTAAAGTCACAGTCTGGATGAAAAGCGTACTGGTTGAACAGGCTTCATGTGAAGTGGTTTTGTCCCCTGTATTTGAATGTATTATGGGGATGCATAGTGTGACTGGGGAATGCCTCCCTTCCCAGTACTGCAAAACAGAGGCATGTGAATTGGTCGGTCGTGCTAATGGGAACCAGTAAAATGGCCTGAGCCCATGCAGGTTGTTAATTTGAAGCAGTATGGAATACCTGGTAGACAAAAGGAGATTACCGCTTAATAATTGCCCCATTAGAAGCTAGAGTGCTGGTGTGGACAACCTGTGTGCAGCACAGACAAAGGCTACGTATGATAAAAGCACCACTCAACAATGACCACTGGGATTTTGAACCAAACATTTTCCATTTGAGAGAGAATTACTACCTCACTTTTGGACATTAATCGAAACTGCCCCCATCACTGAAGGATATAAAATTATCCTGAACCTGAAATACCCATAATATCTTGAGTGAGGTTGGAGAAACACTCTAAGGGGTTTCGTAACAAAAATGGGAATGGTTTACACAAGAACATGCTACCAGGGGATGAAGGGAGTTACTGTCTTTTCCCCTAGGGCCAACTTTGGAGCCATCTCAAATGCTGCTTGGGCCACTTGGACAGTGCCTTATGAACAGCTCTCTCTTTACCAACAAAGAGCTTCTTGGTTTATGGATGGCAGTTCCAAGATGAACAGACAGCACCCTGTTTGGAGAAACACCACTCTAACTAAGAAGGTGAAAATCAATTCAGCTCAGTGGGCTGAACTGCATGCTGTTTGATGCTCTGTTTAAATTTTTACCAGCTCATAGGTGCTGCCCGATTGCCTAGCCATAGGGTTATGCAAAAGGACCATGGAAAACTGGACTGTTAAAGGGATGGCCATATGGAGCATTGCTCCATGGAAATCACCATGACAATTTAAAGTAAGACATGTCAAAACCCACCGAAAGAGCTCCCTTCCAGGAGTGCAAGGCGGTTGGAATCTGCAAGTGCATATCCTGCTGTGCTTGCTTGAGGTGGCCACCCAAGTCCATAAAATGAGTGAACATGCCCAGCCGCCTTGGCTCAGCAGTTGAGCAACGATCTATGATCCAGGAGATAGTGGTTCGATTCCCCGTCAGGGCACATGCCCAGATTGTGGGTTTGATCCCCAGCAGGGGTTGTGCGGGAGGCAGCCGATCAATGACTCTCTCTCATCAATGTTTCTATTTCTCTCTCTCTCCCTCTCCTTTCTCTCTGAAATCAATAAAAAATACATTTAAAAAAATGAGTGGACAGGGGTGTGCTGAAGCCAAGCAGAGATGGGCTGAATCTAGACGTATTCCTCTTGCACCCTCTGAGACACAAAGAAACGTTCTATCTGCCAGTAAGAGAGCCGAGTACTGCAGATGGCTACGAATGGGCCCAGAAGGGAATAGACACTCTGAACAGGGCTTTGTATACTTGGTGGTAGATGCAAATGCTGAAAATACTATAAAAGATTTAAACAGAAAACACTGCACCAATTTGTACTGCCGAGTCACATTTCTTTGTATCACGGAACACAATTTTCATCTTCACAGTGACCTTTGATAGGAATTGGAATAGACGGGGAAACCTTTGTTGTGTGAAACAGGGAGAGACAAAGACATGGAGGGCTGGCTTACACACCTTCATCAGCGTGAGTCACGTTCAACATTAGGGAGGCCAAGGGAGAGTGGCCACTAGGTAGGTTCCTCCACTTTTCTGGGTGATCTGGAGACAAGAGGGAGGAGGAGGGTGCTACAGAACTACCCGGTTCTCCCCACATCACCTGACTTTCTTTTTTCTACCTGATGCAGTGGTCCCAGGACCAGGGCTGCACCTGTGGGTCCCAGAGGCAGAGATGATTCCAGAGCAGGAAACTAACTTCACCTTTGAACCTTTATGTCAGAATCCCCACGGGCCTGATGGGGTGGACTGTGTCTTCCCCTCACCTGACAAAAGTGGGGTTAACGGCAAATACAGCCCGAGCCGAGAGAGCCCCCTAGCTCTGTACCTGTACAGTCGTGTCCCGTATGCGTGGGGGTGGGCCGAGGGGGAAGCATTTGCTAGAATAGCATTACTCAGGGCATTCTGAGTGACCAAAACCAGCTTCCCTTTCAAAGGTGGAAACGTTTGGATATAAATGGAGAGGGAAAAAGGCAGCTGTGTGTAAAGGAATGAATAAGTGAACTGTGCAGTGAGGGAAATTCAATATTATATGATGCCTCGAGAGAGGCTCAGAGCAAGAGATTGCATTGTGTCTGTGCTCAGTTATGTAGAATGCAGCGGCGAGGCCGCGTGTTACCAAGCCCGGCCTTGCTTCGGCGCCTGGCAAAGTCAGGGGGAAGCCTGGCACCTGAGCGGCCTGGTGCTTAGACGGCGCTGATGGGGGTACTAATTGCTGACGGCTGAGCAGGGCTTTAGCAACGTGCCCGTGTCTTTTGACTTATTTTGCAGGTCATATCTACTGCCCTACTAATATGGTGTAACAACCTCTTTTCTAAAATTCAACTACCTTGTGTAAACAGGCTCAGGAAGAATCTGATACCAAGACTCAAAGGTGCTGGGGAAATGACTGGCCTGAGGGAGAACAAAATTAGCTCACCGTCAGCTAATTTCCATGCTACCATCGAGGAGAAGCCCAGGTGACATGGAGACTCTACCCAGAGAAGGACGAATGTCCTTAACCGACAGCCCAGCTGAGCAACGAGACACCAGCGCCCGCGGCCAGCCATGCCCGTGAGCCACCTCGGTGCCCAGCCAGCATCGCGTGCAGCCGGAGCAGCGCCCAGGTGACTCCTGTCAATCCACAGGGTCGGGAAATTGCGAATGGTTATTGCTTCAAGCCACAAAATATTGGGGTATTTTATTACCTAGTAATCAATAAGCAAAACACCTGCTACTTCCAGTTATCAAGGCTTCCAGGATTCTGCTTTTCTGATGTCTGTCCCCGCCAGCGCTGGGTTCGAGCTTTCTTTCTCTGCTGGGTCAGTGACAGATCACCCGTCCCCAGGCGCTAGAACGCTGACTTCCCTGTCCACTCTCATTTCCTCTCCCGTTCTTTGTGTCCTATGGATTCATGCCTTTTTAATTCCTTTATTGTAATCTTAATGGGGTTTGGGGAGGGGAGGAGAGAAACAGATCTCTTTAATCTGCCCTGTTTAATTCAAAGTTTCTCCTGCATTCTTAACATGGTCACAGAATTTCCCCTCCACTTCCTTTTGAACTCAAGAGCTCCTCTGCTCAGAGGCTCCTCCCAGACCCCCTCCCCCCCTCCCCCCCCCCCCCCCCCCCGCACACCCTGGAGTTGGGAGGTTCGGGGTCATCGTCCTCCCTACCCAACGCTTCTTTAAGGAACACGCCACCTGTTCCCTGATGAGCGCCACCACCTACTGACCAGTGAGCACAGTCTCTTCGTCAGCTCTCTATCTTCTCCTTCTAGTGACTTTAACCTCCCCATGATCAATTCATTCATCACTCTTCCTTTCAGTTCTCTGCCCTGCTAGTGTCATGTGGAGGATGCATCCTTTAGCCACCCCCTCACAGGACCAAATGCCAACTGTGTCATCCTCCCGGACCACTCCATGCCTGATGTCACTAGTTCGGCAGAGCCTACTCATCACAAAGGCTGGCCAAGGAGTCTCTCCTGCCTGAAACTGCTCCTCCAAGCTGTACTCCCAGCTCTGCATGATCTCACTCCATCTCCCTTGTGTCTTCACCATATTTTCTGAGGTCTGCCCAGCACCCACTCAGCCAACTTCCAGTAGCAGAACCCGATTTTTGTCTGCAGACCTCTCCTCCCTCACCCTCTGCTCATGTCATCTGGGCCCCAGCCCCAGGTGACCGAGGCCTTGCCAATCTATCACACTGCCAATCTATCACATTGTTAAGTGTCTGAGATGGGCTGGGGAGTAGACAGAGTCAAGAGACTCAATTCTCAGACTTTCATGGTGTTACCAGACTGAAGGAGTCCATTTGCCTGCGTGCATCAAAGCCCCATAAGACACAAACAGGAGTTTGCAGCCAAGAAAGTAAGGGTTTATTAAGGAGCTGGCACCAAGCCCAGAGTCACAAGCAACTCATTCTCAAAGATCTGACCCCCAGATGACTTCCAGGGTTATATAGGGGGGGAAATAATTAATCATCATGACTAAGGGAGTTAGGGTCATGGTCAGGGTCATGGTGTCTACTGATTGGTCACTCCTAGGGTAGAGGGTAGTTGATCATTGCATCTGGTCCTGAAGTTAGCCAGTGTTGCTTTGTCTGATTTCACAAGGATGTGGTTGGTGGAGTCATTTTGGAGCTGAAACACAACTGAGGCCTAGATGTTCTCTCTAGTTAGACTGAAACTTTCTCTGTGGTCAACAGACATGAGGCTTTGTTTCTAAGACCACTGGATGTTGGCCAGAACCTCATTGTCCTGAGGATTTAATGACTAAGCAAGGGAGTGGGAGGTAGGTGAGTCAGGGAGCTAGGTGAGGCCAGTTTCAAAGGAAAAAAATAAAATAAAAGGGCAAATTAAAGAAAATAAGGTTCCTGTGTGTTTACAGTGGATGTGGGATCTTGGTTGAACTTAAGCCTGGAAGGATGGGAGGCCAGAATGGCTGCAGCCACTTTGCCACTATGAGAGGAGGGCCTTTGGTCAATGAAGCCAATCACAGGGAAGAGCAAAGCCTAACTGAAACCAGGGGTTGTTTATACCTGAATCCAGCTGTGCCTGAAGTCAGTCCTATCCCACAACTTTTCAGTTATAAGAACCCACTAAAGGCTTTCTGTCTTAGCCTGTTTGGTCTTGTGGCCCTCACTGAATCTATCAGGAGAATCATGTTTAAAAGTGGCATAAGAAATACTTAAAGAAACATTTCTCTCTTTAAACAAACAAAACACCACTTCAGCCATAGTCTACAGCTCCCCCTGGTGGAAAACATTATTTCTCAGAGTCTGGATAATATACGTTTATTTCAATCCACCACATACCCCAATAGTCTGCATATATCTAGGTTAATTTAGAACATCTTTCTTAGTTCAAAAAATATCTAACTGCTTCTATTTATAATCCTGATCACAGCCCTTTTCCACAATACTTTGTAGTTCAGGACTATGATCCCGAACAAAGCATGTCCCAAAATCATGCAGTGAATTTGGAATGTGCTAGACCATTAGGAATTAATTTTACAATTATCTAAAAAGGGAAAAGTAAAAAGACAGGACAAGAGAAACAGACAATTGTAATATCGTAGAATTTTAAAATCCAATCAAGTGTAATTTCATTGGCTTCTGGTTTCAAGGACTGTTTCATACACACTGACCTCTTTTCTCCCCACATCTCATGGAAATGATCAAAGAGAGAAATACAGCAAGAAAAAAAAACTCTGTTCCAGCAAACCAAAAACCTAGAGAGAACCTATTCTGCCATCAACAGAACAGAATATTTGAGCAATTTGAGAAAATGTGTTTCCCTTGGGAGAGAGGTCAAGCAGTGCTGAGTGGAGACCTCCCCACAAAAGGGCTTCCCAGGAAAAAGGTGGAAGCCTGGCGCATGAGCACAGCAAGGCCCCCACGGGCTCAGCAAGGCCCCCACGGACTCAGCAAGGCCCCCACGGACTCAGCAAGGCCCCCACGGACTCAGCAAGGCCCCCACGGACTCAGCAAGGCCCTCACGGACTCAGCAAGGCCCCACGGGCACAGCAAGGCCCCTACTCCAGCGCAAGGCCTGCGAGTCGTGCCTGAGGGTCCAGGCAAAAGGGCTTTTGAGCTGTGCGGGTGCCAGTGGCTCGTGGTGCTGTTCTTCCTCGGTCACCGAGCCTGTGGGAACTTGCCACAGCAAGTACAGAAGTGAGTGGGGAAGCCAGAGACGCAATGTGCGCAATGTTCCAGCAAATTCCAGCCACCACCCCAATCCAGCCCTTTCGGCAGTTACCTGACCCTGTTGCCCAGGGACAACTCAAAGGTCCACCGCTGAGGCCAGGGAAGGGGAGGCTGGGAGAGTGCCCTGCCCCACCTTGGCTGCACAGGGTGGTGGGCCGAGTAGCCCCAGGCGCCCTTGAATCTGTGCTGCCCCAGCCCCTGCCTTATTTTGGGGGCACCCCGTGGCTGGTCCAGTCTCTCAGGTAACTGTACCTGTTGCATCGTCTCCACGCACAAGACCCAGAGGGCGGACAGCCACCACGCCAGCCCTTCCCTGTGCCAGGGTGGTGCCGGGGCAGAGGGTGCCTGATAGAGGAAGCAAAGGATTTGTGCAGACGCCCAGGGAGCCCACAGCAACCTCTGTCCTGCTTCCCCCGCCACGCCTAAGTGCATAGACTAGGGAGACTCGCCTCACATCTTTAAAATCACCATTAGCGTCCTTAAAAAGGCGGATCAGGAAGGGCAATCTGGAAAATAACGGTCCCCAATGGGATGGAGGGAATACAAATGTATTTAAAATATTCAAATTAACATCCTCAAAAATATTTATGACAGAATGTCGCATTCATAAAAAATAACCTGGTATACAAACGTGGTGCGTACCTACAGTGGCATATTATTCTGTCATAAGGAATGAAATTTTCATATATGCTGTAACAGGGATGGACCCTGAACACATTAAGCTGAGTGAAATTGCCAGACACAGGGCAGATATTGTATGATTCCACCTCTGTGAGGTACCTAGAATAGGCAAACTTATGTAGAAAGTAGAATGGAGGTTACCAGGGGAGCTAGAGGGAGTGGAGAAGGGGAAGTTGTTTAATGGGTACAGAGTTTTTGTTGGGAATGATGAAAAATATTTGGGTGTAGGTAGTGGTGATGATTAAACAAAATTGTGAAGGTACTTAATGCCACTAAACTGTGCACTTAAAATGGTTAAGATAGTCAATATTGGGTTATGTATATTTCACTACAATAAAAAATGCCCCCAAACCAACCAGTTATAGAAAAAGGAGAGCAATCAGAGAAAAAGAAAGTGTTCTTAGAAATTCAGAATATAATGAAAAACAATAGAAACAGAGAGTAATGGATGGACACTTGCTTTAAAAACCTGTGATTTATCAGGCCAGTCAAAGAACTCCCTTAGATCATTTTTTTTTTAATGTATATTGATTTCAGAGAGAGAGAAACATCAGTGACGGGAGAGTCATCATTGGTTGCCTGCCTCCTGCACGCCCCCGACTGGGGATCGAGCCCGCAACCCGGGCATGTGCTCTGACCAGGAATCGAACCCCGATCGACTGGATCCTAGGTCGATGCTCAACCGCTGAGCCACGCCCGGCCAGGCTAGATCATTTTTGAGGACCCTCTTTGGGTTTATAATTATGTCCATCCTTAGTAAGTCCTGTTTCCAAACAAGCTTGTGGTTCCAATATAAAAAATCAGGCCTGTCAATGCAAAAGCAGCGAGCCTTCCACGAGGCAAGTCAAACATCCCTTGCACCCCACCTGGAGACTGAGTGGAAAGCCTTGGAGTCCCTAAGAGGAGAAAGGGGAGACACAGTGGCAACCCCAGCTAAGAAAGAGAGCTTAACTTTTCCTGTTAAGGAAGCAAAGCCCAACTAACTCCTCAGGCCTGGAGCACCTGGAAAGAGGAAGAGAAAGAGGAGTGTGGAAGAAGCCAGGCGCACAGGTTCTTGCCTTCCCTTCTTGGTTTGAACTGGGGAGCCCTGGCATGCTGCACCCATCCAGATGGGGCCTGCAGGAGCTCACGCACATAGACTAAGGGGTGCTTCAAACCAGAAGCCCCTTAGGTAGCTGCGCCAGAGAGGGATTTGAGCAAGAGCACAAAAGAGGCAGATGGAGGAGGGGAAGGGGAAGAGCCTAACAATGTGGTCTGATGCAGGGGACCCAGCACTCCCACAGAGAGGGGTGCTGATCTGCTGAGAGGCCCCTGAGCCGGCAGGGGCCTCAGGATGAAGGGAGGAGACACTGATGGCCATGGGCATGGAGGGCCAGCAGGCAGCAGTGGATGCCATGACACGCCCGAGGCCAGGCGGGGCCTGTTGCCCCTGCATACGCCAGTCTGGATCAGGAAGCAGCTGAGGACAACACAGGGACAGCCACCCCTCTCACCATGCCCAGACGCCACTTTGGGGAAGGCGATGAGAAGTGGAAGGACAGCCTTGTTAAGATGAACCTGACAATGACTGTATACAGGGTGGGGCAAAAGTAGACTTACAGTTGTTCCTATGGAAAATAATACAATAATTAATAAATAACAATACAAGAATAAACTCTGTGTTTTATATACTCACAACTGTAAACCTACTTTTGCCTCACCCTGTATTTATTCCAAAAAAAGTGTCTTTTCTGGAGGAAACAGATTCCATTAACCATCCATTAAGTTAGTGTATTTTCTCCTGCTGCCAGCATGAGAAAGGAAGGAAAAAAGGTCAGTCATAGATATAAAGTGTCTCCATCATATGCACATCTGTGTAAATATACAACCCTGCTACATAAACATGAATCAGAAGAACACAGTAAATGGTAAAACACTATAAATAAGAAACAATGGTGAGAAAGGAAACCAGCAAAACGTGGTTTTCTTAATAGCCATTCCTAAATATTTGAGAAATGTAATGTAACTGATTAGAAAGAGTGATAAAAATAGAAGACATATTATTTTAAAAAATAAAAGATATTTTTTAAACATGTGAAACTAAAATTCTAGAATCTAGATTTTTTTTTTCAACTTTCTAATTGGGGGTGCGGTGTAAGTGGAGAAGTTTCAAAAGCCAAAGCAATGAGCTGTCACCTCACACGTGATAGAATAGCTATTATAAAAAAGACAGGCGGGTGGGGGCTGGGCAGAGATCAACCAAAGCACTTATATGCCTGTACGCATAACCCATGGACACAGACAATAGCGTGGGGAAGGCCTGGGGGGGTGAGGGGTGGGGGTGGGGTAGAAGGGGTCAATGGGGAAAAAAGAGGACATCTGTAACACTTTCAACAATAAAGATAAACTAAAAAAAATAAAGACAAGAAATAATAAGTGCTGGTGAGGTGTGGAGTAAAGGGAACCCCTGTGCACTGTCGGTGGGATTGTAAATTGGTGCAGCCACTATGAAAAACAGTATGGAGGTTTCTCAAAAAATTAAAACTACCATATGATCCAGTAATTCCACTTCTTGGTCTTTATCTGAAGGAAATGAAATCACTGTCTTGAAATGATATCTGCACCCCATGCTCATTGCAGCACTGTTCACAATAGCCAAGACACGGAAACAGACCAAGTGCCCATCAACAGACCGATGGATTTTTAAAATGTGACACTTAGCCCTAGCTGGTTTGGCTCGGCGGTCAGAGCGCTGGCCCACGAACTGAAGGGCCCCGGGTTCGATTCCAGCCAAGGGCGTGTACCTCTGGTGCACGTACCTGGCCCTGGTAGGCTGGCGAGAGGCCACCAATCCATGTGTCTCTCTCACGTCGATATATCTACTCCCTACCCCCATCTCCGCCACTCTACTCTCTCGGAAGAGCAATTGAAAGATATCCTCAGGTGAGGATTAAATAAAAATAAAATGCGATATTATATATCACACCTATTGAATATTATTCATATAATTAAAAAAAGAAGGAAATCCTGCCATTTGTGACATGGATGGACCTTGAGGGCATTATACTAAGTGAAATAAGTCTAACAGAGAAAGACAAATGCTGTACGATCTTACTTATATGTGGAATCTAAAAAAGAACATACAGATACAAAAAAACAGATTGGTGGCTGCCAGAAGCAGGTGGGTGGAGAGTGGGCAAAATGGGTGAAGGTGGGTAAAAGTTATAAAAAATAAGTCCTAGGGATGTGATGTGCAGCATGGTGACTATAGTTAATAATTCCATATTGTATATTTGAAAGCTGCTAAGAGAGCAGATGTTAAAAATTCTCATCACAAGAAAAAAATTGTCAGTATGCGCGGCGAGGATGCTAACTAAACATTGTGGTAATTGTTTTGCAATATATACATATATATCAAATCATTATGTTGTACACCTAAAATTAATACAATGTTATATGTTAATCATATCTCAATTAAAAAGAAAACCAAGACAAATCAAACTAATCTATAGTGAGAGAAACAAGTGGTTGGTTGCCCGAGGCCAGGATTGGGAGGGCAAATGGCCAGAAGAGAACCTGTTGAGGTGATGCAAATGTTCTATATCTTGATTGGAGTGGTTACAGGGCTGTATATATTTGTCCTAACCCCCTCAAAATGTTCATTTGTTGTCTGTGAACTATACCGCAATTTTTTGTAATCCTCACCTGAGGATATTTTTTTAAATTGATTTTAGAGAGAGAGAAAAGGGGGGGAGAAATATTGATTAGTTGCCTCAGATCAAACCCACAACCTAGGTATTTTCCCCGAGGGGGGATCAAACTCAAGACCTTCTGGGGCACAAAATGACTTTCCAGCCAGGGCTATACCTCAATAATTTTGATTTAAAAAGGAAAAACACAAGGTCCTCCCCCACCCCTCAGTTTACGTAGACTTGGGTGTTTCTGTGTGGTCTCTCCTCACAGGCTGGCTGGTTTGAGCTTCCTCACAGCATGGCAGCCTCAGGGCACTCCGACTGCTTGCATGGTGGCTTTTATGACCTAGCCTGAGAAGGCACATAGCATTACTTCTGCCTTAACCACAATCCCTCCTAGATTCAAAGGAACATAGATATTACTTCTCATGAGAGGAGTGTCAAAGTCACATTGTGTGACATGAGGGATATTGTTGTGGCCATTTTTAGGAAATATCCGCTGCCACAGCCCACCCTCTGGCCACAACAATTCACATTTCTCTCACATGAAAATATACTCCGTCCCCCAAGTCTTCCCAATCTCATCCCATTGTGACATCAACTCAAAATGTAGGATTTTATCATCCAAATCAGGCCCAGATATAGATAAGGCTCCACAGGTGGGTTCACCTATTTTCTGTAGCTCTCTGGGTTCCTGTCCTGAATTAAAAATGAGATAACCCCAGGCCCGTGGGGTAGGCAAGGATCCCCTTTGGAATCTAGCATTGTAGCATTCAACCCGCAGTCCCTGTACACCTTCTATGTATGTTAAGTTATGGAAAACCTGGCTGAGTAAGGAAGGCCCAGAATCTGCCAACACAAGCTTGTGGTCTAGCCTTTTCTCCGCGGCTGCCACTGAGTGAACTGGTTCTGCTGCTGGGACATCAAACCCAATTGTGGGAACCTCCTTCAGGTTCCTTAACTTTAGTATATTTAATTTTCAAACCTCGTAGCTGTATGCCATGCTGAATTCAGATTTTTAAATATCAGCTGATAAATATTTAGATGGATAACACGGTCCTGTCAGCCAACCTCACTTTCCATTTTGGCTACATCTTCATTTTCACCATTTTTTGAATATTTATCTTATGGGAAGTAGGGAAATGGGAATGATGACAGCATAATTTTCACAAACTTTGTGCAGCTGAGACGAAAATGAAAATCTTTACTTACAAGAGGATGTTCATCGGATTTAAGCTGGGAGAGCTGGTGTACTGTGCATTCAGTTGTTAAGGAGAGAAACAAAATACACAGAATTCTATAAATGCGTCATTGGAGATTGAGTCTAAAATGTAATGTATTATTGAGACTTGATTTTAAAAGTATTTGATAACATACTCCTGCTCTTTGGGAAAAGTACCTTCCTTACGGCCTGTAAGTCCAACTTTCTCACGTTAGACCTGAGTCTACGTTTGCAGGTGTGCCATATACATATACAAAAGAAGAGAAAGGCCTGTATCTTAGTTTCCTGTGGCTGCTGTAACAAATTACCACAAACCCGGTGGCTTAAAACAACACAACTTTATTCTCTTATAGTTCTGAAGGTCAGAAGTCCAAGAGCAGATTCACTGGGCCCAAATTGAGGTGTTGGCAGGGCCACCCTCTGGAGGCTCTCGGAGGCTCTCTGGAGAAGCCGTCTCCTGGCCTTTTCCAGCTTCTAGATCTGTGTTCCTTGTAACCTGCGGCTCAGGCCCCTTCATTCACCTTCAGAGTCAGCAGCACAGCTTCGGTCCTCATCTGCCTTCTTCCCTCTCAAACCTCCCTCGGCCTCCCTCTTATAAGGACGGTTGTGATGGCATTTAGGACCCATCCGGATAATCCAGAATAATCTTCCCATCTCCCCATCCTAATGTTCGTATACATTCAAACAGAGAAACACTATTTGAGGAAATAAGGCAAATCTATGCTCAAGAACATGGGAAAATGCCCTAGGTATATTATAAAGAGAAAAGTAGAAATTAATAAGCAATGACCAGTTAAAGATATAATAGAAGACCTACAAGAACAATTAAAAGACAAAATACTTTCTAATAAATTTAAAAGAAACATATCAAACCTATTTAAAGAAAAGTTTAAAAAAACTTCAGGGCACAAAAGTACACTTGAAGGAATCAACATATATACCATATTCTTACATAGATCTCGAATCATAAAATGTGAATTTTCCATAACTTGACATAAGTTTATCATAATAACAATGAAAGTACTGATGCTTTGAAAAATCTAGACAGATTAATTGTAAAGGTAATATAAAAAATTAAAGTATAAGAATAGCCAGGAAAATTCTGGGAAAGAGGAATGACGAGACAAGGGGTAGAGAGCAGCTCTATTAGTTATATAAAAATATTTTTTAAAAAGTTATATTTCAACAATGAAAACAGTGTGGTTCTGGTTGATATTAGGCAGATTGGCCAAAGGAAGAGAAAAGAAAACCCAGAAATAGATGCAGATCCATTTAGAAAAGTCCTTTATGATGAGTATAGGGAGAGAGATGAAGTTTTCAATAAGTAATCCTAGGGCTGTACTAGAAGAAAATTAAATTGGGTCCATAACTGATGCCTCAAGCATGTCAGGACAAATTCCAAATGGGCCAGAGATTTAAACATCAGAAGTGAAACTATGAGTCTTTGAAGAAAACAGTGGAAAATTTGTTTATAACCTTGACATGGCAAAGGGTTTTAAAATAATGACTTAAAATCCAAAACAACATTAAAAATTTTTTAAAAGACACATTTAAAAATATGCTTGGAAAAAACACCCCCCACATTATAAGCAACCAATAAACACATAAACTGGGTGTGTGTGTGAATAAATATATATATACATATATATATTATTTTAAATCATATCACAAATGTACAATTTTCCTCACTTTAAAAGAGCTCTAAGAAGTTATAAGAAAAATACCAATAACACAATAGAAAAGTGAGCAAAGAATATATAAACTGACAATTCTCTGAAAATGTTATACAAATGGTGTATAAACATGAAAATATATTCAGCTTCACCCATAAGAGAAATACAAATTTAAACTACACTGAGATATGTTTTTTAGCCTTTTTTTTTCAAATATCAGATTGGAAAATATTAAAATGCACTCTGTATCCAGGCTTTTAACAAAGAGACACTCCAGTGATTACTGATGGGAGTGTAAATTGATATAATCCCCATAGTGGACAATTGGGAACATCTATCCAATTTACAGGGACTATGCCCTTCGACCTGTCAATTTACTCTGCAGGTGCGCTTGCACATATGCAAAGTGAAGTCTGTACAATGTTGTTTATTGGGGCAGTGCTAGTAATAGCAAAAAAATTGCTAGTTAACTGTTAGGGGCAGAAATACAATAGTGGGAACTAGCCATAGTTATAAGAACTATTAATCATGCTCTGTTAACCGTGATTGTTCTGTTCTGATGAGAGAAAGCACATTCTGACCTGGCCGAGCACTGTACGCCCGGGACGTGGGAGCTAACCTCAGAACGCGGTCCATTCTTACCCGAGAACTGCCCGTCGTCACGGAAAGATTAACAACCTTGCTGCCAGAACAGTGGATTCCCAGAGCCACCTGTCCTTTTGCAACCCCAGCCCACATTGCCTGTAACCTGTAACCATTCTCCATTGCCTACTTCCCCATGCCTGTAATTCTATTTTCCCATGTAATCTTTGTCCTTCTACCCAATATAAGCAACTGGCTTATGGGGGGGGGGGGGGGTGGATAAAGCAGATTTTTGTGGATGACCAGCTCATATATGATTCAGCCCTGTCTCTGCTTAATTGGCTCAAGTAGTGACAGGCAGCCTGGGCCCATTCCTTGTCCAATTTCATAACCAGGTTACAGTACCTCTATTCCATGGAATACTGTGCAGCTATAATCAGCTATGAAACAAGAAATGAAAAGACCTTTAAGATCTGTTATTAAAATAAAATAGCAAGGTACAGAACAGAGCTACATGTAAAAAGGGAAATATAAGAAAGGTTGTGCTCAGTTGCTTGTGTACCCAGATGGATCTCCAGGGGCTACATAAGAATCTAATAGTGGCTGCCTCTTTGGAAGAACTGAGATGACAGGGAGGGAGACTTTTCATTGTATCCTTTTTTATTTTATTTTTAACCATATAAATGCATTCTTTTTTCTAAAACTAGTATAAAATAAAATATTTTTGAGGGAAGCAAATTGTAAAGCTGTATATAAAATGATTATTTTCTAGTACCTGCATTTTTAAAAACTACTGACAGTGGTTATCATTTCAGGGCTTTAATTTTT
This sequence comes from Miniopterus natalensis, assembly GCF_054644295.1. Classification (NCBI taxonomy): domain Eukaryota; kingdom Metazoa; phylum Chordata; class Mammalia; order Chiroptera; family Miniopteridae; genus Miniopterus; species Miniopterus natalensis. The sequence goes on along the minus strand of NC_142097.1, from coordinate 9,796,678 downwards.
TACTTACATATTTGTGTATGTTCTAACTTGTACAAGAAATGTGCATTGTTTCTGTAGCCGGAAAGAACAAAAAATGATAATTTAAAATTTATTTTAAAAATATGTTTTTATTTATTTCAGAGAGAGAGGGAGAGAGAGACAGAAACGCCAATGATGAGAATCATTGATCAGCTGCCTCCTGCACGCCCCCCACTGGGGACCCAGCCAGAAACCCCGGGCATGTGTCCCCCACCGGGAATGACCAGTGACCTCCTGGTTCTTAGGTCGACGCTCAACCGCTGAGCGCGCCTGCCGGGCTAAAATTTATTTTTTAACTTAATAGGGAGACATGATATATGTCTGTTCTCTCCTCGCTGTTCTTTAATTGTTACAGACTGCAGTTTGGTGGAATCCTGACTTTCGCCTTCTAGGTTTTGGACTTAGTGTTCTTTTTAAACTCCACCTGAACTGTTTTTAAGAATCAGACACCCCGCCCCCACATGTCTGCTACCTTAAGCAATCACCGTTCCTCCCTTGTCTGCTGCTGCAGTGATTCCACAAACAGAAATTTCTAATTCCTTCTGTCAACTCCAAATTTCATGACTATATTGGAGGGGGGCGGTGCCCTGAGGAGGGACTAAAAATCTCAGAAGAAAGACATTTTCCCTTCTCCTCTAAAGCAGCCCAGAAACCAAGGCCTTCCAGAGGGGGAGCTCTACCAGCAGCTGAGCTTATTTATAGGACTTGTATTTAAGTATAAATCTGACCTCTGGTAACTCCGCAGAAACACTACTTTAAGAGCGGGCCGCCCTGTATGTGAGAGGGGTGTTTTGCTTCAGCACATTAGGGCCTGAATGCGATTTTAGCAGGCAGCCAGCGAACCATAGACAGGCCCTGATATGAGTCACTACAGGAGCCGGGCGGCCTGGCGGCTGGCTGTGTGACCTGGGCATGGGGACCAGCATGGATTCAAAATATTCTGCCCCTAGGGTATCAAATGGTGTGGCCACTGTATGGTAGTTCCTCAAAAAACTAAAATAGAATTATTATATGAGCCAGAAATTCCACTTCTAGGTATATACTCAAAATTTTTTAAAGGAGGGGCTCAAACAGATACTTGCACACCCCTGTTCATAGCAGCACCATCACAGCAGCCAGAGGGTGGAACTAACTCAGGTGTCCACGGACAGGTGAACAGATTAACAACATGCGGTGTATACGTACGATGGGGTGTTATTCAGCCTTAAAAAGGAAGGAAATTCTGACTCATGCTACTACATAGATGAACATTGAGGACACTATGCTAAGGGAAATAAGCAAGACACAAAAGGACACATACTGATTCCACTTATATGAGGTACCTGGAGCAGGCAAATTCATAGAGACAGTAGTATGACGGATCCCAGGGGCTGCGGGAGGGAGAAATGAGGAATCACTGTTTACTGGGTATGGGGTTTCAGTTTGCAATGATTGAAAAACTTTTGGAGACAGGTAGTGGTGATGGTTTCTAAAACAATGTGGATATATTTAATGCCATTTCATTGTACACTTATAAAATGACTAAAGTGGTAAATTTTATATTATATATGTTTTACTACCAAAAAAAATTAGAAAAAATTCTGCTCCTCAGCCCTATCTACATTACCTGTCACTTCACAAACCCTAGAAGAAAAGCAGGAGATTATGGACTAAGCCAAATCAGCCTTGGGGCCTCAGTTGCATCATCTGTGAAATGGAAGTGTTTGGTGGAACATCCACATTTCCAAGTTGTGACAGTAAAGGAGAGATTTGAGGGAAATAACCCTTATGGAAAGTAGGATCCCCAGGACTATATAAATGAACATTGACACCTAATAGATTTTGAGACTTTACTACAGGTCAGAAATTAAAGATTTTTATTTAAAAATTAAAATATTTTTGAAATTATAAAATATTTCAAACATACAGAAAATCCCCTGAGATCTTAACACTGTTTTTTAAATTTGTATCCCCACAGCCTGGAACAGTGCCAGTCACATAGTAGAAATTCAATGAATGTTTTTTCAATGAATTTTTTTGAATGAATGAATGAGTGACCCATTATTCAAGTCTCTTCATACACAAATAAATGTTAGTTTTTCTATGGTAGTTTTATAAGTGGAATTGCTTCAACTCTACTAAGCACTATCAGACAACCCACCAATTTACACTGTTGTCACCAATACACATGTAGGGTTTGTGTTTTCTTCTATTAATACCAACATTTGGTATTGCCACACTTTATTTTTGCCATCTGATGGAAGTTAATAGTATTTCACTGTTTTATTTTGAACTTCCTTGATTATTTAGTGGGGTTGGGCATTTTCCCTCAGACTTTTCTTACAACTTGCCTATTCATACCCTTTGCCCATTTTTCTAATGGGTTATCCTTTTCATATCATAATGTTTTGGATACTAACCCTTTGTTAATGTTTTGCAGATATCTTCTTCTTGTCTTTGGCTTATGTTATCTCTTTGTGATATGATTTTTGACTAGAATATTTAAGTTTTATGTTTACAAATTTATCAATCTTTTCCAGTATGGTTTGTACTTTACGTATCTTGTTTAAGAAATCCTTTCCTACCCTGTATTGATATAGATAATCTTATCTAAGTTTTTAAAATTAACTTCTTATTTGGAAATAATTTCAAACTTGCAAAAGGTTACAAAAATAAAAATAGTACAAAGAACACTCACATATCCTTTACCTAGATTCACTCAGTGTTAACATTTTACCCCATTCATTATCATTTGAAATGTATAATGTATGCATTATATATGTAATATATATGATATATAATGTATACATATTTTTCTGAACTATTCAAGGGTAAGTTACATACATTATGGTCTTTTACAGTTAAACACTTCAGTGTGAATTTTCTATAAATAGGGATATTCTCTAACATAACTACAGTACAGTTATCAACTTCATAAATTTACATTGATAAAATACTTTTATCAAGTCTTCCATTCATATCCCAGTTTTTTCATTTGACAAACTGGATGTTGATTCTCTTCACAGCATTTTTATATTCTTAGAAAACCTATACTCCTATATAGTTTTTAAAACCCTATAGCAGATCCAAACTATTACATTTAATTTTCATGTCTTTTTAGCTTCCTTTAATCTGGATTTGTCTTTTATGATATTTACATCTTTGAAGAATACACTCCTCACCCCCCTTTTCTTTAATAGAATTCCTTCATTTTGTGTTTATCTGATGTGTCCTCATGATTAGATTGATGAAAAGCACTTTTGGCTGGAACACTGCATAGATTCAGCATTGTGCCAAATTGCATCTCTTCAATATTACATAGATGTAGTTTTGTGTCTTTCTCAGGATATCATGTCTGGAAGCATATGATATCTATATGGCCCTCATAGGTTAATTTTGATCACCTGGTCAAAGTGTTGCCCAATTTCTCCATTGTATAATTACTGCACTTTTAAAAATATATATTTCTTTATTGATTTCAGAGAGAGAAAGGAAAAGGGAGAGAGAGAGAGACAGAAGCATCAATGATGAGACAGAGTCATTGATCAGCTGCCTCCTGCATGCCCCCAACTGTGGATCAAGCCCGCAACCCAGGCGTGTGCCCTGACCAGAACCAAACCATTATCTCCTGCATCCTAGGTCGGTGCTCAATCTCGGAGCCACGTTGGGTCAGGCCCACTTTTTTTTTTTCTTCTCCTTCCAACTCATAAGCAATCTGTAAGGAGACACTTTAAGACATGCATTTATCCAGCTCCTCATCAGAATTTCTCTCTAGCTTTAGCATCCGCTGATGATTCTTGCCTGATCCAATCTTTGCCATGATGGTTGAAAGCTGATTCACTTAAAAGCTTTTAAGTTTTGCTTCTATGTATGTTTTTGAACCTGAAATTGATTTTTATAGTGTGAGATGGAGATCTAATCCTGTCTCCTCCCTTTCCCTCCCAGGTGGCTAACTAATCAGCTCCCTTTGTGGAATAGCTCTTCCTCTCCCCACCGGTAAGAAATGTCCATTTCTTCATGCATCAGATTTCCATTCTTTTGCGTTTTTTTCTTCTTCTTCAGTGCAGTCTATTTTATTTGCTTATCTCTGAACCAGTACTATAGTGTCCTAAGTATTACAGCTTTGTATAAATTTTTATATATGGTAGGGCAAGTTGCCCATCATATTCTTCTTTAAAACTGTCTTATTTTTGTCATCTGGGCAATTATATTCATTGTCACAGGTAATTTTCACACCAACCTCCAAGAGATTAAGCAATTTTCCCAAGGTCACAAAGTCAGGAAGGAGGAATTTGCACCTAGATCTGCCCAAGGCCAGAGCTCTTTCCACTCCCTCCTGGGGTTCTGCCTTCCCACGGCCAAACGACTGGCTTTCTAGGCATGGAGAACTGGATGTCAGAGAATCCTGTGGACAGGCAAGAGGAGATGGGCAGGCAGACTGGTTTGGGTTTGGTCTTTGGGTATAAGCTTTGCCAGCCAAGGGATGGGGCTTGGACTTGACTGGCAAAACTGGAAAGAGAAGGTCGGAGGGAATGGAACTGAGAGAACTCCCACCCCAGCACTGAGCACCCACAGGTGTCCGTGGGCACAATCTTGTCACTTTTCCTGCTGAGCAGGGTAGAGTGGCAGCAGCCTGGAAGGGGGACCTGCAGCTTCTTTTGTGCTGGGGCCTGGGGTCCGGGTGTTGAGGAGCATGGAGAGCAAAGAATCTGGCCGGTTGCCTGGGTGCCAGGAGAGATACCACCCAGAAAGCCCCATCCCCCACCAGCCCCTCCCCGCCTGATTAAGGGACCCTAATAAGCTTAGGTAGATTAAGGGCTCTGGCCAGCTGTTCCCACACCCCCGCCCCGGGCCGGGCTGGCAAAGGAGCCCTGTGGGAGGGCGTGTGGCCCCTCACCTCCGCCCTGAGCCCCAGCCGAGCCCCGTACTTTGCGGTGAGTGGCTCGGGGTCCCTTCTCTCCTGATGCTTCTAAGGAGCGCGCGGGCCCGTCCCCTCTGACGCCCGCGGCTCGGACGAGCGGGGAGGGGCAGACAAAAGGGAACAGGAGGCAGAGGGGCGGGGGATGCGGGGCGCTTCTGGGCCATGCCCGTGACCCCCATCTCGGCATCCGAGCCTGCGGAGGTGAGGTGCAGATACGCCACGGGTTCCTTGGGCTTCGAGAAACGGGGTTGCGGAGAGAGCCTAGGAGGGTCCGGGGGCCTCTTCGTTCTCCCCGCTCTGTTTGTGCTCACAGAAGCCCGCCATGCCCCCCTGCGCCGCCCTCGCGGGGGGTCTTCGGGACCCGCGGCCCCGCGCCCCCGCGCGGTGGGCTCCCTGCCCCCGCGGCCTCCCCGGGGCGCGGCCCCGGCCCCGGGCCCGGCTCCAGCTGCTGCTGCTGCTGCTGCTCCTTCCGCCGCCTTCGGCCCCCTCGGCCGTGTTCACCGTGGGGGTGCTAGGCCCCTGGGCCTGCGACCCCATCTTCGCCCGCGCCCGCGCCGACCTGGCCGCGCGCCTGGCCGCCGCCCGCCTGAACCGCGCCCGGGCCCCGGAGGGCGGCCCCCGCTTCGAGGTCGCGCTGCTGCCGGAGCCGTGCCGCACGCCGGGCTCGCTGGAGGCCGTGTCCTCCGCGCTGGCCCGCGTCTCGGGTCTCGTGGGTCCCGTGAACCCTGCAGCCTGCCGCCCGGCCGAGCTCCTGGCCCAAGAGGCGGGGGTCGCGCTGGTGCCCTGGGGCTGCCCCGGGACGCGGGCAGCGGGCACCACCGCCCCCGCCGGGACGCCCGCGGCGGACGCCCTCTACGCCCTCCTTCGCGCGTTCCGCTGGGCGCGCGTGGCCCTGGTCACCGCCCCCCAGGACCTGTGGGTGGAGGCGGGACGCTCGCTGGCCGCGGCGCTCAGGGCCCGGGGGCTGCCGGTTGCCCTGGTGACCGCCATGGAGCCCTCCGATCTGTCTGGAGCCCGCGAGGCCCTGAGGAGGGTCCGGGACGGGCCCGGAGTCCGAGGTGGGCTCCCCGCGGGGGCGGGGAGGTCGGCCGCCGCTCGGCCCGGCGGGTCGCTGAGGGGAGTGTCTGTGCACAGCGGTGATCATGGTGATGCACTCGGTGCTGCTGGGCGGCCAGGAGCAACGCTGCCTGCTGGAGGCTGCAGAGGAGCTGGGCCTGGCCGACGGCGCCCTGGTCTTCCTGCCCTTCGACACGCTCCACTACGCCTTGTCCCCGGGCCCGGAGGCCTTGGCCGTGCTGGCCAACAGCTCACAGCTCCGCAGGGCCCACGACGCGGTCCTCACGCTCACGCGCCGCTGCCCCGCTGGAGGCAGCGTGCTGGACAGTCTGCGACGGGCCCGGGAGCGCCGGGAGCTGCCTCCTGACCTTAATCTGCAGCAGGTGCAGGGATGGGGAGGGGAGGAGGGGGGGAGAGCTGGGAGGAAAGCAGAGGATGGCCAAAGAGGGGACGGGAGGCTGGAGGCGGTGGGGAGAGAAGTGGGTGGAGTAATGGACGAGAGGAGGGTGCGGCCAGAGGGGGAGAGGGGCCGGCGGTAGGGAGGGAATAGCTAGCAGCCCCCCCTGTGCCGGGGACCCCTGGGTAATGTAGGCGCCCTGGTCTCGCTTGGGCATCTTAGTGTACTGAGATCGCTTTCAGAGAGACTGCCATGAGTGCTCTCTCGTTCAGCTCCAAGGAGTGAGCCCTAAATTCTACAACATCTTTGCAGTCTCCTTCAAGTAAAGTCGCCTCCAGCACCACCTAACATACAGACTGTAATAGACTGTAAGGCTGGTGTTCTTAAAAGCAGGAAGGAAGGAGGGTGTAGAGCCAACCTCCATGCCCATTTCAGAGGTGTTCCCTCCCGGGGGCAGGGGTCTTCATCTGGTGGTTTTAACTTTTTCAGAGCCTGGGCATCTTGTGAGAAGCAGAAGGTCCCTAGGTGGAGCCAGTAGCTTCTGTAATCATTCAGCTCCACAGCTCATTCCCCAAACCAGCTAATACCCAGGATTCCCTGAGAACCGAGAATCCCAGTTCAGACCATCTAGCCCCACCCTGTTCATAAAAGGGGGGCTATAAACCACTAAGATAGAAGGGAATTTAGATGTCAGTGGGCAGTAAAGTAACTACTAAAAGGGCCCTACACAAAGGGCTGCATATGAGAGAGGGCTATAAGTCGTGGAGAGGAGGGGTTTTAAAATATCCCCCCTAATTCCCCTAGTCTCCTCCACCCAAATTTGGGGTAGCCAGTGGGGAGAAAGGATGGGAACAGGAACAGAGGTGGGATGGAGTAAAAGTGAGAAAGAGAGTGGAGAAAGTGCTGAAGAACACCTCTTCGGCTCTCAGTAAGTAGCACAGCCTTCCATCCAGCTGCCCAAGTGAGATTCCTGGGAGTCACTCTTGACCTCTCTAATCCTTTCCCCCCCAACATCTAGACATAAAGTCCTGTCACTTTTACTTCCTAAAGGTTCTTTGAATCCATCCACTTTCTCTGTTCTCACTGTCGCTGCCCTGGTTCAAGCCACAGCATCTCTGGTCCAAATATCAAAATCTCCCAAATGGTCTCTGTTTCAGTGCTTACCTGCCCTAGGCCTTTCTCCACCCAACGATCAGACTGAACCTCAGAAATCTGACTATGTCACACCTCTGTTCAAAGCCTCCAAGTGGCTTTTCTTGCAGGATAAACGCAGGTCTCTTCCCATAGCTGACCAGGTCTGGTGTCTTCCTCTCTCTTCCTCTTGAAGTTCCTTGAACTTCAATCCAACCAGCTACGTTGCTTCTCTAAACACGTCCTTGTCTTTCACCTCTGCGCTGCGGGTGCCCTGTTTCTGCTCTCTTGCTCTAACTGTCCTCCAGGTAACTCTGACTCATTTCCTGAAGGATGGCCACTTCTTCTGGAGGCCTCCTCCTCCTGTCCAGCCTGGGTTGGGGCCCTTCTTCCTGTCTCCACAGCTCCCTGGACCTCACTCATTGCACTGCCTTAACTTCCCATCTGTCTCCCCAACTAGATGAAAAATCCCCCGAGACAGGGATTCTGTCTTGTATATCGATATATCCCTAGTGCTTTACACACTGCCTGGCACTGTGAGAGATGGGAACTGGGAGCAATAGAGAGGCTCCACAAGGTGTTGGGGAATGAAAAGAAGGAAAAATTGAAAATAGAAGCTAACCAAAAGATGGGAAAGAAGGCTTTTAGGTGAATGGTAGGTAATGGTATTAAAAATATATTCAGGGCAACCAACAGGAAAGGGAAGAGAGGATCTGTAGGTAATGGAGAGTGAGAATTAACCAACGGTGAGAAGAGTCTAAGGATCCTGAAAGGAGGGAAGGTCAATGGGGAAAAGGGGTGGGATAGCCAGTGGGAGAGAGGGGGAGAGAAAATGAGGGATATAGGAACCCTAACTAGCAGCTGAGAACAGTCAAGGGCTTGAAGGGCTTGAAGGGCTCAGGGAAAAGATGAAGGGCAGTAAGTCTGTTTATGGGCCTTGACCCCAAACCCTGAGCCCTTTATTCTCCTTCCCCAGGTATCCCCACTCTTCGGCACCATCTATGATGCGGTCTTCTTGTTGGCGGGGGGCGTGGTGCGAGCGCGGGCAGCTGTTGGTGGCAGCTGGGTGTCCGGAGCAGCTGTGGCCCGCCACATTCACGATGCCCAGGTCCCAGGCTTCTGCGGGGCCCTGGGAGGAGCTGAGGAGCCCCCATTTGTGCTGTTGGACACGGACGAGGCGGGAGACAAGCTGCTGGCTACATACATGCTGGACCCCACCCGGGGCTCCTTCCACTCTGCTGGGACCCCAGTGCATTTCCCTAGAGGGGGCCAGGGTCCTGGGCCTGACCCCTCCTGCTGGTTTGACCCAGACATCATCTGCAGTGGAGGTGAGGGCAAACACCCAGCCTCCACTAGGACAGTTACCAGGGACCTCCCACAAACTGGTGAAAGAGGGTGAACTCTTCCTGTAACTCTTCTTTGAGGCCCTCTCAGGTCCTCCTCAGACCCCATACTTGTGCAGGGCCTCTGTCTTGCTGAGCCCCCAAAGCCCTCTTGAAACCTTTCTAGCATTCCCAGATGCTCCCTCTTTGCAGAATTCATGACCTTTTGCTAGTTCCCTTTCTTGGCTCCCATCCCCCTTTCCAGGAGCCTCCAGGATTTGACATGACTGCATACTTCCCTAGAAAGGGTGCTTCCCCTCCGCCATGGTCCTCAGTGTCTCTCCTCTCACTGCCCCTCCAGGAGTGGATCCTGGTCTCGTCTTTATCGGTTTCCTCCTGGTGGTTGGGATGGGGCTGACCGGGGCCTTCCTGGCCCATTATGTGAGGTGAGTAGGGAAGTGAGGTAAGTAGGAGATGACCTTGGCTCTCTACATGCCAGAAATGCAACTGTACAGCAAAGACAGCAGTCTGGGTCCACTCAAGATAGAAGGGAGAATTTTTTGGAAGGGGGCAGGGGAAAGGGGTCCTGGAAGTCTGGCAGAGTCCCAAGGGGATGTCTAGTTTGGGGATAGCTGCCCTCCTCTGAGCCAACATTATCCCCTGCTGGCCTCCTCTCATGCACCTTGTTACCCTTTGTGGAGATGACCTCCTTCCCCTACCAGGCACCAGCTGCTTCATATCCAAATGATCTCAGGCCCCAACAAGATCATCTTAACTCTGGATGACATCACCTTCCTCCACCCACCAGGGGGCAGCTCTCAAAAGGTGGGAGAAGCAGGGAGCCAGGATCCAGCTGTCCTCCATGTATATCTGGTCCCCTGCCTGGGTAGCCCTCACCCTAGCCCCCAACTGGAAAGGAGATCTGGTGTCTGCTCTAGCTCTGTCCCAGGTCTTATGTGTGCAATGAGGGTAACAGCCCCTGTTCTGACTGCTTTCCTGGAACAGTGTGAAGCTCCAACAAGAAAATGAATGTTGTGTAAACTGTAAAATGCTGTGCCCTTGGAAAGTATTGTCATTATCACCTTCCCTAATAAAGATTTCTTCCTCTCCCCTTTTTAATCCCTAGAACTCTGCCTGAGAACTCAATATATCCAGGACTCTGAATATATTTTGACCCCTTGCATTGACCTCTACCTTCCAGGTGGCCCAGAGTAGTAGTCGGTCGAGTCTGGTTGCCCGCAGTGTGTCAGACATTCGCAGCGTCCCCAGCCAGCCCCCGGATGGCTCCAATATCGGCCTCTATGAGGTGAGCCTGACCCCCAACTAGGCTGAGCTCTGCCCCTAGAGTCCTGTCATATCCTGCGGGCTCCAGGAAATGGGGATAGGACCCCAGAAAATCTAGGGAGAAGTCGTAAATTTCTCAAAGGGAAGCATCTGGTGATCCTCTCTGCCCCAGTATTTTCCCTTAGCTGTTATCCAGGTGAGGGGTCCTCAAAAGCCAATCACTGTGACCTGGGGGCTGGTGACCTGACTGGTGGAGAGTGTGCTGGGACCAGCATACAGCCTGGTGTAGCCACTGAGACTATCCCCCACCTTGTTGGGAGCCCCTGGCACTGCCCCCTCAGTGATAAGCCTTCAGTTACTGAAGGGCACAGGCCTCCCTAGAAAGATGGGGGCAGAGGAACTTCTGGGATGTGGATTGTTCAGGATGGGGAGTTTCCAGACAGGGCTACCCCCGACTCAACCAGACCCATGTTTTGGCCCCACCCAGCATTTCCACCCAATTCCAACCAGACTCAGAAACAGCAAGCCTTAGAAGGGAAAAAGAAAGTCACAAAAGGGCATGAGGACATTAACTGTGGTGTCAGCAAATCTGATGTGGTGGAATGAGCGGGAAATAATGTGAACAAACTCAGGGAGCACTGAGCAAGAGCTCAGTTAATCGGGAGGGGGGGACATTTAGCTCCTGAGTGTCAGGTCACAGAGAGACTATAGAGACTGCTAGTATGTCATGTAGCGGCCATCACGCCATTTCTCAGGGCAGCACTATAGTCATTTTAGGCAGGTTAGTCTTCACTGTATGAGACTACCCTGTGCCCTGAAGCATGTTTAGTGTCTCCTGTCTCTGGTCCTATTTACTAAACATAGCCCTCCGTTTCTGGGACAATTAAAAATGTCTCTACTTTTATTTCCAAATACTTGTTAGGGGTCAGTATCAAACCCCCCAAATTATCTTCTCTTCCAAATCCCTATCAACAGGCAAGGCCAGCTACAAGGTCTAGGGCAAAATAAAAATGAAGGGCCCCTTGTTCATCAAGACGACAACAGCAGATCACTGAACCAAGCTCAAGCCTACTGAACATGGGCCCTGGTATGACCTCATAAGCTGCCATCAGCTGAGGACAATGAGGCCCAGAGCTCTGAGGGGAGCTACCTAAACTTCACCGTTAGTCTATAGTAAAATCTGATCTACCCAGACTCCTGACTCCCATCACAGTGCTCTCTCATGGCAACAGATGGTGATGAGGGCTATGACTTCAATGACATTCATGTTGGCAATGGCTTAATAGGTTAGCACATCTGGGATGGTGAGGACAGCCATTCAGGCCTTCTGCATCTCTTAGCCAGGGGTGGGCTCTCACCCAGCTAGCTGTGAAGTGGACTGGTAGACATCAAACCCCTGACTCCTCACACTCTTTGTCACATAGATGTTCTGGGGCAGTAGGCCAGTGGAAGTGGGGGCCCTAGGGCTCTTTGTAACTGAATTCACTACTCCCATTTCTGCTCCAGGGAGACTGGGTTTGGCTGAAGAAATTCCCAGGGGATCAGCACATAGCTATCCGCCCAGCAACCAAGACAGTCTTCTCCAAGGTGAGAGTTTGGCTCATGATGGGGTGCAGGGTAGCCATCATTTCTTCCTCCTTGCCTTTTCTTTGCAGTTGAGTACACAGGTAGGCCCCAATGTGGGATAGATCAAGAGGTCTCAGTGAAGTGTCTCCTCCTCTCTAAAGCAGGTTTCCCATTATGCTCTCTGATAGCACTAGTTCTTTCCTTTGATGTGCTTGTCAGAACTTGTAATTGTATGTTCATCTGTGAGCCTGATTATTTCTTATCTGCCTCCCTAACTAGACTGTAAGCTGTGTGAGGGCTTCCTTCTGCCCTCTCCATTATATTTTTAGCACCTAGCACAGTGTCTGGAGCATTAGAGAGACCCGATGAATATTTGTCGAGTGAATGATAGGAAATAAAAAATGGTTTCTAGTTCTGTCAGGTCATTCACACAGAATGGCCTAGTTGATGCACACTGAGTGAAATGAAAGTTGGCAAGGAGGCTATAAACTGGCTTTTTCTGGTCTTTCCAACCTTAATGCCCACCTTACCCTAACACCATGAGCCTTGGCCTGGCCTCCTCTGATGCCTCCTCAGCTGCTCTTGGTCATAGCGGCAGAATCACTTAAGTGGACTACTTGCATGGGACTAGATCGCCATTTAATAGCAGGCATTTAAGATGGGGAGGAAAAAAAAGCCCAAAGGAAAGCTAGAAAGGCACCAGTCACCTGCTAGCCCCCATTTCCCAGCATACCCAGATGGTGAGCACCTGGGTCTAGTGGAGTGAGTGTGGCCTTGTTGATGGCTCTCTGGGACCACAGCTTGACTACTCAGTCGTACTTCCCGAACTTGGGGAGGGCGGGAGTCTCAGACATAGGTGACCCAAGGATGTAACGGAGCAAAGCAGCCCTGGGCCAACTTGCCAGCACAAGCCATTTCTGGAGTTTTGGTTTTTGGTGTGTTTTTTTTTTTAAAGCAGTGCAGCTTCTCCCTGGTTCTTCCTGCAAAGGCTATTTCATCGGAAGGGGAGGGTGGTGATGCCAGGGGCTTCTCCTTAAGGTGTTTTTCCTTAAGACATGGGCAGTTCTGATGGTAAATAAATCAGAATCTGCCTAGATCCTGATGACCAGTGCACGGGTATCTTTTCATTCATAACTTTAAACTAAACCAGACTCAGTAGCTGAAGGGCAGCCTTTGAAGATGTCTTTTCCAGAGAGAAGTTATCTGTAAAAGGAAGCCCCCCCCCCCCACATGCCCAATAGACCTTCCATTCACCATGATGATCCCATTTTCCCAGTTTGGATACTTGAAAACGGTCCTGAATAACAGCCTCCTCCCCACCTTGCTCCCCGGGCAGAAAATGCCTGTTAACTTCCCCCTCTCAGCTCCGGGAGCTCCGGCACGAGAACGTGGCCCTCTACCTGGGGCTGTTCCTGGCGGGCGGGGCGGACGGCGCGGGCCCCGGGGAGGGCACGCTCGCGGTGGTCTCCGAGCACTGCGCCCGGGGCTCCCTGCACGACCTGCTGGCCCAGAGAGACATCAAGCTGGACTGGATGTTCAAGTCCTCCCTCCTGCTGGACCTCATCAAGGTGCGTGGGGGTGGGGGGTGTAGGAGGGGTGCGGGAGGCGCGGGCAGGGGAGCGGCGAGCTGAAGCTGCCTCCCGCCCACCCCCTGCAGGGAATGCGGTACCTGCACCACCGAGGGGTGCCCCACGGGCGACTGAAGTCCCGGAACTGCGTGGTGGACGGGAGATTCGTGCTCAAGGTCACCGACCACGGCCACGGGAGACTACTGGAGGCTCAGAGGGTGTTACCAGCGCCTGCCAGCGCGGAGGGTGGGGTTCCCTGGCTGCCTCGGCGGCGGAGGAGCATCCCCCGCCCCGGGATCCCCATTATTTCAAGGGCCCTGCCTTCCCTCCCTTCTTCCCTCCGCCCTCGAATTCTCTCCGTCGCGCAGCCACCGGACGCGACTCCTGCTGCGGAAAAGGCCTTGTGACCTCTGAGAAGCGGAGGGTGGACTGTGAAACCCGGGGGGCGGGGGCGTTGTAAGGGGGCGCACTTGTCTCTGAGGAGTGGGCCTCCTGCCCCTGCCGCAGGGTCTGTTCTAAGTGGGCTTTTGCCTAAGGCTGGGGGCTGGGCTTTTCCTGAGACCAGCTGTGGGTAGGCTCCCCCGGAGATTGCAGCGGGCTGGCTGCAGGGCGGGACTGGGGGGAGGGGGGGCGGGGGGGGGTTGGTGAGTGGGTGTGAGCCTGGGCTTTCCGGTGGCGTGGGGGTGGGGTCTGTCCCCAGTCCCCCGAGGCCCTCCGCGTGCCCACGCCCTCTTCCCCGACCGCAGACCAGCTGTGGACAGCCCCGGAGCTGCTGCGCGACCCAGCCCTGGGGCGCCGGGGAACGCTGGCCGGCGACGTCTTCAGCCTGGGGGTCATCATGCAGGAGGTCGTGTGCCGCAGCGCCCCCTACGCCATGCTGGAGCTGGCGCCCGAGGGTACCGCCACCCCCGGTGGAGTGTGGGCTAGAAAGGCACCCGGCTGTTGGGCAGAGCCTGGCCACACCCAGCCTCGCTCTTTTCCGAAAGCCCAGTGCTGAGACTTAATTATGCGGGCCTCCCTTCAAGCGGGGCTCTCCAGGGTCAGCAGCCAGCCAGGCACCAGCATAGGAAGGGGCAGCTCTCAGGCGCCCAGACTGGAGTGGGTTCCTCCGTCCTGATCCTGGGCTCCAGCCGGCTCCCCCAACGGATGGAACAGGTTCCTCTCTAGTTCTTGGGGGCCCCACGGAGGCAGCAGGGTGAGGGGAAGATGGGAAGAGAGCAGCTGGACGCGGTTCAAAGTTAAGTTACTTACCACCTATAGGACTCAGCAAGCTACGTGATCGTCCAAACCCTCACTTTTCTTACGTGTAATAAAGGGTAGTCTCTGCCAGTGACTTCTTACTGTCCCTTGTCTTTCAGGGTTCAGGATCCCCTTGTTCCCAGCAACCCCCATCCACACTACACTTCCCCACTTACCAAAGCTCTGATTTAAGGGACTCTTTCCAGTCTCCCCATCTTGAGCTTCAACAATCAGGCAGTCAGAGAGCGTTTCTGTTCTGGTACCCCCTCTCATGGTCCCCTGTGCCTCCAGAAGTGGTGCAGAGGGTGCAGAACCCCCCTCCGCTGTGTCGGCCCTTGGTTTCCGTGGACCAGGCACCCATGGAGTGCATCCAGCTGATGAAACAGTGCTGGGCAGAACAGCCGGACCATCGGCCTTCCATGGACCGCACCTTCAACCTGGTTAGGGGCTGGGATTGGGCAAGGGCTGGGCTAGCCACTTGTCAGCAACCTGGGGAGCCTGCAGGAAGGCAGGCTGGCAGGATTTCTGACCTTCCAGGCTTTTTCCTAAGGAGTAGACTGAGGACTGGGGGTTTGGTGGAGGGTTGTAGAGGCCTTTGGAGCCTGAGATAGAGCTGTAGGTGGGAGAAAGACTTAATTCAACTCAACATTTATTGAAAACCAAGTATGTGCTTGGCCTAATGTGGCAGAAAGACCCTTGGCCTGGGAATAGAAAGGCTGGATTGGTTCCAGTGCTCTATCAATTGCTAGCTGACCTTATGGAGCCCCTGTTTCCTGTGTGCCCACTAATAATGTGTGAAAACACAGTGCCCAGCACCCTGGGGTATTTGTGGGAGGCGGCCTTGATGAGTTGAAGATGAATGAGTGGGAGGGGGAGAGAATCAGGCATAATACAGCCCCATGAGAGAACCATGGCGGCAGAGGTCCTCAGCAGCCCCACCAGCTTCCTCCTACTATTAGTTCAAGAGCATCAACAAGGGCCGAAAGACCAACATTATCGACTCCATGCTACGGATGCTGGAGCAGTACTCCAGTAACCTGGAGGACCTGATCCGGGAGCGCACGGAGGAGCTGGAGCTGGAAAAGCAGAAGACAGACAGACTACTCACCCAGATGCTCCCTCCGTGGGTGCCAGTGGGGAAAGGGTGGGGAGCGCAGCTGGAGTCCAGCCAGACGGGGGTAGCCTCCAGGTCACGTCACCACCTGCCATCCCTAGGTCTGTGGCTGAAGCTCTGAAGATGGGGACACCTGTGGAGCCCGAGTATTTTGAGGAGGTGACACTGTACTTTAGCGACATTGTGGGCTTCACCACCATCTCCGCCATGAGTGAGCCCATCGAAGTCGTGGACCTGCTCAACGACCTCTATTCGCTCTTCGATGCCATCATTGGCTCCCATGATGTCTACAAGGTGGGGTGTGTAGGGAACAAGCCCTTCCTCAGGTGCAGCTTCCAGCCCAGCCCTTCCTGCTCAGCCCCCGGGCCACCAGCCAGGCCTCCTTCCCAGCTCTCCCATTCCTTACCGCTTCTGCCAGTCCCCCGCGCAGTCCCCCAGGACCTCGGCGCTTAAACCCATGTTAGGCCTCCTTACACGAGACAATCACTTTGTGAGAACAGGGTGCTCAGCACTGCATGCCTACATTTTCTCTCAGGTGGAGACAATTGGGGACGCCTATATGGTGGCCTCCGGGCTGCCCCAGCGCAATGGGCAGCGGCACGCCGCCGAGATCGCCAACATGGCCCTGGACATCCTCAGCGCCGTGGGCTCCTTCCACATGCGCCACATGCCCGAGGTGCCCGTGCGCATCCGCATTGGCTTGCACTCGGGTAACTCCCTGGGGCCCGGCTCTAGGCTTTCCAGGCAGGACGGAGCCCCGGCAGTGGGGGCGCGGGGGCTTGTCAAGCTACCTTTGCGTACGAGGCACTGCGCTGTACTTAGGGAACCTTGAGCGCGTTTCCCTGGGAAGCCGGGGAGATTTGGTATGCGAAGCTCCCCCTAGGCCTTAGGTGGCGTCCAGCCGCCAGCTCCTCCCCGCGCCTCCGCCCCGCCAACCCCGCGTCTCCGCAGGCCCGTGCGTGGCGGGCGTGGTGGGCCTCACCATGCCGCGGTACTGCCTCTTTGGGGACACCGTCAACACCGCCTCGCGCATGGAGTCCACCGGGCTGCGTGAGTGTGACGCGGTGGGGGAGGGGCGGAGGGAGGTGGGGCGACGTCGCGGGGTCCAGGAGGGAACCGGCCAGGAGGTGGACGCGGGAGGTGAGTCCCGAGGTCACCGCGTCCCCTGCCTGTGGCCCAGCTTACCGCATCCACGTGAACGTGAGCACCGTGCGGATCCTCCGCGCTCTAGACCAGGGCTTCCAGACCGAGGTGCGCGGCCGCACGGAGCTGAAGGTGAGGCCGGGCCCACGTCCTGCACCGGGGCCGGGGACACGGCTCGCCACGCCCGGCCACGCCCGGCCCCCGGTCTCCCCGCTCCCCCTGGCCCTCCAGATCCACCCGCTGAAGTCCTCCGCTCCCCCGTGTCTTCCAGGGCAAGGGCACCGAGGAAACGCACTGGCTGGTGGGCAGGCGCGGCTTCAACAAGCCCATCCCCAAACCTCCAGACCTGCAACCAGGGTAAAGAGCCGGCATCCGCAGGCGGGCAGGTTACGAGCGCCGGGCACTGGCCCCGAGGGCCCTCTCCTTGCCTCTGGCTCTGCGCCTGACCTCGCCCAGCCGCCAAGTAGCGAGACCTGGGCCCTGCCCTCCCAAGTCCCATTCCGGACCCCTGAGACAGTCGCCCTGTCCCTGCAGGGCCAGCCACCACGGCATCAACCTGCAGGAGATACCCCCCGAGCGGCGTCGGAAGCTGGAGAAGGCGAGGCCGGGCCAGTTCTCGGGAAAGTGAGGCCCGCCTGGCACAGGTGCTGCCCCGTGGTTCCCACGCCCAGCTGCCATTCTCCCCCAGGCTCCAGAGGCTACACGCCTCTGGGAGAAGCTTCCTGGGGGTCTGGCGCCTCTCTCCCAGCCTAAGGACTAGCCCCGCCTGCAACTTCCCACCCAAGCCAGGTGTCCTGGTTTCTCTCTGACTTAGAGAGCCTGGGCTGGTTCCTAAACCCAGATATTTCCCTTGGGAGGGAAGCACCAGCCACACAAATGCTGGTAGGGTAGGTCTGGAGTGGTCCAGGAATTCAGACTTGGGAACCCCTGTAACCATGACCTCCTGCGACCTGTCATCTCACCCCCCACTGCATTAACCAGTCCCCCACCCCCACAGGCTGTGCACTGCACAAGAGACAGAACTCTAGGAGGCAGCATTCACCAGAGGATAGCATGAGGGCTGCCCCTAGAGTTCTGTTAGGGCAGGAGCCCTTCTGTGCTCTACCCTCCTTCAAGGAACTCTGATCCATGACCCTCCCCTTCCTAGGTGAACACTCATGATTCCTTTCCACGATTTCCTCTGAGACACTCCTCTTCCTCTCAGGATTATTCCAGAAGGTCCTCTTCCTGAAAGTTGCTGCTATAGGTGACCAAAATCTGTCTACTACCAGTGGCTTCTGCGCAGCTTTTCATCAAAGGATTCTGGGCCTTTGGAAGAGCTGGTTGCCAACCAGCTGTGTGACCTTGGGAAAGTCTCATGCATTCTCTGGGCTTGGTTTCCCCTCCATGGTGAAATGGAGAGTGGCCTAGGTGGTTTCTACACCCCCTGGCTCTGACAGCTGGGTTTTAGAATTGTCGGCCTTGGGATATAGGGCACTGGGAATGTGACCAGCCCCAGTGACCCTGAGACCATCAGGCTGTTGAAATGGGGAGTTCTCCACTTTCCAAGGCTTCTTAAAGCACCAGGAAGGAGGAGCTAGGATTGGATGCCTCAACCCCAGAGAAGGTGGAGACCTCTGTTCCACCAGAGTAGGGGTTGTCACATGGCCTGAGGATGTGAGGGCTTCTGTTTAGCCTCAAGCATCAGTCCCTTCTCCATCCCCCACCAGAAACTGGCTCCTTCACCTGTGGAAATAACCACATAACTTGCCCAAGTGCAGAGAAAAGCTTACTTCAAGGCTTTGGGGAAAGGAAAGTAAACTGCACCAGACCTTTACTAACTAGAACACCCAAGGGATAGTAATATTCTCAGTTTAACTGGGTGGGGCAACAGGTGCCAACCCCTGTCCTGGTAAGTCCCTAGCTGAAGTTTCTTTTGTGGAACTCTGATGTTCCAGAGCATGGGCCTTGTCATATTTGGCTGGGTGTCCTTCCCCATTGCTGAAGACTATGATAGAATTTAACAGCTGCTGCAGACACTCAAGCTGCCACTGTAAGTAGTGAGCTTCCCATCCCTGGAGGTATGCAAGTAGAACTGGAGACATCATTGATCAAGGACATAGCAGTCAGAGGGAATTCCTAGGTGGAAGTAAGTCCTCACTATGCAAAGTGTGGTTGGTGGATCAGCAGCAGCCACATCACCTTGGAACTTGTTAGAAATGCAAAATCTCAGGCCCAGATCTATTGACTCAGAAGCTGCACTTTAACAAGTTCCCTGAGTATTTATATGAACATTAAAGTTTTTGAATCATGGAACTAAATGATCGTAGGATCCCCAATATTTCAGAATCTCTAAGATTTCCAAAAAACCAGGCTAGAAACTAGTCCTGAGACTTGTTCTGTTTGGCAGCTGCTGCCAAAAGTATGGGGTGGTTTTTATTTTGTTTGAGTTAACATTTTAAAATCAAGAGATACCACATTTAAAAAATATATACCAAATTTCCCTCTTCTCTGAAATTAAAAGCCCTGCACAAGGGCAACCGCTGACTTTCTGCTGGAGCCAAAGAGTGATTGTTCCTCTCTCTAGAGCTCCCTCTTCAGTTCTCATGGTCCACAGCACTCCCTGTGGACTCCAAGGAACCAAGATTTCTGAACTCTTATGTACCTATCTGGCACCCTTAGGCATTTGAACTCAGGACTCCTGGAGAAGCTAGTGTTAGGATTGCAAGTGCTCCTGGAAGTTGCTTTACCTGATTCATAAAACTCTTGAAATCCACAAGCTTAGTGGTCTTCCTTCCTAGAGGTAGAAAAATCTAAAATCCAACACTTGTAGGTTCTGGTTACTTAAGGTGGTGCTGCTATAGTGAGTATTTTAGTGCATTAAAAAAACCCACCACATTTTAAACAGTTTGGAGATGATCAATTAAAGATTTTGTAAAAACTCTGATACACACACAAAATATTTTTTAAATTAATGAACACTTTTAAAAATTTCTCTTCAGATTTTCTCTGCACTTAGGTCCCAGGGATTGAGGGAAGACTCTGCATTGCTGGTGCTGGGCCCAACAGTGTGGATGTAGCTCTCACTCCCCTGCCTCTTACTTCCCTCCCCATCCCACCTCATCCCTCTCCTTCCCTCTCTCTTGCCTCTGAGGGACTTGGGTAATTAATGGCCTGTGATTCAGGGGAGCCTCAGGGAAGAGTTGACCTGGGATTGGGCGCAGGCGGGTCAGTGTGGGTTGGCTGGCACAGGGCATCCCCCAGAGGAGCAGGAGGAGGAGCTGGGGTCCAAACCTAGTTTGAGGTAGAAGTGGAGTTGGCAGGGCTGAGCAGGTCCCTTCCCACCCTCAACTCAGCCATGTTACCAGCCCCTCATCTCAAATGAGCAGATGTGACTGGGGGAGGAGCCTGGGGGAGGAGAGTCCTGTCCTCCTCAGGTAGGACAACTTGGGGACCACCCCCCCACCCCACCCCCGAGCTCACAGAGCTAATGGAGGAAGAGAAGGGGGAAATTAAGTGCATCTCCTTTGCCTTTCTCTGTCCCTGTCTCTCCCTTTCTCAGTCTATCTATCTGCCTCTAGCCTGCTCTTCCTCTGACCTCGTGTCCTCTTTGTGCCTGGCAGTTTATTCCCGTCTTTCTCTGCAGTTCCCCCATTTCTGTGGAACCATTTTTCCTGGGCCCACTCAGTATCCCACAGCTCTGCTACCCTCTCACTCAAGTCCCCTCCACCTACTTACTCCCTGTTCCTAGAACCCAGACAACTCTTAGCCCAGAGAGCACCTGGCTTGGTCATTAGGCACTCCCCACCTTCAGATGTATTTACACTACCTCTGCCGGCTGGCCTGTGCCAGAAGCCCACACTTGGGACCGTCCTCGCCTCTGCAATGGCTCTGTAACCAAAACCAGTGATGGCCAAAGCAGGGACTTCCCACAGCTGCTGCTTCAGTCACATAGCTAGGACTCCACATCATGTCCTGGGGCTCACCTGGCACCTTTTCTCTGCGCTGCTCCTTAGGGTCTGGGGCCCACCTATAGTGGACCCAGGCACCCCTTTGGGGATCCGTGATGCTGCATTGTGGAGCTTTGTCCACTTGGATCTTCTGGGCTGTGTATTGTGGGCACCAGCCCAAGTGCCATGGTGTTGGGTTTTGGGGAGCGGGGTGGGCACTGAAATAAAGGTGTGCTTTCTTCCATTTCATGTCATCTGGTCCTTTGGCCTGGATGGTCTGAACACCTCATCCCTGGAATATTCAAACCTGGCATTGTTAGGGAGGGCTTCAGATAGGAGTGAACCCTAGATATGACCTAGGCAGGGAGAGGTGAACTCGGGCCAACAACCCCCAGGAACTCCTCTGCTCAGGGGGTCTGCTCTGAGGGGACCAAGTAGGGAAGCCTCAGGCCTTTTAGGATTCTAGACAAGATCAGGGTCTCTGAGGCTCTGGAAAAGGGGTGGTGTGGCCTGATCCCTTGGTCATAAGCAGGAGAGAGGAAGGAAGAGAAGGGTAGTGCTTGTCTATGGCCATGACACATGACCTATGACCCATGGAAGCCAGAGGCCAAGACTGAAGAAGCAGAGCCCCCAAATGGAGAAGTTGAGGCCCATTGTCTCTGGGCAGGGCTCACCAACAACCCACATTCCACCTCTGACCCCTCAAGAGCCTGCCACTGGGGCATTAGAGCAGGACAGACCATCCCAAAGCCACCAGTGTGTGACTAGCCCATTACTTATCAATTTTCTCTGAGCCCAGCTGTCCCTGCCTCAGGCCAGCTGTTTCTGTCATGATCACTTCTAACTGAGGGTTGTTCTGCCTTCCGGGCATCTATCACGCTTAATGGGTGGCAACCATCCCTGCCTCGTTCTCAGTCCCTGTGGAACTGGTGGAACTGACCCCAGACCTCCCCTCCAGTCCTGCCCAGTCATTCCACCCCTCTGGCTGCAGGGTTTGCTTCAACGACGGGCAGGAAAAAGAGGCTCAGTGCTGAGATGCTGCTGGAAGCCAAGTGAAAAAATTGTCTCTGGTTGCTGAGAGGATGGGGCTCGTAGCGGTCTTGCCACTGCAAAGACGGGCAGAAGTGGCAGAAGGGCAGGCAGTCTGCTGCCACCCGAGCTCTCCACCTCCCTGTGCTGCTGGAGCGCCAGGGCCAGCAAGTTTCTTTGCTTAAGCCAGATTTAATTGTGGGGTGTGTTTTTTTTTGTTCTTTTTCATCAAAATTGTCCTGACAGACACTCCTCAAAAAGATTATGGAATGCAGTGGGGGTCAGGCAGCTTTAACAGGACAGAAAAGAGGAAAACGCTGGGTTGGGAAGAAAGAGGAGAGTGCAGGATGAATGACCAAGTCGAGAGAACGGCCTCCGAGACAGGACTCCGCTGAGTCAGCCCGGCCCTCTGGCCCTCTCCGTGGTGCGACTGTCCCTGAAAAGCCCATTTATGGGAACCTAACCCAGGGAAAGGTTAGGACCTGGAGTGAGAAAGTGCACAGGGCCCTGTAGCCTTGTTGGGCGTCTTGTGCTGACTCAGCATTTAGAAGGTGGAGGAATTGGGGGGGGGGGGCTGCCTCAGAGGAGGTATGCAAATGAGACTGTGGTCTCTAAACTCAGCAGGTAAGTGACTGGACTTTGACAGGGAGATTAGTGTGGGGCAAATGGCTCTTCCTGCTCCCTGAGTGGGGAAGGAGTAGAATTGGGGAGAAGGGTAGCTGTGATGTCCGGAAAACCTAGGCTCCCGCAGGTGGGCTTGTTTCTCATGTCTAGGTACTCACCCATCCAAACTAAAGCCCCTTGTCACCTCCACCAAGGACATTCCACCTCCCCATCCTCCCTGAGCCTGTGTCTTCGGCCCTGGACTCAGAGGAGGGCATGCTGTCCAAGTATTTATCATTCTGCTCCCAGGGAACATTGATCCTGCCATTTGAAAAGCTCATCCGCACATATTTCTAGTCCTCTATCCTCACACGACCATCCTGCACACAGGAAAACAGGCTCCTAGCAGTGAAAGGACTTGCTAAGACTGCACGTCCAGCACATCTTGGGCTCAGGAAACAAACCCAGGAGTTCAGACTCTGGCCTCAGGTGCTTCTCACGGGTGCTCTGGGGGTGTTTGTGTTACAGGCAGTCCTGCTTCAGGCCACCTTGATTCTTTTTTGCAATAACGCAATTTTAACTCCAAGTCAACATCTCTGTAATCACATTATAAAAGAGTTTTGCCCTGGCTGTTATTCTCAATGGTTAGAGCGCCGGCCCTCCCGCTGAAGGGTCACAGTTTCGATTTCTGGTCAAGGGCACGTACCTGGGTCGCAGGTTCCATCTCCTGCCCTGGTTGGGACACATGCCAGAGGCAACGAACTGATGTCTCACCTCTCTCTCCCCTCTCCCTTGCTCCCTTCCACTCTCTAAAAATCAATGGAAAAATAAATATCCTCAGGTGAGGATTAACAACAAAAAAAGAGTTTTGACTTGGTGGGATATGAACACGAACACGTTTTTTATTTCTCCAATCAGTGCCTTCAAAACTTTCATCCAATTGACAACTCCAGTCTTCTCTCTGTTCTAAATTCTGCTCCAACCACACCTGCCAGGAGCCAGGGGGTGCATGTCTGCTCCTTCTCTCCTCTCCCAAATCTGGCCCCATGATCTGAAGAGGGACATGGGGACATAATTTGATCTTGGGAACCCTGCCCCCTTAATCTTTAGATGAGAAACACAGAGGAAGCTTTAACTGGTCACCTGTTGGAGAAGTTCCCCTGGTCTCACTGGGCTGCTTGCTGATGTTGGCTGGGGGTGGCAGGGTGGGCGGTCCCTGTCCACATGGGCATGTGCAGAGGTGAGTTCAGTGTAACGCGAATAAAGTTGAAACCACGGCCCCTCACTTGCATAAGCCCCTTCTAAGGCCCCCTAGCCAATTTTATTTTCTTTTTCTTAAAGATGGCCTTCAAAATTGGAAAAGCTTCAGATCCTCAGGAAGTTTGGATCTAACCTGGGTGTGGTCCCCTGGGGACTGGGGTTCCACTTACCTTCTTTGTTTCTAGACCCCTTTGAAAGCAACTGCTATATCTTTCTTGACCCTACTAGTGGTAGCACCCCATGCCCCTTTCCGGGGGTCCCAAGCCCCTGTGTGTCCCATGACTGCCTGGGGAGCCCGAACAGCCCCCAGGTTCAGTTTGTCCTCTGACCTCCACCCTCCTTCAAGAGAAGCTGAAAGAACTGTCCTTGTCCCCATCCTCTCAGGACACAGGGGATTGGGCTGGGAATTGCCATTGCCTTCTTCTCAGGCTCCTGCTGTGACTTTTTCTTTCTTTCTTTCTTTCTTTCTTTCTTTCTTTCTTTCTTTCTTTCTTTCTTTCTTTCTTTCTTTCTTTCTTTCTTTCTTTTTTAAAATATATTTTTATTGATTTCAGAAAGAGGAAGGGAGAGAAAGAGAGAGAGAGTCATTGATCTGCTGCCTCCTGCACATCCCCTACTGGAGACGGAGCGGGATGGAGCCCACAGCCCAGGCCTGTACCGTGACTGGGAATCAAACCGCAATCTCCTGGATCCTAGGTCAACGCTCAAGCCATGCCGGCCGGGCTTTTTTTCTTTTTAATCCTCACCTGGATATTTTTTCCATTGCTTTTCAGAGAAAGTAGAAGAGGCGAGGGGAGAGTGAGAGAGAGAGACAGCGAGAGAGAGAGAGAGAGAGAGAGAGAGAGAGGGAGAGGGAGAGAGAGAGAGAGAAACATTGATGTCAGAGAAACACATCAATGGTTACCTATCACATGCACCCGGACCCAGGAATCGAACCTGTAACCCAGGTATGTGCCCTTGACGGGAATTGAACCCAAGGACCTTCAGTCTGCAGGCCAACGCTCTAACCACTGAGCAAAACTGTCTAGGGCTCAAAACCCTTCTTAGTAGTGGACCCACACACCCTTCCTGAGCCCTACTATGGCTGGGGTTGGAAGTATGGTGAGCAAGGCAGATCCATCCCTGCCCTTTGGGAACCAGTGGGAGAGATGGACCCAATCTGCCAGTCCCAGGTGGGGGCTGGGGGTGGCAGTGGGTGTTTAATTCTTCCCTGTGGCTTGATTAAGCTCAAAAGGTTGAAATGTAAATGACTGTCAAGTCAGCAAGCAGTAAAAAGTTAGGGGAGAAAGGTGGGCAGGGACTGTGGCTGGTAGACAATGGCAGCTCAGCTATGACTACAGCCAGATCTTTAGATGTTTCAAAAGAAACAAGACATTTTCTAATATTTAAATGTTGACCATTGATTCAATTTGGCAGCCAATTGAAACGCATCTGCAAACCAACTCTGGTTCTCAAGCCCTCTGTTGGCACCCCCTGGTGGAGATGAGGCCTCCAGGTTTGCAGCTCAGCTCTGTGGTTTATAAAATGTGTGGTTGGCCATTTTCCTTCTTTGGCCTCAATTTCCTCCTTTTTGGGCAGCTGGTCTCAGCAACTCTTCTCACTCACATCCCATGTGCTGCATAGCCTCCCAATTGTTAGTCACCATGTATTCCTGGATCCCTAGGCATCTACTACCCAGATGACACTGCAGTGAGCAGGGACTTGGAGCTGCAGGCCTGGGTCCTTGTCCTCTCAGGACACAGGGGATTGGGCCAGGAACTACCTTTGCCTTCTTCTCAGGCTCCTGCTGTGACTCCTGCTGTGGGTCAGGGAGATCTTCCAGGAGGGTCTTCTAAGCTGCATGAGCTCAGGTGAGGTGTTTGTCCCAGTCTTCCACCCTCTCCAGGGGTGGGGGAGGTCCAGCCCGTGAAGTCATTTGGTCTAGCTTTTTTCAGAGCTAATTTTTAAGTTGATAATTTTGTATAGCCTGCGAATGTTGTTATTAATATCCAAATGGTGTTTGGCAGAAAAAAGGTTCCCCACCCCTGCTCTCGACCCCACTTCCCCAGGGCAACAGCCTCTTGGGTTTCAGCTCCATTCCCTCCATCCCACCTCTGTCTAGGGGTCCAGCTGCACTCGCCCTGTTGAGTATTTCACCATGACCATCTTCACCTGCTCAGCCCAACATGCTGCCATCAACAGCGGTGGGGTGAGCCAGTAGCACACCTGGGGGACAAGCAGGGTCATAGGAGGAATGGACCTAGCAGGAGCTCTGGTGGCCCTGTGCTTACTGAGTGTAGGGGTTCAGTATGAATTCAGTGCCACCATGGGGTTCCCCCAACCCATCAGACAGATCTGGTGGCCTCATTCCCTGAGGTCAACCCCACTTGCCATGCCCTCATGCCCTTCTGGGGTATCACCGATGAAACCAAAGGACACTGTAAGCAAGGCCCACGGTGGGGAGGGGAGGTGTCTCAGGTTCTAGGAGAGTGGGTGGGGTGAGGAAGGGGTCTGGGAACAATGGGTTACTTGGAAGGGCACTTAGGCTGGGCCCTTTGGTGGGCATGGCCTGCAGTGGTATAGGTTTCTGAGGTGTGATTTAGGGTGGCCTGGGTTCCTAGTAGGTGGAGCTTAGAGGGGTCTGGGGTTCCTGTGGTGGGCTTAGGGCAGTCTTTTGCCTAGGTGTCTGAGAGGTTTATGTTTCAAGTTGGACAGGTAGAGTGGTGGAGGTTCCTAGGTGTGGGGGGCTCGGGTGGTGGTCTGCGCCTTCGAGTGGATTTTCTGGTGGTTTGGGGTCCCTGGTGGCCTGGGTGCCTAAGTTGGGGGACTTAAGATGGACCGGAATCGCCCTGGGTTGAACGATGAGGCCGCGGTATCATGGGGCGGAGGTCCCCGCAGTCTCTTCTGCAGTCCCCGGAGGCACCGGCACCGGGGCACCTGCCCAGAGGAAGGCTTCCCCGAGGAGGCCTGACGCATCGCCGCCTGCAGGAGTCGCCTGGCCCTTCCCCCGCGGGACCTCAGGGGGCAGAACCCAGGCCTGGCACTGCCCTGCGCCCACCGGGGCCCCCGCGGTGGTGGAAACAGCGTCGCAGTGTGAGCGTGGCACCCGCCCTGCCCTGCCCTGCCCTCCCCTCCCGCCAGTAAACACAGACCCAGGGCTTGAGTTTGAAGTGTTTGTAGTTTTTTTGTTTGTTTTTTAAATAGCCGGGTGCAGGGCGGGGAGAGGCGAGGCTAACGGAGCTACCCTAGATGGAAATGCTGTTCTCGATCAGCACGGGGTCCAGGTAGTAGTAGGGGATGGGGAGGCACTTGTTGCGCTGGCGGATGTTGTGCGAGATCTGCGCCAGGCGCTGGCGGAAGGTCTCCATGCTCCCGCGCGGGACGTCCTCCACGAAGTGAATGTCAGGGAAGTGGCCCAGGGGCCGCTGCGGACACAGAGCCGAGCCGCTGGCCCCCACCCTTCGCCTTCGGGAGCCTCTCTGTCCCCGCCCTTCTCCCTTGCCGCTCCCCTCCGGTCTTGCCCCCCCAGCGTCCAGCCCCCTGCCTGTGCTCAGAGCCCTCCACCCCCACCTGCACCCCGAGGCCCCAGGGCACCTTGTCGTCCGGCTCCCGGCTGAGTGTCCAAAGCACCAGCAAGATGATGCACGTGGTCTTCACATCCGGCAGCGTGTCCAGGAAGGTCTCCAGAGTGGTCAGCCCCTTGGCCTGCATCGGCGGGTTCCGCATGGACGAGGGGAAGTTGGGCATCCAGGAGGTGAACTCCAGCTGGAGGTGGAGCGGAGGGGGGGTTCTGGCTCAGAGAGCACCCAGGGACTCTCGAGTTTACATTGAGGTTGAGATTGAAACTGGGGCTC
The DNA here is from genome assembly GCF_054644295.1 of Miniopterus natalensis. Classification (NCBI taxonomy): domain Eukaryota; kingdom Metazoa; phylum Chordata; class Mammalia; order Chiroptera; family Miniopteridae; genus Miniopterus; species Miniopterus natalensis. The sequence goes on along the minus strand of NC_142097.1, from coordinate 9,769,286 downwards.
AGACTGAGGTCACGGCCGACTAAGGCTGGGTTTGAGCTTGGGGTTGGGATGGAGGTTAGGTCTGCGCCTGAGGCTGGGGCGGGGGCTGGTGAGCACAGGTACCTGCCCTGTGTTGACAGCTGCATGCTTGGCAGAGCAGGTGTAGATGACAATGGTCACATATCGGATCAGTTCAGGCACCGTTCGCAAGCACGTGGGGAAGCCTGAGCGGAGAGAAAGGCGGGGCAGAGTCAGTCCCGCCCTGGTCCTGACCGGCCGGTAGAGGGCGCGAGCAAGCCCGGCTCAGCCTCCTGCTAATGCTTTCGGCGGCCACCTCCCGCCCCCATCCCGCCCGCAGGGCCCTCCTGTGGCCACAGCCCCACCCCCCAGCCCAGGCCACAGGGCTGGGCGAGCGACACTCGCTGGCCTTGTCCTCCAGGCCTGCTCCGGGCACCTGCCTGACAGGAGGCCCTCGGATCTCTCCTCCAGCTGCCTAGGGGAGCTCTCCGGCCCCAGGCCTCAGGCAGGAAGGGCTTTGGAAGAACCCTGGCTCTCCTGCTGACTACAATCCTCCATCCGCTCCCCGCTCACTCCAGACAGATTTCTCAGTAGCCTGGCTCTTGGTCTTGTACTAACCAAGCTCTTGCTTTTTTTTCTCTGTTGTCCCACCTAAGCAGCCAGCCTTGCTTCCCGTGGTGACCCCAGGTTCCAAAAACCTCACATTCAAACCAGACCTATCATTTTCCTCTCTAAACCCCTCTGCCCTCCGTGCTCCCAGATCAGTGACACATACCATTACCCAGTTTTGAAAGCTCTAAACCTGAGTCATCCTTGGCCCCTCCTCCCCCACCCCCACCTATTCCCCCACCGCCAAACCTAAACTGGTGACCAAGTCCTGTCATTTCTATTTCACAACACTCTCTGGAATTTTCTGTGTCTCTATAGCCCTCACCTTAGCCAGGTCCCTGCCACCTCCCTCCTGAACACCAAAACTGTTTCCTAACTACCAGTGCAGCCTGATATTCTAACATGCAAATCTGATCTCCTTGCAAACCCCTCCATGGCTCCCTGTGGTGCTCAGAGTAATTCCGAACTCCTTAACCTCGCTGTGCAACCTGGCCCCTACTCAAGACTCCAGCCTTAGCCCCACCAGGAGCCTGCCCAACTCCCACCCTCAGCTCCAGTTGCAGGGACCTGTCAGCAGCTTCCAGAACTCTCTACCCTCACCTCTGTCATCTCATAGCTAACCTCTCCATCTGGCAGATCTTAGCTAGCTAAGATCTCAGCTAGATCTTAGCTTGCTACTACCCACCCGCCACTCTCTACCCACCACCTCTCCCCAATCTGGGTTAGGTGCCTCCCCTGGGCCCCTATCCCCACCAACAAACTGCACCAGTCCTGCTAAAATGTAACTGCCCATTTACTTGAACAGACCACCATCACCACCACCCCGCCAGACTGTGAATTCCTTGAGGGCAGTACCTTCACCCGGCCCATTCCCTTTTGCCTTCTCAGTAACCAGCACAGTGTTAGTCACATCATAGATGCTTGTTGAGTGGGTGCCCACGTGGCACGACTTCAAATGCTCTCCCCCTTCTGGAGCCTGCCAGCACCCCACCAGCTCCCCACCAGCTCCCCACCTTGTAATACATTCTGCCCTTTCCTGTCTGCGCTCATGCCCCATTTCTCAGTCCACAAAGGTTGTTTCTTGGTGGAGGCCTGGGACCCCTCCAGGTCTCTTCAGAGACACTCATAGCCCCTGAACTCAGACAGGGCCAGCCATGCTTTCTTCCTCAATCCCTCTAAGATGCTGCTGCTCCAAGGGACAGGGAAGGACCCTGTTAAAATTCTAGGGCAGTGATTTGGCCTCCTTCAGCCTCCAATGAGACATGTCCAGCCCAGCTGAGAGGGCCCGCCCCAAAACCCTGGACCCCTGTCAGATGCTCGGGTGCCCAGGCCCATACCTGAGCTCTCACGCCCTAGTAGGCACTCCTTGAATATCTCCTGCACCCAAGACTGCAATTCCGGGTCACCCTCCACAGCTGCGTCACACGGGTAATAGTAGGTGATGATCTCTGTCACATACCTGACCGGGAAACAGGGCCTCAGTTTGGACCCTCCTCCTGCCCTCCCCAACTGTGCTGTCCCCACCTTTCCCAGGATGCCCTGGCCTCAGAGCTGCCCTAGGCATGTGGTGGGCAAGTCCTGTGAGGCAGAGATGGCAAGGGTTGCTTGTCAAGGTCAGAGATGGCACTAGACCCAAGCTCAGGTGCTTTAAGGCTCCCCTGCCACCCACTGCTGTCCCAATCTTACCTCTCCAGTGCATCCCACACTGCCAAGCAGTCATCACGGTAATAATATCCCGGCAGGTCCTGAACCCCACGCTCCACAAAGTCATTGGGGAGGTAGAAGCTCTCGTAGGTCATCTCTGACAGACACCGTGCCATCAACTCAGCAAAGCCCTTCAGGCCCAGGGACGTGCCCTGTCAGGAAGGAGGCAGATGCTGGAGCCAGCGGGTTCCTTGCAAGCCTGCCCCATGAAGCTCACACCTGCCTCACACACAGGTTATGATACTCATCTACCCCCTCCCACCCAACCTGCCTCCCCCTGGGAATCCTCACACTCCAGCTAGCACACCCAGCTCCTGCCTCCATGCCCTTGTAGACACAGCACCCACTTTAGCCAGTCCCCTCTCCAGGCTCCTTCATGAGCTAAAGACAAGTGGGAAATCCTGCTTTTAGTCTAACTGCAAAGGCCAAAAGGAAAGTAAATATCTTGCTGGTGTTGCGGGCAATCTTACCCTGGCAGTGAGCCCCCCCTCATTGAGGAGGATAGCCCGTCCAATGCTGTTGATCTGAATGGTGTATCGGGTGTGGGGGACCAGGAGCTGTGAGAGAAGCAAGGACAATGAAAGGGAACTGAAATTATCCCCCGGAGGACCTCGGCGCCCCCAGTTCTGCAGCATCAGACCCCCTCCATTTGGGCAGTCCCCACCCCAGCTGCCTCTCCTAGTCTAACTGGGAGCCCTCTGACTGCTGAGCAAGCGAGGTGGCTTTCTGAGGCCAGATGAGGGCAGCGATGCTTCACAGAGGCTCCTTCCTTCAAGTCCATACCTTGTAGAGGGGGTGGCACATGGGCAGCTGCCTCAGCACAGCAAGGCAGAAGGCCTCAGCAATGAGGTGGGTCCCCAGCAGGTGGGAGATGGCCTCGTGGCAGAAGAATTCAGCGTTGCGCACCCAAGTCTTGGCCAACAGCCAGTCCCACTCAGAGTCACTGGGCAGGAAGATGGGGCAATTGGGCCCAGGGGTCTGGCTGAGCTAGGAGTGGGGAAGGAGGGAGAGTTAGGTGAGGGCAGAGACCTATACACACAAGGACCCCCAGGAGGGAGACCAAGGGGAGTCTGAGGAGGTAAAAACTCCATCCACTACATTCCAGTCCCTCTGTTCCCCTGAACACATTAAGTTCTTTCCTCCCTCCTAACATTTGCTCTTGCTGTTCCCACTGTCTGTAGTACCTTCCCCTGTCCCTTTCTCTACCTGGCTGTTCCCACTGATTCTTCAAGAACCAGCTCACAAGCTGCCTCCTCTGAGAAGCATTCCTTATCTCCACCCCACGACGGCCACATTCAGCTGCAGAGGTTGTGCAGTGCCCAAGGATACCCAGCCTCTGGGGGAGGAGATGGCTGAAATCTAGCCTAAAGTGTTCCACTAATGAGCCAGGAGCATCAGGATTTGACTGTGCCTCCCCCCCCCCCCCCCAGAGGGGTGACTTTTTCTAATTTGGACTTGACTCTAGTGGGGATCTCTGGGAAGGAAATACCTCTGTTCCATTTTCTGCCAGACCAAACTCTGAAGGCAGCTGCCAAGTCTGATTAGCTCAGTATTTCCATGCTCACACACACAGCATGCACACTCTACATGCTTACACAAAGAGGTACACACACAAGCACAAACCCTCACAAACAGGTGGCACGCAGGGATGTAAGGTTCACAGGCACACACACACACACACACACACACACACACACACACACACACACACACACAGGCTGACCAGCTCACCACACATTCACATAGGGCATACAAGTACACACACAGGCCCACACACATATTTATGCACATATATCGGCTCCCACGCTGGCCACGCGCTCACACAGTGGTGGGGCCTGCACCCCAAGCACCTGGATGGCGATGGGCATCATGTTCCCTTCCTGGTTAAAGTGCAGCAGGCAGAGGGGGGCGCACTGGTGCTGCTTCTGGCCGTTGAGCTCAACGGTGGGGATGCCCTCCAAGATTCTGTAGTCTGCCAGGTAAATGTTCCCTTTCTGCAAGGGAGCCGCAGTGGGCAGGCAGGTAGCACCAACTCGGGGCACCCCTGACCCACACCTTGGGTACAGAGTGCCCTGGCTCCCCAGATGCAGGGGGTGGCCAAGAACCAAGAAGGGGGGTCCTGGGGTGGGGTGGGGGATGGAACTCTGCAGGCAGCGGAGGTGGGGAGAGAGGGGGTGCCCAGGGCAGGGGAAAGCCAGGAGGCTGTGAGGTTCTCCATCAGACCAGGCCTCACCTCCAGCTCCGCTTGCAGGCACGTTCCTTCGCCCAGGAACGGGGCCACCATGTCGTTTGTGACGGGGAACTTGTCTGGAATCTGCGTGCAGCGGCGGATCAGGCCTGGGTTGATGCCATTGAGGTACTGGTACCCAAAGAAGCTGTCCTCTGTCCAGTGCTCGGCCACGTATTCTGGGGGAATGGTGCAGGAACGTCACGAAGCTACCTAGTCCCCATCGGGGACAGAGAGGCATGGGGCCAAGGGCCCAGCCAAAGGAAGACCACGGGCACCGGAGAGGAAAACCAAGCAGCCTCCCCACCTCCCCCGCCCCAGGGCGAAGTTTCCCAAGGAGCCGCCAGAGGGCGCGCCAACCCAACTCCCAACTCCTGCCTTAGGTTCTCCTGCTCCTCCCACCCCACTGGCCCCACGTGGGGGTCCTGCCTCCTTGACAAGTCTGGAGTTCCTTCCGCCAGAGATCACTGGGCTCCCCATGTTCCATTAAGGATGCCCCAACCCATACCAGAGATGACAGTCTTGTAGGTAGGGAAAATTTTCTTAATGTCCTTCAGTCTCTTCCAAGACTGTTTGCAGTCCACCAGGCCTCGGAGTTTGAACTTCAGTGCCCTTAGCAGGTGGGATTCAAGGGGGAGACCATCAGAGAGGCTGCCGAGTGCCTGCTCAATTGGGGCAGAGCTGCCCCGCCCCACCTAGGTCTCTGAGTCTCAAAGTCTCTGTTCTTTCTGTCTCTGGGTCTCAGGGTCCCCATGCCCATAGCGCAAGGCCTTTATAGGCCTCGGTCTCTGAGTGTCACCTCTCATGTTCTCTGGCTTGTGTTAGCAGCTCCCCGTGCCTTCCTGGCCATTCTAACCTCTGGGGCTGTGGCAGAGGGGGGCACGGAGCAGGGGAGAGAAGCGGCCTTCTCATGAGCCCTCGCCCCACTAGCACTCGAGCTCACTCACTTGGGCCCCAGGCGGAAAAAGAAAGAGGCTGTCTTGATGAAGGAGAAGCGCAGATTTGAGTTCAGGAACCTGGTGGCCTTAATGTTGATGAGAATCGGGAATCCAGGGATATAGCCATTCCACCTGCAGGAAAGAATGCAGGTCTGGGGGGGCCACCTGGAGTCCAGGGCTTGAGGAAGGGACAGAGCCCAGAGGTCCCCCATCGGAGGGCCCGGGGCAGCCCAGGTTCTTACTCAGGCCGGTTGGGGTTTCTCCGGACAGGAGGGTGGTAACTGGGGATGTGCACGTAGTTGGGCAGGCCGGGAACGAAGACCCTCCAGCTGCAAAGAGAAGCTGAGATAGTGAGCACCATCCCAGGCACAGAGGGCAAAGCCACCTTTGGCCCCCTGACCTCCCGCAGCCCCTGCCACCCTCCCCTCACCGGTAGAAGTCCTGCTTGGCTCTGATCTCCTCTCGGCGGTGCTCCAGGAGAATTGGGAGGGTGTCATCTGCTGTTGTCTTTGCTGTAGGGAGGCCAAGGGGAGCGGGGCTCAAAGTCAGGCCTTCATCATTTGCCTGCCCCCGCCCACTTCAGGGATCGGAATTCAGCTTCTGCCTCCCAGGCGTGCTCTGGGGGCCCTCCATGGTCAAGGATGGGAAAGGCTTACCTTGGGAGAGGGAGGATGTTTCTCCTCCCAAAAAACTGAGATAAAAGGATCAGAGACCACCCTATCTAGGTGGCTCAGTTGGTTAGAGCATTGTCCTGTACACCAAAAGGTTGCAGGTTTGATTTCTGGTCAGGGCACATACTTAGGTTGTGGGTTTGATCCCCAGCCCAGTTGGGGCACATAAGGGATGATTCTCTCTTTTTCTTCCCCCTTTAGGGTAAGGATTTTTTAAAAAAGGATCAGGGACCACCCTCCTCCCCTTTGCTCTACTCCCTCCAGCTGAACCCTTTCGCTGCAGGGATGTTTGTCTTTCAGACCCACAGAAATATTAGTAACAGTGACTTAGCACTTTCTAACCACTTTCTTTATATTAATAATTTAATCCACACAAGCACAACCTTATGAGGCAGGTGACTAATATTATAGGCTCACAGACTGCTCTCCACAATTCCAAATTCCAACAGGCTACACAAATCAGGTTGGTTTGTCTTTTCCACAAGTTAAGTACAAATTGGTTGGAAAAGCCTTCTCAAAACTTACCTGTGACTATAGACAGTCTTTATTTAACTCACTTGGTATAACTATTCATAGTTTTTGCCGCAGAAATATTAGTATATTTGATTAGGTGGTGCCCTGTTGAATATATCACATAACATATGGTGTGTGTGTATATATATATACAGAAGATATATGGAGATATAGAGATAAAAATATGTGTGTATCACATTTGTATATCTTTTCCAAATAAAATCTAAATTTTAAAATATCTCTGGCCCCCACAGTTTCAGCTAAGGGACAATATTGTCATGCTTATTTTACAAGGAAGAAATAATCAATATTACATAGAGAGAAAACAGTGAGCTAGGATTTGAACCAAGGCAGTCTCTTTCTGATCACTAACCCACTACCCACTAACAACCACCAACAGCTGTTAAGCTTTTTCAAAACTCCTTTTAGAGACTGTCTCATTGGATTCTCAAATCAACCCTATCAACTTGGTTCTGCTCTTAGCTCCATTTTACAGATGAGGACACTGAGGCTTAAAAGAATTGAGAAGTATACCCAGATAGCCAGCTAGTACATGGTGGAGCTGAGCTCCAAATCCATGCCTACTTTTCTCCAGCATCCTGGCTAGCAGTCCCAGGCTGGCAAGTGCTCATCACTGTAGCCTCATCATTTTCGGTCAAGGTTTCCTTTGTTAGCCTCTCCCTCCTCCATCTGCCTCAGCTCATGTTGTATTCTGGGTGAACAGCGCCACCTGGAGTTGTGCATCACAGAGCCCTAGCTCAGCTTCATCTCCAGAGTGGGAGCCTCACTCCTTCAAGTGCCCAGCAGATGATTCAAGTCTCCCTGCCCTGGTGTTGCTTGACAGCTGCCCCACCTAACCCCATTCCTACCTTGCCACCCAGTGTCACCCTGCCTGTTCCCAGCTTCCATGCCACTCAGACCTATGGTTGTGGGAAGATGCTTTGAACACCCAGTAAGACTCTCCCCTTGGCTTCCCTACCCTCCCCCAAACCTGCTCCCCTGTCACCCTGCCTCTCCTTTCCCAGCTCAGGCACCTTTCCCCTTCTCCTGGGAAAAGGCTCTCACCATAGTGAAATAAGAGATGAGAGTAGAGTGGTCAGCTGCAGGGAAGATGGGGGCCCAGCCTGGGCCCCCTCAGCTCTGTTCTCCCCTCCGACCCACCCTGAGGAAGGCCAGCGGAAGCTCGGTGGTGGAGCCGAGGAAACAAAAGACAGACCTGAAGTCCCTATGTAGCAGCCACACATTAGGAAGCTGGCCCAAGCCTTCTAGGCAAGGGTGCTGCCAGGGGTGGACATAAGGAGTGAGGCACTCAGATCCTGTCCCTCTTCCATGGGAGCAACCAAGCTACTGGGAAACAGCTGGGCCACCAAGGGAAACCCCAACAGTCTGTGTGAGCGGGATGGAGCCTTACTGGATGGATGAAGGGGACCTTAGGGAGTAGCAGTGAGTCCTGTTAGAGAAATAAGGTGTCTTGGGGTACTAGGGAGTCCTTTGGAGCAATAGAACATCCTATCAGTCTTAAAAAATGCTCATTAAGAAACCCAGGGCATCACAGCCAGGCACAAGGCCTCCTGCTATAGCACCGCGGAGAACTGTTGCACTCACAGCCTTGGTAATGAAACGAGACAGCGGCTGGAGTACCAGGGCTTCTGATTAGAATAGCAAAGCATCCGGTTGCAGTGACAGAACCCGGCTGGAGTGACAGGGAGTCTTTTTGGGGCAGCAGGACATGCTATTTGGCACAAATGGGGTATCCTACCAGAATCCTGAGGCCTGTATCCAAAGTAGCAAGGGGTCTTTTCAGAGTGGCTGGGCAGCCCGTGGGAGTGGAGGGAAGGACGGTAGGGGTAACCGAGCACGCTTGTCTTCAGCTGGAAGCTGCGAGCTGAGACCCTGAGGGTAGCCCCATGCCTTATTCATCTCTGCTCCTGGGGTGTCACCCGAGCTGGGTCTGGCAGGGCAGCGATGACTAAGAGGAATATGTGAGAGCGGCAGGAGTTCCCAGGAGTCCTTGTGGGGCTGGCACCTGGCTAGCTGGTGGGGAGTCCAGGGTGGCCACGCTGGAGGGGCCCAACGGCATGGGGTGGGGTGGTGAGAGCTTGCCTGTAGCCTCCCGCAGAGCCAGGGTCTCGTAGCCATCCATCCACTGGTAGGCGGGGAAGTGGTAGATGCGGCCGTTAGGTGCACAGATCTGCACATAGTTGCAGTACCAGGAGTTCTTGGGAAAGAAGGAGTATCGCTCCTTGTACAGCCGGATGATGATGAGCTCTCCCAGGTCCCGCTGGCACTGGACGGTGTACTCGTCCACCTGGCAGGGCGCGGGCCGGGCGGCTGAGCATGCGGGACTCAGCCCTGGCGCCCCAGCTCCCCACTGCTCTGGCTGCTCACCCAGGCCTCGCTCACGCTGCTCCCCTCCTGGACTGGGGTGGCCTGATCTTTGGCTCTCCCCCCACCGTCCAACCTGACTGTCCCCTGCTGGGCCCATCTACCCAGGGCTGGGCAGGACCCAGACTCTCTGTCTCTCTGCTCCCAGCTCCTGAGGCCCATCCTCTCGCTCACCTCCCCAGTCGTCTGAGGCTGCGGGAGCCATGCAGATCCCCAGGGTCTGTTGTCCCAGTGGGGTCCACGGCCCCAAGACCCTGCAGTCTTAGAGTGGGCAGAAGCTGTCCAGCCAGCCCCCTTTCCTCCCACTTATCAATGAAGATGTAGTGATTTTAAAATAGCCACATAGACAGAGTGACCTATTAAGGCCACGTAGCAGCAGGTCACTGAACTCGACTCAAAATCAGGTCTGAGGGCTGAGGGCCCAGCAAACAGTGCTTCCATCATGGAGAAGGCAGGCCCCCAACGGACAGGCTGGTCCGATGTCATTGGAAGTCAGTTATGATGCACTTTAACTTGGGAAGAGTGGGGGAGAATAGGGGGAAGGGGGGGAGAGAAGGGAAAGGAGGGAGGAAAGGACTGGGAAGGGGGTGAGGAAGGAGAGAGAAAGGGAGCAGGGGAGTGTGGAGAGAGGGGGGATGCGGGGCAAATGGTGAGAGAGGGGAAAGGGAGAGAGAAGAGGAGAGAAAGGGGAGGGAAGGAGATGAGGAATGACCAGAAGGGGTGGGAAGTGACCAGCCAGCGAGAAGAAGGATGGCCCCAAGACCAGGGAAGGCTGGGAGCCAGGTCTGTGGCAAGGGGCATCCAGAGTCACCCTGGGAGCCCCACTGCTTTCAGATGTCCCCCAGAGCTCCCCAGCCTCTCCTAGCCAAGCTCTGTCTCCCTCCTCTGCACCCCTCCTTCCCTCCTTATGCCCCCGATACTCCCCCACATACATACATACACGCATGTACCAAACACAGGCTCACATGTACCACACACGCTCACACGTATACATGCACACACACACATGCCACACATAAATACCTACACACCACACACACTCACATATATATACACAACCCCACACACAGTCACACATACATACACACACACCACACTCACACATACACCACACACACACACTCACACATACATACACACACATACCACATACACCATACACACATACACACACCACACTCACAGTCACAAATGCTCACCGCCCCAGTTGCAAAGTCTCTCCCGAAGTGGTTCAGCAGCTGCTTGTGGCTCTCCCCTTGGGTCCCCACGATGATCAGTGAGATGGAGTCCATTGTTCCCGACAACAGGTCATCCCCAGTGGCCACTTTGACTTTGTATGTGGCCATGGCTGCTCCTCAGGAAGCAAGAAGGGGAGCTCAGTGCCAAACACCGTGGAGCGCTGCACGGACCCACGCCAGGCAGGGGAAGCCAGACCCGGAGAGGAGTGGAAAGGCCAGCCTGCCCAGGGGGCGAGGTGAGGCAAGGAGGACTGGCCCCCAGCAGCCCGGGACCCGGAGAAACTGCTGCCCTCAGCGGGCGACGGGAGCCAGGCCGGCGGCGTGAGGCGCTGCTGCTGGCGGGTGAGCAGGTGTGCGCGCCGCAGGCCCTCTGGGCGCTGGCGGGAGGGACAGGAGGCAGGGCGCTGCGCCTGCCTCTGAGAGGGCGGGTGGAAGATGCCTGAGATGAAGAAGACTTCAGGGTGGGGGAGCCAGTCCAGCCTGAGCCAGGGCCCCAGGGAAGTTGGGGGAGGGGACTGGGCGGGGCCCCCAGATCTTTATCAGCCTAATAAGCTCCTTCCTCCTGCCCGCCTCCATGGGCTGCAAAGCTGGGCACCCTGCTAAGCAGAGCCATGGGCAGTCAGTTACCTGCATCAGCTCTGGGGGTCCCAGTGGGCAGGGGCTAGGGGAGAGGGTACAGCACAAACTCGCTGTGCAGCTGGCCTGCTGCCGGGCCATTCCCGTCTGGGAAATGGAACAGGTGGCGGCCTCAGCAGGAAGGCTGGCCCACCCTTCTACCCAGGGCCCAGAGCCCACAAAAGTGGGGTGTTGGATGATGCAGCTAGAGCCCAGGGGCCCTAGAGCGCAGGGAGGCTTCAGGAGAGATGACCAGGAATGGGAGAGGAGAGCATTTGTTGCTTCCTGCTGAGCCAGGATCAGCTGAGGAAGGATTGGGGTTGACTACAAAAATAAGACGATTGGAGTACATTTGGGGCCCAAGTACTAAGCTAAAGAATGGACATATAATTTGTAGTATAATCATTCTACCCGGAGATTAAAAATAAGAATGAACTATGACATGAATTAATCTCACAAAAGTTGTGTTGCATGAAAGAAGCCAGATGTAAAAGAGTACATGCTCTATCATCCCATTGATACAAAGCTCAAGAACAGGCAAAACCAAACAATTCTTATAAAAGCTAGACCCGTGAGTAGCTCTGGACTGGGGGAGCCATGTAGGGAGCTAGAAACATCCTCTGTTTTGATCTGGGTGGT